>NW_020949548.1:8480927-8590988 GCF_900497805.2 Vombatus ursinus | reverse complement strand
CTATCTATCTATCTATCTATCTATCTATCTATCTATCTATCTATCTACACTTCCATTCAAACAGATGGTATAAGTTACCACTTTGCCACATGAACTCCCTCAACTTAAGCCTGCTTTCCCCTCAATTCTGTATGTACTCAGACTTTTTTGTTTTGTTTTTTTTTTTATTTTGTTTTTTGGAGGGAGGGAATGTTTTGTATCAACCTTTCTTACTATGCTAACTTATTATACTAGCTCATCATTAAAAACTAATGAAATTTGCCTGGAGTATGATCTATTTAAAGCTGTATAATCTGGTTGCTTTCATATTCAGCTGGAAAGATAGAATGATTTGTGAATGAATCACTCAACTTGGCATCAGAAATCCTCTACCATGTATTAGCTGTGTGACCCTAGATAAGTCACCTAACCTCTCTGGGCTTCCATTGCCCCATCTGCTAGAAGGAGCCAATAATTCTTGCACTTCTTCTGTTACTGAGTTGTTGAAAGGATTGTATGAGATAACATATGTAACATTTAGTTGTTTTAGTTGTGTTAGGCTCTTCGTGACCCATTTGGGTTTTTCTTGGCAGAGATTACTGGAGTAGTTTGTCATTTCTTTCTCTAGTTCATTTTACAGATGAAGAAACTGAGGTAAACCCAATTAAGTGACTTGTCCAGGGTCACACAGCTAGTAAGTGTCTGAGGATGGATTTGATCTCACAAAGATCAGCTCTTCTGACCATATCTGGTGCTCTGTTCCACTTCACCAACATATATAAAGGACTTGGTAAACATAAGGGCACTCTAGAAATGTAAGCTACTGTTTTCTTCAAGAATCACTATTCTTGAGGATAATGATGGTAGCCAGACAGACTGAGGAGACATGGTGTTGCACTCCTGAGTAACTGTGTGTAAATACGGGCATGCAGTTCATGCCTCAAACTCAAGTCTCATTAATTAGCATGGCAATTAACAGCAATGTATAATAACAGATGGTGGAGCTTGGCACCTGAAGCTCCAGACTAACATGGAAATTGGAGGGGGGCAGGCCCATATCAAGTGGATATTTTTCATTGCTAGTGCTTGTTGGGGCTTGTGAGGAGGGTATGTTTTCTGTGTACAGTAAGATTGTGATAGCATGTTTGATTTGAATGCTCCACATTGCCTAGGAGGCAGGGTAAGATGTTGAGGCAGGTAGAGGGATTTTATTATTTTAGGGAGGATACCATGAATTATCGGGGGTAGATGGAAGGGTTTTCTTTTGAACAAGAAATTTCAGCTAAAAGTGAACCCAGGTTCTCTGAAGCCAAGTCAAACATTATGTGTCTGGCCCTGTACTGTTGGCTACTTTTATCCATGGACATGGATAAAGCCACGCAGACTACGATCATCAAATTTACAGATGACGCCAAGCTGGAGTGGTGGTGGTGGGGGGGTATCTAACATACTGTCTGACAGAGGCAGGATCCCAAAAGATAGGCTTTCAGTGGTATCAAACCCAACCCTGCCAGCAGCATAGTGACTTGGAAAACCACAAATTAACATTCTCTATGCTGCATTATATTTGTATTTATTTTGTTAAACATTCCAATGGAAATTCATCTGTTTCAAGCATTTTACCCTAAGCAGCCAATCTGACACACCTGGAGCATTGGGCGGAGTTCAATAAGGTGCAATTCACTAGGGAAAAATGTGAAGTCATGTATTTAGGGGCAAAAATCAAAACCAGTCTCATGAATATCAAATAGGGGAGGTAGGGATAAATAGATAGCAGTTGTTCTGAAAAGGATCTGGGGGTTTTAGTGGGCTGCAAGCTCAGTATGAGTCAGCAATGTGTTGTGGCAGCCAAAAAAGCTAACAAAACTGTATTAAGAAGTCATAACCTTTAAGATTAGGAGGGCGGTAGATAGAGTGCCAGGCCTAGAGTCAGATGACTCTTCCTGAGTTCAAATCTGGCTTCACACACTTACTAGCTTCACCCTGTTTGCCTCAGTTTCTCTATCTGTAAAATGATCTGGAGAAGGAAATGGCAAACCACTCCAGTATCTCTGCCAAGAAAACCCCAAATGGGGTCATGAAGAGTTACGCATGACTGAAATGAATGAACAATTCCATTATGCTCTGCCCACCTCAGCCTTCATTTGGAGTGTACTGTTACCATGCAATTTGAACCATGGGCACCACAGTTTAAGAAGGATATTGATAAGTTAAAGAGTATCCAGAGGAGGGCACCTAGGGAAGTGAAAGGCCCTGAGTCCCTAACATAAAAGAATCTGTGGAAGGGACTGAGAATGTTTAGTCTGGAGAAAACTCAAGGTCGACATGCGGGTTGCCATCATGTATTTGAAGGGCTGACCTGTGGAGAAGGAATTAACCTTGTACCTTTTGACTCTAGAAGGCAGAATCAGGAGCTGAAAATAACTTAACATCAGAGAAACCTTCCTACCAATTAGAATTGTTCAAAACCAGGATAGGCTGGCCTGGGAGGGGGCAGACGCCCCCTCCTTCAAGGTAGGTTTTCCAGCCAAGCCTGGAGGACCACTTGTCAGTTCTGTTATCATGAGGATTCTTTTCATGTATAGATTAGATTAGATATTCTACAAGGTCCTATCCAACTCTCAAATTTTGTAATTTTGTTCTTTAACCTACACCCAGTGCAGAGACAGCTGGCTTATCCTGTTGTGTGATGCAGTGGAAAGAACTGGATTTAGAGGCAGAAGTTGTTGTTATTGTTCAGTCATTTCAGTCTGTGCTGACTCCTCCTGACCCCATTTGGAGTTTTCTTGGTAAAGATTCTGCAGTGGTTTGCCATTTCCTTCTTCAGCTCATTTTTATAGATGAGGAAACTGAGGCAAACAGATTTGAGTGACTTAACCAGGGTCACACAGCTAGTAAGTGTCTGAGGCCAGATTTGAACTCAGGAAGATGAGTCTTCCTAACTTCAGTCCTGGCACTCTATCCCGTCTCTGTCATCTATAAGCTATGACCTTGAATAAATCATTTCACCTCAAATGGCGTCAGTTTCCACATCTATACAATGAAGGGATTGAATTTGAACCTTAAATTCTCTTCCAGTTTTAAATCAATGATCATAGGAGCCAGTGAACTAAATCATGTAACTGAGCTTTAGTCCTCAGGCCCGGAGACTAGAAGAAACCAGGATTCAGGTAAAATGTAATCTTAACACAATCTAGAACCTTAAACTGCCCCGCATCTACCTACCTCAACACTGATTCCAGAGCTGGCCTGGGGTAGGGAAATGGGTTTTTGCCCCATGGTGCTGAATTTAGAGAGTACTGAAGGCACCTGCAGAAAAATAGCAGTTAATAGTAGTTAAAATTGGAAGGTACGTGTATCTATTTCTTCCGCAGGCCAGCTGAGCTCCTCTCCGCAGCCCCCTTCCTGCTGGGGCAGCACGGAGGCCAACTACAGTTTCCACTCACAGGGCCTGGTATCCTTGCTTGAGCTCACGTTTTGCTCCTTCGTGTGCCAAAGTACTGGTCATACAGGTTATGTTTTCAGAACTGAATGTGAAAAGGCAGTCACAACCCTTTAGAGAAAACTAAAAGACAGCAGAGGTCAGGGTCTGCCCAGCCCTCCCAACCACCTTCCTTCTTTGCCTTTCCCTGCTCCAATTTACGGTGTCCTTCCTTTCTTATTCTCTTGCTCTTCCTCTTCTCTTCTTACCCATCCTTCTCTGATGAAAACAGATGCTGACATATCACTTAAACCTTGCGTGAGTTCATCTTAGTCGTTCCCCCTCTCCTCAGAGGAATTTGCATTTTATGCCTCATAAAAGGTTTAGGCTGCACCAGTCTCTAAGGCAGCAGTTCTAACAGTCTATGATTCTGGTCTGGGCAGAGGGGGATATTTGCTCATTGGAAGGCTATACTGTGTAGTGTACTGAGCTTAGATAAAATATCCCTCAAGGCTCTCCAACCTCCTTTGTTCCGGGTCAAGCATCTCAGGGCAGCCTTCTCTTTATTTTAGGGGAAGGTTTTTTTTTTTTTTTTCCCAAGGATGATGAATTCAATTTTGGGCATATTGAGTTTTAGCTGATGGTAAGACATCCACATAGAAATGTCCATCAGGCGGCTGAAATGAGACACCAGAACTCAGGGAGAAGAAGGGAGCTTATACATTATATGTAATCGAAGAAAAGCAACCTAAATGCCCAACAGTAAAGGAGTAATTAAATAAATTGCAGTATGCAACTAAGACTGAGAACTGTAAGATAGACATAGAGATCTGGAAAGAATTTTCTGAAATGATGCAAAGTGAAAATAACAGAACCAGATGAATGGAATGCACATAATTTAGACCACCAGGGAAAAATGAGAGTGAACAAAAAATCCTATTGGGAACTTTGAGGGAGTGAAAGAAATATTATCACTTATGTATTTTGAAATTAATTAGTTTAAATGGATTTTTACTTTGATTCTTGAAGAGAATCCTCACCTAGAAGACATCGTAGTGCCATTGGCATAGCGAAGTAAATCATTCCTTAGTCAGTTGAGTTGGTTGTATTGATGCTCAAGGTTAAGTTTCAATAAAACCTTTATTGATTCATTGGTTTTTGGTGTGTGTGTGTGTGTGTGTGTGTGTGTGTGTGTGTGTGTGTGTGTGAGAGAGAGAGAGAGAGAGAGAGAGAGAGATTTGTGAGTCAGCTATAGACAGGTGATAATTGAAGACAGGAGTGGATGAGGTGGCTAAGAGAGGAAGGAAACTGAATAACATCATGGGATTTGACTATTAAGAGGACACTGGTGATTTTGGAAAGAGTAATTTTCAATGGAATATTTGAGATAGAAGTCAGATTGCAGGGGCCTGAGGTTAGTGAGGGAATGAAAGCAAGGTGCATAGAATATGATTTCCCCTCCATAATTGTATTATTTAAGGGGAGGAAAGACAGGACAATACCTTGAGGGGTCCAGAGATATTGAGATTTTTTTAAAATTAAGAATAGGGTAGGTCTGAGAGAGAGAGTGTGTGTGTGTGTGTGTCCCTAAGGGAAGGAGATAGTGGAGAGGGAGAAGGACTGAGCATGTGGGCTGGAAGGGACAGATGGTGAGCGATGGTTGGAGCAAACTCCTAGGAGGGGATGAAATCCAAGGTGGAAGAGAAGGGGATAGCCTTGGCAGGGAGGAGGGCCACCTCATACTCTCAAATTGAAGGAGAAGAGAATTGGTTAAGATAAAGAGAGATTGCGAATGTAGAAGAGGAGAGAGGTGGGAGCTCACAATAGAGATGGAATAGTTGTTCTGGAGTGTCAATCAAAGAGAAATAGACTTTTCTTCTAGCTGTTAGGGTTTGATTGATGTTATGTAAAATATCAGAGTAACTTACTGAAGTTTTTGCTTCCCCCCAGTGTAACCCCCCAAAATTTGTGCAGACTTAAGCTGCTGCTTTCACTGCAGCCTTTAGCAATTGGAATAAAAATGTGTGCATACAGATTTCAGACAAAACACGTACATCACATTTCCACTGGGGTCCATTTTCTTACTTCCTGCCAGATATTCCATGAAATGTGATTTTCTTCAGCAAAGTGGTGAGTCTGCCTGAGTGAAGTCCATGTTAGCTCTGAATTTAGTGGGAGAACTCCAGGTATCAAGGACTGTTCAGTTTCCCCATTCCTTCCTCTACTTAAAATTCTCTAACTCTATCCCACCCATTGATAAAATATCAAAAGACTCACATTTCTTGACTTCTTAGCTTTCTCTAACCCCTCTTAATTCCAGTACTTTCCCTCTTTTAATTATTTCCTATTTATCCTGTAAATAGTTTAATTTGTGTATATTTACATGTTATCTCCCCCCCCCATTAGATTGTAAGCTCCTTGAGAACAGGGACTGTCTTTGCCTCTTTTTGTGTCTCCAGCACTTAGCATAGTGCCTGGCATGCATAGTAAGTACTTAATAAATGTATCTGGAATTCAGTGAAGTCTTTTTCACCCCTGGTGGATGGGAAAGGAGATCCTACGGGTCTAACCTTTAGGGGGATGGGGGCTTCTATACTCACTCCTTTCACCCTGGATGCAGTCAGTCTCCATGTTAAGTGGAGTTAGGAGATCTAGGGTACAATCCCAAATCTCCCACTTAAAAATTGTGTGACCTTAGGCAAAAGCTCCTTCTGCTCCTTCAGACCTGCATTGACACCCATTTGTAAAATGAGAGGGTTGGACTAAATTAATAGCCCAGGCTCCTTCTAGCACTGCCATTCTGCTAGTTTGTGGAGCTGTGTGTAGGTATCAATTAGCACAATTTATCCATAGGCAGGCCATCCAGCCCTCCATATTATAATCACAGTTTCTTTGAAGTGGTTTTATGATTCACGTCTCATCTCCACCTGGAAGTTCTGAAGACCCTGACTTCTTCCCAGCTGCAGCAAAGGAACACTGGGGATTATGGGAATGAGTTTTGGGCAGAGAATCCTCTACCTGGCCTAGGACCAGCTCACCTTGTTCTAGGCCTGAGCAACACGTTCTGAGCAAAAAGGGGTGATTCCAGCTAACTATAGCCAGTTAGTGAATGAGCATTTCTTAAGTGTTTTGCTGTGAGCCAGGCACCGTGCTAAATGTTGAAGACATAAAGAGAGGCAGAAAGGAGTTCAGTCTGACAGCATGTCCATACAAGACTATTTCTGGGCAAGTATGAACTTCTTCTGCAAATCATATAGCTCAATTTGGGGGATTTCTTCTGCACAAATGTGATTATTACATTTGGGAGAGCTGAGAGGCCAGGAGGACTTCCTGGAAGAACATGTGGAGCTGGAGATGGGTGAGGGAGGAGAGCACTGCGTGATGGGACATTTCCCTCTCATCAAGTCTCCATATATAGAGTTGTAAGAATCAAATGATATGTATATAAAGTACTTTGTATTATATGTGTGTGTGTGTGTGTGTGTGTGTATAAAATGTGTGTAGGTACACACACACACACACACACACACACACACACACACACCAAATCTGTGATTTTATTAGTAGAGAACTCAGGACGAGGACACTTTGTCTACCAATGCAGATCAGCGATGGTTTTGTCCTAAATGCTTTTGTCCTTTTACTCTTAAAGAGTGAACTGGGACCACTGAGAAGTCAAGTGACTTGCTCAGTATCATATAGTAAGCGCATATCAGAAGCTGGTGGGGCTTGAACCCAGGCCTTCTTGACTTAGAGTTTGGCTCTATCCATTATGTCATGCTGTGCTGAAAGCTACAAAGCACTGTATAAATGTCAACTATTACTATGATTAGAGAGGTTTACCGAGGAAATTGGAGATAGAAAAATATCTGCGGGGATCTAACCCTAAAATGAAATCATTTGGACCCATTGAGGGGTGGTTTCAGCCAATAAGACAAAGAACCATTTCAGTGATCTCATTTCTCCAAGATTTTTCAACATTAACAAAAGGTCAGAGCTCATTCGCATGCAAACATTGTACACTCACAGCAAACATTCTTCCCTTTATCTCTTCACAGAGGATATCTTTCCTGTTTCTTTCTGTGTGCACTACTGCCAGTGTATAGCAAATGCAGTTATTTTGAAATGGTTAAGCATTCATACTATTTGTGTTTTGCGGGCTGTCAGGATTTTGCAGGTGGTATGGTAAGACAACCGCTAATCACACAATCACAGAATGGCAAAATTTAGAATTCAGTCAGTTAGTTGACCTGGCTTCTAAGTCCTTGGTTAAAGGGAGGGGGTAGGGAGATATTACAGTAGATGATCTCCATTTTTCTTTCCCATTTGTAAAACCACTATCCTTCCTTTCTAGCTTTAGTCCACATTGTTCCCCTTCACATATTTGATGTTCTAGTCAAACTAGACTTTCTTATGAGTCAAGGGTCTTTGTGTATATGGTTTGTCCTTCGTTCTTGAAGAAGACCGTGACATCATAAAGATGATGCTATGACTTGAAAGTTATTGGATTTAACTAAGGGAGGGCTGTGCAAAATTACCAGCCTCACTTCTCCTCCGAAGCCGTCTGGGTCCAGTGGCCAGATAAGGATCAGGACAGCTGAAGATGGCCCAGCCAAGGATCTACTGTAATCCTTTTTCACTCTTTGTGTATTTTTGTAGAACTGTGCGGATTTATAGACTGAGCCTCAATTGGTCAAGACTCTAGGACTTCTTCCTGAGTATCATAATTTTGAATCCCCACTCATATCACTTGTGAGAGGGATAATTGGAGAGAAACAGAACTCGTAATATTGGGGTTTAGGATAGGGGAGAAGTTTTGCATCCGTCCTTTCTCCAGAAGGCTCAGTCTTGGTATCATAGAGCACTAGCTTTGGAGTCATAGGATTTTGGTTCAAATCCTGATTCTTCCATTTACTACCCATGTGACCTTGGTTAATCTGGCATATATTGGGAAGGGAGTCTGGCCTTGGATAGAGAGCTGAGGATACTCCTTCCCCTTTAAGGGATAATAATCAGGAGCTCAGCTTGAACCTAAAAACTATTTCCCTTAGACCAACAATATTTGGGAGTTTAATAGATATGATTCTAGCCCAGTATCCTCTTTTTTTTTTCAGAAGAACAGAGTGACCAGCATTAGCCCTGACCTCCTCCCTCCCCTCCTGGCTGGAATTAAAGTCTCCCTTGGAGAAGGGTGGGTGGAGGATGCTATAGATATCTATTTATGCCTTCCTGTGAACCACATCTAGATAAAGGCATTTGGACACCTGCAGCCTAGGCAACCCCCACACACACATACATACACACACCCTACTCTTTGACGTGTAAAATTATAACTTTGAACTAGATGACTGCTGACGTCCTTCCTAGATCTAAACAGATGATCCCAGTGGCTGTGGCTATTAAGATTTTGCAAAGAAATGGTGTCTCTAAGTATTTGCACGGCACCTCCCTCTCTTTCTAGCCTTATTTACTATTTCTCTGTGTGTGTAGGGGTGGGGAGGGATTTCTAAAGACCTCATATCACTTGAGGATGGCCCTGACTCTTGTAAGTCTCAATGAGAGGACTGTCCCTGTGCTAGGTGGTGCAGAGGATAGAGAGTTGGGAAGACTCATCTTCCTAAGTTCAAATCTGGCCTCAGACACTTACTAGTTGTGTGACCCTGGGCAAGTCACTTAACTGTGCTTGCCTCAGTTTCTTCATCTGTAAAATGAGCTGGAGAAGGAAATGGCAAACCACTACAGTATTTTTGGCCAAGAACACACCAATTGGGTTCGTGAAGAATCAGACATGATTGAAACAACTGAACAACAACAATAACTGTTCATTAACCTGTAGTTGAATTGAAGCTTCTTCATAAAGTTAAAATCCTAGATTGACACTTGATGGATCCATGATCTGATTGGATTGAATTTTGTTATTCCTATGCAACTCCATACTCAGCTTTTTGTACTGCTGCAGTAGCTATCCAAGGTATATTAAATCAATGGGCTATTTGCTCAACTGTGTGCTTTAATCTGGGCAATAGGTGTCTGATTGCTTTTCCTGAGTAGATGACTAGTCCAGTCTCTTTTGATAAACCATAGACCCTATTAAAGAGCTGCTGCTAGGTAATGAAAATAATAGCATCCATAAAAAGGAGCACTTAAACAACCTCACCAACTATAGGAAAGCTTCCTTTGGCCATCAAATCCCATCTTTTAAAGACCATTATTCACCCAATGCTAAATAAATAAATATATGTATGTATATGTATATGCACACACACACAATATCAGCAAACCATGGAACACTACAAGATTGTAAGTGACCTAGAGGACATTGGAAAGACATACTGAGTCATCTTTATGAGCATAAGTAAAGTGAAGCATAGTATCAATAATGACATGCACGAGAAGTGGTATAAAAATGTCAAAGACATATATTAAGGAAAAACAAGCTGGGTCAGCAAGATTGAAGCATAAAAGTTAGAAAGTACAATTCTTGCACTGGTATAAAAGAAATATTGTTGGGCAGATTCTCTGTGGAGAATTTATAGAAAGATATGGGCAAGAATTGTACAGCATGAAAATGTGGATGGGCTGAGATGAGTAGGGATGGAAGGAGTGATCATTTTGAGATCCTTTGAAGTGTCAAAGAGAGGACCAGCCTAACCCCTCCTAGACATTCCTTTTGGAATAGATTGTTGACCACTTTACCAAGTCTCCTCCTTTTCTAGTTACATCAATCAATCAATCAGCCATAATTTGTTATTTTTTTAATTAGGTGCTAGTCACTATGCTAAGCATTGATACAAAAGAAAAGCAAAAATAGTCATTGTACTCAAGGAACTTACATTTTAATGAGATGGGGAGAGACAATATACATATAAATAAGTAAACGCAAGATACAGTGAGCCATGATTGAAGTAATCCTAAGTCATTACATGAAAATTCTACACCACCTGACAGTTTTATGGTATTTTAACTCATTCAGCATGGCAGAGGTATGAAATGGAATGGGGACATTAAACAGCATAGCAAATAAGCTAGTCACCGAGCATGGTAGGGCATCATGTTTCCTTTTGGCTGAACAGAAAGATGAGTGCATGCATGAGCACGGCTATAATCCAGTGTGACTTTAGTAGCATAATGCCATATATCATCTTGTTAACATCAAGGCCTGCCCTTTTGTAGTGACAGCTGTTGGGTTTTGTAGCCTGTGTGATTCTGACCATCATCTCTCTTCATGTCTTCTTTGATAAGACTTCTGGAATGGCAGGCATAATAGCCTACTTTCAGTCAGACTGAAACCTCTACTAATTAAGTGATAAATACAACTTTGTTGAATTGTAGTCTGAGAATAGTAGATTTGTTAGAGAGCAGACTGTGTTAGAACTGGTAAGATCTAAACAAATCAGTTCAATTTGATTCAAAATACACTTATTAAACTCTTAGTATGTGTGAGGTACTGAATCATACAGTTAGATCCTCCCCTTTTCCAGAGATGGAAACCACGATGCACAAGAAGTGATGGGATCATAAGATCTGCCATTTAGAGCTGGCAGGGCCCTTTGAGGTCACTTGATCCAGTCCCCTACAAATGAGATCTGAGACCAAGAGAAATTGAGTATTTTGTCCAATATCATGTGAGTAGCAGGGCCAGGATTCAAACTGAGGTCCTTTGATTCCAAAGCTAGAACTCCTCACGCAGCTCCTGAATGACAAAACCAGAGACTGAACTTTGGTCTTCTCAATTCAAGCCAATGATTCTTTCTTTTATGCCATACTACCGCCTTAATGGTTTTAATTCCCTTTCAGGTATAAATTTAATAATAATTCAATAATTTGAATAACAATAAAATGATGATGATGATGATGGAGATTAATATTTAAATAGCACTTTGCCAATATTATCTCATTTGACCCTCAAAACAACTCTGGGAAGTACTTATCCCCATTTTATGGAGGAGGAAACTGAGACAAAGGTTAAGTGACTTGCCCAAAGTCACATAACCAGTAAGTATCTGAGGCCAAATTTGAACTCAGCTTTTCCTGACTCCAAAGCCAATATTCTAGCCAAGACCACACCTAGTTGACCCTTGGTCTTATAATTTTGGGTAGGAGACAGAGGCAAACTGGAAGTTAAAACAACCTATATAATAATATTCAGAATAAGGGACTATCCCAACTTGAGATAGACAGGAAAGAAAGACCAAAGGACATTGACAAAGTCAATTGTTCATTTGCTTCTGTGGTGATGATGATGATGATGATGATGATGGTGATGGTGATGGTGATGGTGACGGTGGTGGTGGTGGTGGTGGTGATGGTGATGATGAAGATGCTCTGATGCTGCTACTGCTGGTGGTGGAGGTGGCGGTGATGGTGATGATGATGATAACTGTCAGAAACTGCACTAAGACTTTTGGGACACTCTATATAATCCTGTTTACCAAGTGTTTTACCTACTTTTTAAAAAATTGATCTCCCAGCAACTCTATGAAGCAGAAACACTAGATATAATTATTCCTATTTTTCATATGTGGAAACTCAAGCTCAGAGAGGTTCAGTGGATTGCCCACAGCCATTCAGCTAGTAAGCGCCAGAGGAACAACCAACCTAACTCTGAACACAATATTTCAAATCCAGCTCCCTGTGCACTCTGACTCTCATGGATCATAGGAAGGTGATGCCTCATCTGCCAGTGTAGAACTCTAATTGGCAATAACATTGAAGGTCATGATTAATTTCACCCCCTTGCAGCCCACCGCAAAGTACTGAACCAGGAGGAGAAAAAGAGAAGAGTAGTTTGAGCAAGGAAAGAGAAAAAGGAAAGGTTTGGGGGCAAGTTAAGATCTCAATATAAGATTTGGGCCAGGGCAGGGAAAGGAGTAAGTAATCGTCCTTATTACCTCCTGGGGGAATTTAGCATATTAACAGATAAGCAAATATCAAATTATTTGAAGAAAGAATAAAACCAACTAGAGGGGTCAGGCAACTGAGTTTAGAAGTTGTGAAGTGAGATGAACCTTGAAAACAGTGGAAGATACAGGATAGCCTTGATATTTGTACACTATGGCCATATCCTTCCTAAGTCATCTCTTTTCCATACCAAGCATCCACAATTCCTTTAACCGATCCTGATATTGTTTTTATTTTGGTTGCCCTCCTATGCAAATGCTGTAGCTTGTCAATGACTTTCCTAAAATGTGTTACTCAGCAGTGGAATAAAGTATTCCAGATGTGGCTTGATCAGGGTGGAGTATAGCAAAAGTTAAGCGTCTCTCCTCTGCATTGGTCTAGACTGAGGAACTCTAAAAATGTAGTTGAAGTTTGAATTAGGTTTGAAGGCTATTTTATCCCATTCTTATCTAAAGCTTGTAGTTCACTAGACCCCACAACTTTTTCTTTTTCTCCCCTCTCTCTCCTCCCTATCTACCCTGTCCTCCTTCCTTACTTCCTCCCTCCCTCCCTCCATTCCTTCCTTCCTTCCTTCCTGTCCTCCTCCCTCCCTTCCTCCCTCCCTCCCTTCCTTCCTTCCTGTCCTCCTTCCTCCCTCCCTCCATTCCTTCCTTCCTTCCTTCCTCCCTCCCTCCCTCCCTCCCTCCTTCCTTCCTTCCTTCCTTCCTTCCTTCCTTCCTTCCTTCCTTCCTTCTCTATCCCACCTTAACTGGAAGTGCAGCAGCCACTTATGGGTGGCATCACTGATTGGTACAGGAACTTTAGCCTTCTCCAATTTTATGACAGACCAGATCAGGCAACCTAGTGCTCACTATATTGGCACCTGACTTACTGTGTACATCGGATTAGCTTATCTCTAGATAAGCACCCTAAAACTCTGAAGTTAAGAGAGTTACCAGCCTCAGCCTTCCCAGTAGCAGGATTACAAGGGTGCAGCACCCCACCCCATCCCACAGTTCTTTTTTCCAGGGACTGAGTTCAAATTCTCAAACTGCCTCTTCCCTACCCTGTGCTAGTATAGTTGATTTTTAAAATTACATGTGGTGCTATTCTGGACTCCATATAAAGTGAATCGATCAGAGAAAAAAGCTTCTTGTCCTGGTATAGGAGTTGGCAGAGAAACAAGACACAGTCCTCATTCTTAAGCAACTCACAGCCTCATGCGGGAGACAAGACTTATACCCAGGAAACAATTAGTGAACATGTAAAGACAGTGAAATCAAGCCCTAGATTGTCTGGGACAGAAAGGAAACACATTTCCCTCATTAAAGAAAGGAGAGATTAGTATAAGCAGAAGTAGCAAGGAAAAGCTTCACCAAGATAGGTGGGAACGGAAGGATGAGTAGCATATGAATTGGCAGAGAGTAGAATGGAGAATGGCATGAACAAACATAGTATTAAGTATGGTGTAAAAGGAATGGCAGGTGAAGGGAGAGGGGAGGCTCCAAAGAATGGAGTAGAAAGTTTAGGTTGAATAGTAGGAGAAATCTAAAGTTAAATTAAATAAATCTAATCTAAAGTTAGAAATCAATCAATCAACAAGCATTTACTTAACACAATTTCCCAAGCAGAGGGATACAAAACAAAAGCAAAAAAAAAAAAAATCCCTGCCCTCAAGGAGCTTATATTCTAATGAAGGAAACAACACATACATAAATTAAATGCAATCAACAAACAAGTGTAATAGACAGGATACATCTAGAGAAGATACTAAGTAACTTTTGAAGGAGAGCTAGAGAAGTCCTCTTGCAGAAAATGATGTTTGATCTGATTTTTGCCAGAAGGCTGAGAGGCAGAGATGAGTAGTTAGAACATTCCAGGCATGAGGGACAGCCAGTGCAAAGGCATGGAGCGGGCCAGACTTCTAGACCCCTCTGTGCCTTTGAATGTCTGATCCCACAAAGTGTCTGGCCCAACAGAGTCAGGAGGTGGCTGTGCCAACATCTCTGAGCAAATCGAAGTCAGGCATCACAAAGTCTTGAAGGGGTCAAACGATCATTTCGCCAGATCCCTGGTAGCAGGCCTCCTAATTTCCATAGAGTCCTTCACGGTTAGAAATATACATTCTGGTGCTTGGCTTCTGTTTCTTCTTGTACCCTTCGGATTTGTCATTGCTGAAAAAATTCCATTATGGAAACAACCTGTTCTCTTAGCTTACGTGCTAATGGACTCTTCTCTCCCCTCAGGAGGGACATTTGTCTCTTAAGCCCATTCTCAGAGGAGAACGATCTTTGGAATGGAAAGGTCCAAAGAAAAATAATAGAGAAAAACAGAGAAGAAAGTGAATAAGGAAATAGAGAGCGTTGTGTTGCCCATGATGAATCCAAGTCACCAGACTCAGTTCCCTGGAGTACAGAAAGAACTGGCATATTGTTATTGAATCACCAAATTTGAAAGTTGGAAGAAATCTCAGTGACCATCTAGTCCAGTCCTGAAATGCAAGAGTGTCCCTACTTTAACCAATCCAACAAGTTTTCTGCTTGAAGACCTCCAAGGAGGGTCAATCTACCGCATCTCTAAGGCGGCTCATTCCACTTTTTTAGACATTTCTAATTTTAGGTTTTTCCTCTCACAGATCCTGATCTCTTTGAAACTTCCACCCATTTCTCCTTGTTCCTCCCTCCTGGGCCAAATGGAACAAGCCTAATGCCTCCGCCACATATCCTTTAGATTCATGAAGACAGCTCTCATGTCAACCCCGAGTCTTCACTTTTTCAAATGAAACATACCCAGTTCCTTCGAATGATCTTTATGTGACATAGACTCAACGCCTTTCACCATTCTCAAGTAGCCCTCTTTTGGACATGCTCTGGATTAGCAGTGTCCTTCCTAAACCGTGGTGCCCAGAACGGACCACAATACTCTAGATAAGATCTGACAAGAGCTGGAACTATCACCTCCCTATTCCTGGAAGCAATGCCCCCATAACACAGCCCAAGATTGCATTTTCCTTTTTGGCCATTTCATCGCTGCTGAGCCACTGTCAGGGCTTTGAAAGATTGTGAAAAATGGGAGAGTAACTATAGGACCAGAGAAGAGCTGCTGATGTCCTATTTTCCAATAAAGTGAAAAGAATGGAGTCTGAAAATGATATAGTCAGTAAGCCTGACTTTAGATCCTGGAGACTTTTTAGCACATATTATTAATGCTTAATGGGCTTTTCAAAAAAGGAAGATGTGATCACAAGGGGGCAGCATGGCATCATTAAGAGCAGGTCATGGCAGATTAATATCATTTCCTTCTGTAAAACAGGGTTATGAGACTGGTAGATCAGGAGAATGCTATGGAGAGTTTACTTGGATTTTAGCCAAACATTTGGCCATCTTTTAAGCTATTCTTATGGAAAAGATGTGAAAATGTAGGCTAGACAGTGGTTGAATGGTTGGAATCAGGATGAGTTCAGGATGAGATCTTGGACATAAGTAGTCTTTATATGCCTGGTGTCTAGCACAGGGCCTTACATATATAGTAGGCACTCAATTAATTCTTATCAGTGTTGTTCTTTGAATGAGGGAAATAGAAAAGGCTGGAAAGGCAGATTGGAACCAGATTGTACAGGATCTTGGATGGGAAGAGTAAGAAAACACACAAGTAAGTTTATTGGTATTGTTTACAAGTCAAGCATCGATGAGTAATTGGTTTGCTAGGGTTTTGTTGGGTTAGATCAGGGATGGAATATTCACTTGGTGAGAGGAAGTTTACTAATCTGTGAAATAATCTGAAGGATGAGAACAAAGGGAGTTGGTAAAATATGGCCCATGTAAAAAGTCATTCTTACCTCCCAGGATGTGCAAAAGCACGTAAGCAGATGTGGGTCCCTTGGGTCACAGTTACTAACCTCCAATCTACATTATTTTATTAGATGTACACTCACCAGTGTGGTCCACAGTCCCCTCTGGCTGGGGGAATAGTCTTAATAAAACCAGTATTTAGTGGCCACTGAATTCTTATGGGGGTGGTATGGAAGAGAGGAAAAATCATGGCTTGTCCATTTTCCTAAAGGCAAATGCAGACCGATGGACTCTCAACCAGAGGAATTCCTCCCTCCCTACGTACATAGACAAAACAGTATGTCCTGGAGCCAAGAACAACCACATAGGCCACCCAAAGAGATTTGTAGAAAAAGGTAATAAAATGGAACCAGAAAGAAAGAGAAGTATCAGATCACTGTGGTTGAGGGATTACATGGGACCACTATGTTATGACTTCCATGTACTCTTCTTAGATGAAGATCAGTAATTCCTCTGGCATGTCAAACAGATCACCAGCAAAAAGATTGTCTCTTTTGCTGGCCTTTATGCCTGCTTGGTAGTTGGCAGCAGCTGTGTTCTTCTGGAAAATTTCTATGCTGGCAAAGTACTTCTTAGCTCCATCCTTGGTCCTATAGTGGACATACATTTTCCCCTTGCTAACTAGGACCTCCTTTCTATTTATGAAAGACTGCTTCAGGGGGGAAATACAATTGTAAAAGTATTTTAGTGGTGGAATGAATGTATAGTTGGTTAAAGGGAGACAATCTTTCTAATGACATGAGGTAGCAGGGATTTGGAGGGAGAATTGAAATGATCTTATTAAGTAGATTTTTTTTCTTTTAGTCTATGTGTTATGTACCTCCCTGACATGGGTAAACCAGGGGTGGCAGAGTTTGTATATGAGAAGGTAGAGGGAGCTAGATCTATAATTTAATTGTAGGTGAGTTCCTATGCCAGGTGAAGAACTCTTTACCAGTTGAGACCAGCATCTGAACTGCAATTTATAATCTTAGAGAGTTACCTGAGTCTTTGAGAGATTTAGTGATTACCCAGGATCACATAGCCACTGTTTATCAGAAGCAGAACAGAAGATGTACATGAAACTAGCAGATCTATCTATCTATACACACATGCATATATGTGTATGTATATATAATATATGTATAACTGGCCTGTAATGGCACTGGCCATTCAGTGAGCAAACAAGCTGTTGTCAGATTAAGGTAAGCATGGTCTAAATTGAAAGCCAGACAGAGAGATGGGTAGTCAACAAACCCAAGCCAGTGACCCAAAAGAGCTAAATTGTAAGCAAGATAAAAGGGCCAGAAAATCAAAACACTGAGAGGTAACAGATCATAGGATGACAGAGTCATCGATTTAGAGCTGACAAAAGCCTTCCAGGTCATCACCTAATCCAACTCTGTAACTTTAAGGAAACCAAGGTTTTCAGAGAGGTCGTATCCAAGGTCACACAGGTAATAAGGTGGTAGAGCTGGGATTTAAACCAAGGTCCTTTGACCTAAAATCCAGCCACCTTTCTTCTTACCATATTGTATTTGTAGCAGTCTAATCGTTATTTTCTCTGAGCTGATAGAAAAGTGTGACAGAGATTCATAATCCAAGAATCAAGATCTGGAAGCCCAGAAGCAGAGCATGGGAGCGTTATATATCAACACTGATTGATAATAAGAAAAATAGCTAGCATTTACATAGCACTTAAAGGTTTGCAAAGCACTTTCCATGTATTATTTTATCTAATCCTCAAAATATTGTGAGGTAGGTGCTTTAAATATCTCCACTTTACAGACGAGGAAGCTGAGGCTGACGGGTTAAGTGACTAGGCTCATAGAAGTAGTAAGTGAAGCAGGATTTGAACTCTGCTCTTCCTGACTCTAAGTCTAGGGGTCTGTCTGCCATACTACCACGTTGATGATTTATTTAGGTATATGCTTAGTATTCCATCTCCTCCCCCTTTCTTTTGCATAGGCTGTTCTTGTCATGCCTAAAATACTCTTCTTCATGTCTGGAATGCTACCTCTTGGAACCCATGGCTCCCTCAAGTTTCACCTCCTTCTGGGGGTGTTTTTGAATCTTCCATGTGGGTAGTGCTTCTGTCCCCAAAGATCCCTTTGTATTCATTTGGTGCCTGTCCTATACTTACTGATCTGTTCCTTTTCTTTGTCTCCCTAATACTTAGCACAGTGACTGGAACATAGTAAGTATTTAATAAATGCCCATCGACTGACTGACTGACTGTGACCATATTGCATTCCCCACCTCCACCTCTACTCCTTCAGGAAAATATAAATGGTCAGGGACTGTCTCATTTTCACATGTGTGTCCTCAGTACCTAGCACATTGCCTAACACACGGCAGACACTTAATAAATGCTTGTTGATCAATTGATTTGAAACGATGTCATTTTTTTCTGGCAAATTAGCATGCGTGGCACTCTTGAAACTCAGCTCAACATGACATTGGTTTGGCTGCTGCTTTGTTCAGTATGCTCCTCAAAAAGTCAGTGGCCATGCCCATTACTGGGAACAAGGGGAAGGTGCCCTGGGTGGCATATGTGAATTCCACAGGAATCTTTCTAGAATCTCCCCAAGAAGGACTGGGGTACAGGTGAGATCCCGCCATAACAGGGTTACCTGTTAGTTCAGTATAGTTAGCACTCCTTTGTGCTGAATTCCCCACTATAGGAAATAGAGATTCTGGGGTGGTAAATCCCAGAGGCTCCATCCTCTGATCCAGGCTGTACTTCAAAGCTCAGAAACTAAATGCAGAAATTTGCCATGATAAAACAGCAAGACAAGTGACCTCAATGTGTCTTATACCTGGGGTTGATTGTTGATTCATAACCCACCCTGTGACTTCTGTGAAATGGAAAGATATGTTCTGTTTTGCATTTCAGATGTTATTTACAGGAAGACTGGTTATCTTGACATTTGTACTAGGTGATATGCTCTTAATTAAAATGATAATCATTCAAACATCACTTAAAATTTTACTTTGGGAATTTGCTTTCTTGCAAGCTGAACCCATAATTAGCATTCTCTTTATCCCTTATTAATAAACCATATCTCAGCATTTTCAGCTGCTTCCTTTGATCACACTGTCTAGTCATCATGAGTTGAATTCCATTCCCTGTTGACATTTAAAATGCATCAGGGCAGAGCCAGTCCAGATTGGGAGTTTGAGAATTAGTCTTTCTAATTAACTACCAAAAATATTTGGATCTGAATTCTTCCCATCTGGCAGATCCCTGGGCAGTCACCTACCATGTGTCTTGTTTGAGGTCGAGGGTTTTGGAATCACTTAATAAAGCCATGTAATCAGGTAGATGATAATAGCTAGCATTTATATACTAATTTAAGGTTTACAAAGGGTTTTACAAATTTTATCTCATTTTATCATCATAACAACCCTGGTAGGTGGGTGCTCTTATTTTTTTTTACAGGTATCATTATTTTATGTGTAAGGAAACTGAGGTACACAAAGGGTAAGCAACTTGCCCACATGGCTAGTGTGTGAGGTTAGATTTTAACTTGGGTCTCCTGAATTCTAAATCAAATACTCTGTAAAACTCAATCAACAAGCATCTCTACTATATGTCAGGTGCTGGGGAGATGCTGAGTGAATCCTTGAAGTCAAGGAACAAAAATTTTCATAGGCAGAAACACCTATACATTGAGCATAAACAGAATGATGAGGTGTGGGGTAGGAGTGGGGGAAATAACAGCTGGGGTGGGGGTTCCAGCAGGGCTTCGTGGAGGAGATGGTATCTGAGCTATAAACAAAGTTTTTGGTCAGGGCCATCCATGATGCACACATACCTGAATCAGGATGATGCAAACTCATGTACCTGTAAACCAGATGATAGCCTAGCCAATCCATCAGCAAGTATTTATTAAACACCGGTTATGTATTAGGCATTGTGCTATGTTTTAAGGACAAAAACGAAACATTCCACACTGAAGGAAATTACATGTTATTGGGGGAGTCAGCATGAACATAAATAAATACATACATAATAAATAATAAATCCAAGTTAAATTTTTTTAAGGGAAGGCACCAACAGTTGGGATGACCAAGACAGGAATCATGCAGGAGGCAGTATATGGACAGTTTTGAAGAAATCAAGAATTTTGGAAAGCAGGAGTGAGGAAGGGAATGGGGAGGAGAGGAGCCAGTATGAAGGTATAGACTTATTGTGTGTGAGGAATGTTGTGTAAGGAAAAACCAAAGGGTCTTTTCAGCTGGATCATAAAGTGTGACAAGGGTAATAATGTATAATGAGGCCAGAAAGGTAGATTAGGACTGAGTTGTGAAGGACTGAGTTTAATACCAAAAAGATGAGTTTATATTTGATTCTAGAGGCCACTGGATGTCATTGGAGTTTAGTGAGTAAAGGGGTAATGTGGTCCAATATGTCCTTCCGGATAATCACTTTGGTAGCTCTGTGGAAGATGGATTGGAGGAAAGAAACAGCTGAGGCAGGGAGACATGTTAAGAGTCTATTTCCACAGTTTAGGTGAGAGTGATGAAGGCCTGAATGAGGGTGGAAGCCATGTGAACATAAATAAAAGGACGGATGCAAGAGATGTGAAGGTAGAAATGACAAGATTTGACAACTAATTATTTCAGTGGAATAAGGTAGAGTGAGAAGTCCAGGATAAAGCTAAAGTTATGAGCCTGGGAAACTTGAAAAATAATGTTTTTTTTTTTTTTTTAAGAAATAGATTTTTCAAAGGAGTGAATTTTTGTGAGAAGGTAGATAAGCAGTTGTGTTTTAGACATGTTGAGTTTAAGATATCTCTAGGCTATCTGGTTCGAAATTTCCAAAAAGCAGCTGGTAACATGGGACTGAAGCTCAGGTTAAAGGCTGGGGCTGGATAGATAGTGATGAGTCCTCATAAGTGGGCCTCTGGGAGCTGATGAGGTCACCAAGTGAAAGAGCATAGAAAAAAGAAGGCCCAAGTTAGAGACTTAGGGAATATCCACAGTCATTGGGCAGTGTGATATGCAAACCAGCAAAGGAGACTGGGAAGATGATAGTGTTATTCACAGTAACAGGGGACTTCAAAAGCAGAATGGGTTGGGTGAAAAGATAATGAGTTTTGTTTTTGATATGCCTGTGAGACAAACAGCTCAAAATGTCCAGTAGGTAGCTGGTGATTCAGGACTGGAGCTCAGGGGAGAGACTGGGGTTGGATATACAGGTCTGGGAATCATCCATGATGATTCAACTCAAAAAAACTGATGAGATCCTAGCCTTGGGGATGCCTATAATTAGAAACATCCAGTGAAGAAGTTGGAAAAGGAATAGTCAGACAAGAAGTGAGCTAAGAGAAAGCAGTCACAAAAAAAAAAACAAGAGGAGAGAGTATTAACACAAAAATAATCCATAGTGTCAATGTTCCAGAGAAGCCAAGAAGTATGAGGCTTGAGAAAAGGCCATCAGGTTGTTTATTAAGTGATCTTTGGTGACTTTGGAGAGAACAGTTTCAGTTGAGTAATGAAGTTGGAAGCCAGGTTTGCAAAGGATTGAGAAGTAAGTGAGAGAAGAGGAAGTGGGGACAGTGGGTTTAGATGGCTCTTTGAAGGAGTTGACTGAAAAAGGTGTGTGTGTGTGTGTGTGTGTGTGTGTGTGTGTATGTATATAAAAAATAGGATAACATGTGAGAATACTAAGATCTACTGACAGTTTTCTCAGATGGAGGGGGACTTGAGTTTATAAACAGCAATCAATCAATAAACACTTATTAAGTACCTACTGTATGCCAGGCGCTATGATAAACACCCGGGATACAAAAAGAGAGAGAAGACAGGCCCTGCCTCAAAGAACTTACAATCTAATGGGGAAGACAACATGCAAATAAATATATGAAAATCAAGCTCTATATAGGATAAATAGGAAATAATTAAAAGAGGGAAAGCATTGGAATTAAGAGAGGTTGGGGAAGTCTTCCTGGAGAAGGTGGGATTTTGGTTGGCACTTAAAGGATGCTAGGAAGGTCAGGACTCATAGTGGAGGAAGAAGAACATTCCAGGAATGAGGGATGGCCAAAGAGAATGACTGGAGCCAAGAAATGTCAGTGGATTAAAGAACATGTGTTGGGGAATAAGGTGTAAGAAGACTGGAAAAGAAGGAGGGGACTAAGCTATGAAGGGCTTTGAATGCCAAACAGAGCATTTTGTATTTGCTTCTGGAAGCAATAGGAAGCCATTGGAGTTTATTGAATAGGGTGTGTGTGTGTGTGTGTGTGTGTGTGTGTGTGTGTGATAATTGGACCTTCATTTTAGGAAAATCACTTTAGTGGATGAATAGAGGATGAATTGAAATGGGGAAAGGCTTGAGTCAGGCAGATTCACCAGCAGTGGCTGCAATAATCAAGATGTGAGGTGATGAACCAGAATGGTGGCTGTGTCAGAGAGAGAAGGGGGGCATTAGAGATATAGAAAAGGTGAGGTCTACTGGCTTTGGTAGCATCTTGGGAGATGTGGGGGTGGTGAGAGATAGTGAGGAATCCAGGATGACTCCTAGGTTGTGAACTTTGAGGTACTGTAAGGATGCTGTTGACCTCTACAGAAAAAGGGAAAATGATAATGGAAATAGGAGTTTTGTTTTGGATATGTTGAGTTTAAGATGTCTATTGGAAATAGCCAATAGCTAGAGAGAGACTAAACATTTTGGGAGAGGGGTGAAAAGAGATGATTGAGGGAGCAATCTGATGAGGATCTGAACGGGGATGAGAAGGAATGAGATTGAGGGACCAGGTAGAGGGGCTTAGCCATGGGATCCAAGAGTAGAGTGAAGGAAGAGGCAGTGGGTCATGTTAAGGGGATTTGAAATGCAGGGAAGGGGAGGAGAAGGAGCTCACAACAATGGTCTCTGTTTTGTCATTCAGGTGTGAGGCAAGATACTGAGGTGGGAGGGAAAGGGGAAGGGGAGGTGTGGGAGGCTTGAGAGAAGAGAAGGAGCAAAAGCTGCAGATGTCACAATAACCCGTCTCAATTGTTGCCCCCTCGAGGTGCCTGTAATGAGTCATTTTGGAACAACAGACAATGTAATTTTTATCCTATAAAACATATTATAGTCATACCTTTCGCCCCTTTGTCCTCAGGGAGGCTAATGGCCCTTGAAATGCTCACTTTAAAGATATTTTAAAATAATGTCATTTCTTACAAAACAAAGCAAAGAGCTAACACAGCTTGGGCCTCAGGGAGTGTGAATTCTCTTGTGTCCTGAAGGGCAGTGTGTGGGGAAACTCAGTGCTTTATCTGAGTATAAAAGAGAAGGAAGTCCCCCACTCCCTCTCCATTCCCCATAAACACACATTCTCAGAGCCTGATTTTGGAAAGTGTTCTTCCTACTGATTATAATTCTCAGGAGAGCCAGTCATGTAACCAAGGTCCCTCCCCATCCAGCGTTTTATGTTTGTCATTTCAACACAAAGATGACCCTGCTGGCTCATCATCAGTGGTACTTCAGAAGTGGAGATGGCCATGCTGACTCATTTGTGCTCTCTCATCTGACCGACTCTTCTTGTAATTCTTAGCTTGAATTTATTAGACATTTTAAAGGGGATAGATGGCTATGGTCTATGGCTGCAGAACAAACGTTTTATTCTCTGGGCAAAGCTAACTAGGTCTTACAGAGATAAAAAGCATAAGCTAACTGAGTTAACTGGCCAAGACCAAGCGTTTTGAATCTGGATCCAAGAAAGCAAGCTCAGGGTCCTCTGGTCAGTATAGCTCACATTTTCATGTTCTACCAATACCTTCTCACTTGTGGAGATTTCTGGGAGGTCTGCAAGATGTGTTTTACAGCTCAGCTGTCCGAGCTGGAGAACACCGAACTATGATGTAATGCCCTAAGCCTCCATTTGAGTAGAGAATTTGGTCCCTCCACAGAGGTCCACATCTGTTACCTGAAACCCCAGAAGAATGCCTCATTTTCAGAATGTCACTGGTAAAGGGTAAGGTCCCCAATAACTTTATGAATGCACTGTTGTTTTTTTCTTGGAAAAATAGAGGGATGTATATCCTATCCAGCCTGACCCATCTTGTGGGCCAATGTAACTACATGGGGTAGTGGGATATTCTAGGGTCAATACTGAAAATATGCTCTGTCTGGTGGGTAAAGAGACTGAGGCTTGTCTGTCTAAAGTATTCAGCACAGAGATGTGAAGGACGTGGAAGCAAAGGACCAGGATCTCTGTACATCCTAATTAAGCAACCACCATTAAGTTACAAACATAGCCCATTAAACAAGAAGCCTGGAAGATCAAAGGAGGGGAAAGATCTAAGGATGCAAAGAAACTTACTAGAATTATTTTTTGTCCTTAGAGTACTGGGAGGCTTTTATATGATCATAGGTTTAGAGCTATGAGACTGGCCACAGAATCACAGAAATTGAATATTCAGAAGACTGACTTCAGCAGCTATCTCATCCAACCCATTGTGAAAAGGATCCCTACTGTAATATATCCAAAAAGTGGCCAGCCTCTTCTTGAAGACCTCCAAAGTGGAGGAATTCATCATCTCCTGAGGAAAAAGCCCTTTCTCCCTTGAACAGCTCTGATTATCAGGAAGTCTTTTTCCAGACATTAAGCCTAAATTGGGAGCTTTGTAATTTCTACCCAATGATTCTGGTTCTGCCTTCTGGGGCCAATAGAATAGTTCTACAGCCCTTCAAATATTGAAGATAGCTTTTATGACCCATGCACACCAACCTGCATCCCCTACTCTCCTCCACGATAAACAACTATCCCTTATATGTCAGAGACCCAGGGCACTATGTATACCATTGTGATTGCCCTCCTTTGGGCACTCTTCATCTCATCAATGTCTTTGTTAAACTATTCCAGATGAGCTCTGATGAAGGCAGAGTACAGTGGTACTGTCCCCTCCCTATTCTTGGAAGCTCTTCCTCCTTCATGCTACTCAAGAATGCATTCGCTTTTGGGGGGAGCCACAGCACCCTACTGACTCATATTGACCTTACGACAACCCATCCAAACCCCCATATCCTTTTTAGAAAAACAATCGTGTATCCATGCCCCTCCCATCTTGTACTCATGAATTTTATTTTCTTTTTTGTTCCTATATGTAAGACATTTCATTCATCCCTATCAAATTTTATCTTATTAGATTCAGTCTAGTTATTGGATTCTAATTCTGTCACCTACTTTGTTAGCCATTCCTCTCAACTTTGTGTCATTGTAAATTTGATGAGAAAAACCATCTGTATCTTGGTCCAAGTGATTATAAAAATGTTAGACAGCCCAGGGCTAAGTACAGACCCCTGGGAACTCTATTGGACATCTCCTGCCACATAGACATTGAAGCATTAACAGTTTTTCTTTGAGTCCAGTCATTTGACCATTTCTGAATTCATTTGATTAATATCCAATCAATATTTCTCCATCTTCTCTGCAAGAATAGTATGAGATACTTTATCAAAGGCTTTGATAAAATCTATATCCACGGTATTCCTGTAATCTACTAACCAAAAAAGAAATGTGGTTAGTCTGATGTGGCCTCTTGATGAAGCCATGCTGGTTCCTTGTAATCATTAATTCTCTTGTAAGCCATGGTTGTAAGCCAACCATGTCTTTAATGATCCTTCATCAGACTGCCAAAGGGGTCCATGGCACACAAAAAGCTTTAAGAGCCCCTGTTCTTAATTTGAATCATGACCCCAGACATGTAGTAGGTATTTGACTATAACTTAACTCTTCTTAACTTAACTTTTCTCACCCTCATTTTCCTCTGCTGTACAATGGGAATGATAATAACCACAACATTTCTATCTTGGTGGGGATCAGAAAAGATAAGACTTATAAAGTGTTTTGCAGTCCTTAAATTGCCATATAAAGGTTAATTATTCTTTTTATTTTTATCATTCCCCTGAATGGGAGTCAATTTTGGTAGGACTAGTAGTAAACTAAATACTAAAAGATAGGATAAAGTAAGAGGACATTACCCACTTGTAACACCAGTGGACATCGATGTGTATTGTACAGTTGACTGCCTAGTACCTGATCCTTTCTGTTCAGACCACCCTGCTGGCTGAGGACAGAGTTTCCCATCCTTTGCCAGGGGGCTTAGTTTAAAGTGTAATTATTTTTCTCCTTCCTACCCCCTTCTCTTTGGACCGTTAAACAGCCATACTTTCTTTCAACAATTAGTTTTTGAATACCCTAGGAGTAATGTAACGACCTGCCAAGTGATCCCTTTCTCTATTTTATAATGATTATATCAGAAGAAAATATTTTGTAATCACAATATGTCAGAGCCCTCATTAGGAAAATTCCTTAACTATAGGACACAACTAAAAGGATGTAGAGCAGTGGGAAAGGGCTTTGTACTTGGAGGGAAGTGACATGGATTTAAAATAACCTCTGGTACTGGATAACTATGTAACCATAGGTAAGATACAGCCCATCGGGAAAGAACACTGTATTTGGAATCTGAGAATCTGGCTTCAAACCTGGATACTTTCTTTGCAACTAGCATGGTGTAGTGGGTTAGGCGCTGGATTTGGAGTCAGCAAGACCTATGTTCAGATCCCATCTCAGACACTTATTACCTGTGTGACATTGGACAATTTAGTCAATCTATTTGTCAGGTTCCTCATCTGTAAAATGAGGTGGTTGATCTCAAAGACCTCTAAGATCCCTTTAACTCTAAATCTATGGTACTCTTAATTTGTTTCCTCTCCTGTAAGTTGGACCAAATGACCTCCAAAAGGTCCCTTTCAACTCTAAATCTATTAACCTTTGGCCTGGATTCATATCTCTGCTCTGCTACCTGCTACTTTTGTGACCTTGGCTAAGGCACTGCATCTTGTGGTGTCCACATGACAGATGGGTCTGATTGACAGCATGAGCTCTCATCCTAACAGGGAGGATACTTCGTTGTTCTCCTTTATGTTCATTCCTCAGATGGATCCTAAGACACACTGTGGTCGGGGCTGTGGCAGGCAGAAAAGCAGCAATGGGGTAGAGGTGAGGGAAAAGGGACTGAAAGGCACTCCAGACCATGGCGGCATGCCCCACGCTGGCTGCTAGATTCATGATTTTCAGGCTGTACCATGTGGGCACAACCAAGAGTATTTTACCTGTGCCTCCTTGCAGTGGTAGGGCTTTCAGGGACAAATCGAAACTCAGGGAAATTTCAGATCAGAAAGGAAGCAGTGTCAAGGTACAATTAGGTCACATCCAGCTGAGCTGAGTGGAAGCCATGGCATGATCCCTGTAGTCCTTCAAGCAATGAATGGAAAGTCTGACTTCAGATGCTTCAAACTCTGAATGGGGCTAAAAGGGGAAAAAACAGCTTCCTTTTTTTAAGCCCACACTGGAAGTTGATCTGAGCACTGAACTTCCTCGTTCACTCTCATCCTCTGTCTTGGAGAGAATAATAAAGATGCCCTGTAAAAAAAAAGGTTTCTGCCTTTGGGAGAAACTGTTCCTGGTATTAAATGCACAGCCTATGTTTAGGTTACATGCTGAGTAATGCTTCTGATTTTGTCACCTTTTATCTAATTCTATTAAATGGTTATTACACTACTCTCTTGAAAGAGAAGTAAATCAACAAGGTCTACATAATGAATGGGGGTGGCTATGAACTATTGATTTGATTGTATAATCCATAACAGCTTATTACTCTTACGCTTATTTATTCATCTCTTCAAAAATAATCAGAAGATCCTTAGTAAATCCTGTGCTCTCCCTCTGGCCCATTTATCAATTCAGTGGTTCTTACCAATTAATTATATTGGGAAGCCAGGACCAAAACAATACCGTTCATTTACTGACCTTGTGTCGGGCTGCCACTGGCTTCCATTCAGGAGGCACTGTTAGCTGCCTCTCCCTTTCCCTATCTCCTTCCCCCACTGCCAAATAGCTTGGTTCTTTTGGGTAATAACAAAAAGAACAATTTTGCCTGACTCAGAAAACCAACTTTTTTTCGAAAGAAAAGGCATACTTATCAGAAGGTAGTTTTAACAGGGCTCTGAGTTTCTGCTTCCTGTGCTTAAGGCAAGGATCTGAGTTTGTCTGTTAGTTGAGCTGAAAGATGATTGAAATCACACCCCGTCACTTCATCACACTCCATCATCTCATATTTCAGATAGACCAAAGACTGTCTCAGAGCACTGAAGAAGTAGTTAGCCTTTTTATGATAGTCTTCCTGACCTGCCCTCTAGAAGGAGAAGATAATTGGGTGACAACAGCTATTGAGCACTTGGGTACTTTTTCAAAGCTCATTTGGACTTTATTTCCTAGTTGAGATGTCCACATTTGGTTGGTGGGGATGTGAGGATGAAAATCTGAACACAAATAGGGGTGATTGACTCATTAGGTCTAAACATCTCTTTCATTTGAAGGCAGGACTAAGGAGAAAAGCAAAGGTGTATAGTCTCTGCTGGTAAACTGCTTGGAGAAGCCAATAATAAGGCATTTTTCTGGAGAAATTCTGTTTGAGGAGGAGAGGAGCAGTTGCAGAATGAGTGAGCTTTTGTACCCAAGAATGGTCATTCGATAAATGGAATCACACAAAGAGGGGTTTCTAACAGACAGCTGCTCAAGCCCCAAAATCATGGAGCAGCTCGAAAGCTTTGAATGGAGATGTTTGTAGTACTGGGCAGACCGCCTCAGTGTGTTTGTATTTAGCTCAGAGGAATTAATCTCAGATGGCAGATGATGGGGCCATTCTTTAAACAAACTTCTTTCCATTTCAAAGCTGCTGTAAGAGAAGAAACAAGGCAGCTCATTCTTGACCTCCCTTGCCAGTCTACTACAGGTTGGTGGCGTAAAGAACCCAATGTGTCAGAACCCAGATGATCAGTGGTGCAATAACCCAAACCTGAAGTTTAAAATCACTTGAGTGACAGATGCTTGATTCATTGTCTCCCTTAAACACATGCTGTCTGGCAGGAATACCATTTTTCAGAAGATGGAGAAGAAGCTGACTCTGGCAACGAATTTTGAGTGGGTCTTTCCATAAAATGTAACCAGGCTAAGCTTGGGGCTGAGATACATAAAGGTCTCCTTCATTGGGGTAAGAACCAAATGTCATAACCGTTTAGCATGTCATTCCCAGGATCTCAAAGAAGAAAATCCTTTAAACTGTTGAGGGGGGCGGGGTCATGGAGGATGACTTTGGCTTGCTCTGAGGAAGAATTTTGGGGATTTCTTAGCCACTGGAACTGGAAGAAGCTCTGTTGGGTTCTCTCCCTGGAGATACTTAAATATAGGATTGGAGGCTCACCCATCTGGGATGATACAGGTATGTTTCCCTGGAGATTGTATAAACTGTATTAGGAATTAGATAAATGCTTATTGAATTGAATTGAAGGATATTTGAACATAAATATACTATTTAACATTGTGAGGAATAAACTCACAGACGCTAATATTCTAATAGGGTTAGGTAGCTAGGTTGCATAGTAGACCTGGAAACAGGAAGATCCGAGTTCAAATCTAGCTTCAGACACTTATTACCTAGGTGACCCTGGGCAGTCATTTAATCACTGTCTTGCTCAGTTTCCTTTGCTGTAAAATGAGGATGATGATAGCATCTTCCTCTCAGAGTTGTCATGAGGATCAAATGAGATAATGTTTATAAAGCACTTTGCAAACCTGAAAGTGTTAGATAAATGCTAACTTGTTATTATTGTTATCATTATCACTATTATCTTCATCATATTGGAAACTCATGATTTATGAGGGCCATCTCTGAATTTTTGAGGTGATGTCACAGAGGGATATGAGGAATAGTGAATGTAAAGGCACAGGGACGGGAAATAGAGTCCATACCAGAAAACTTGGAGATCGAGTCTAGTGTTTGAAGTGGTGGTGTCCATCTGCTTGGACCTTAGACTGTATAGCCCCTAGCTCCATTTTTTGAAGTAGCTCTATGCTCCTGCTGACCACATATGAGAGGAAATGAAAAGGTCTTTTACGTGGACTGTATGAGGCCACCAGAAAGGAGCAGTTGGTTGCAATTATGTATATGGAGAGAAATTCAGAGGTACCAGCAACTAAGCCAATTGCTTGTTGCGTGGAAAGAGATGGTGGATGTAAGACCAATCTTGGAGTGAAGAATGCTGAACTAGTTGTATAAAACTTTATTATGAGTCCTAAGTGAGGACAAAAAGTTGCTGAGAAGCTGGGAGGAATGTCTACATTTTGTACTGGACCTTCTTTCCCTGTGATGAAAACATGACACATGGCAGTTTGCTTTCTGCTAGTTTTCTGGGTTGAGATTTGTGATTTGGTTGTTAGTAATCAACATACAGTATACCACAATGTAGAATAAGCAGGAATGAGACCTGTAGGTGGATCTTTCTAGTATGACTTATCTGAATTTCAATTTAGCAAGCATTTATAAGGTATCTTGCTAGGTGCTAGGAATAGGAAGACAAAAGAATCAATAGAGTCAATCTGATTCAAACCTCTAACTTTACAGAATGAGGAAACTGAGCCTTAGAGAAGTTAAGCCATTTGCCCATGGTGACCCAGCCAATAAATGGCAAAGGCTAGGTTTGAACTCTGGTCTCCCTACCGACAAAGCCAACACTTTGCTCATTAACTACCCCATGCTGTTTCTTCTTTGTTCCCTCCCTCCAGGAGCATATATCCTAGTAGGGAGATGTAATGTTAAACAGATAATTATGTGCACATGCTAGTTTTAGGAGATAGAGACAACTGTATTAAGTAGGGGAATTAAGAAAATCTTTGCATAGGAAGTGGTGTCTGAGCTGAGCTTGAAGGAAGCTAGAGTTTCCAAAAGGTAGGGAAGCGCTTGAGGGACAATGCCTTCAGAAGCACAGAGGTAGTGCCATAACTGATGTTGCCTCCACTTCCCATTCCCAAAAGAAAAATGCCTTTGGGGGAAAGAGGAAATACAGAGTAGAACCAGGCAATCTAACAATCCAGACCTGGCAAGATGAACAACGAAAGAACTCATTCTTTTTTTTTTTCCTTCCCTCAGAGTAGCCAGGTGGTCTGTGAACTCTGTGTCTTATTTGGGGCAATCATATAGTTGTAAAACTTGCATCCATATGATCAATTTCAGTGAAACAAATTACAAAAAACATGCTTTTTATGAAAATTGATATCTGCTGCCATTTTTTTTATTTTAAGGTAAGTTGGGTTGTACTTTTTCTGTGTCCTAAATTCAGTCTAAATCAGTCACACCCTCAAAAGTCATCATTACACAGACTCACAATTGTGTGGTGATGTCACAGAGTCCTGGTGAAAGAGATCTCCTCACGGCTGCATTCAGTTGATAATGAAACTAATAGCTTTATTCAAATATTTTAACAACGGGAGCTATTATTCCCTACAGCCTCCATTCAAGCTTTTTGGTCTGTTTCTCCCTCGATAGGAGCACATAATCCCATCGGTGCCAAAGGGAGTCATACACATGTATTAAGAGAAACAAAAGGCCCCAGACTTGTCCATGGCTATTGTCCCTGGCCACTGAGGGGGCAAACAGGATTTACTATTTCCTTGCCACCATCTCTCTTGCTGTTTGGGAGTTCACACAGGGTAGCCTATGGTGGCTAATCATTGATGTCTTAGATTTCCAGTGGCTATCAGGAAATGAGAGCCATCTCCCAATCAGCATAAAGGATCATTGGGAAAAAAAGTCTTTTTCTTCCCTGTACAAATTCCTATGTTTGATGAATACAAAAACGTAAAATATGGTATATATATACATGACAACATATATATTTATATATCAATGACTCTCTTTGAGGGTCCCCCACACACACATATATTACAATCAAATGCCTTTCCCTCCTATGGCATCATATACATATGTCCTGTGCATAGAACCTAGGATCTTTGCAAATACAAACACATTTTCACCTGGCTTTTCATTGGCAGAGTAATTTATGAAAAAAAAAAAAAAGCAAAAAGAGATAAATTGTGTTTGGACATTAGGAAGGCTGGATAGAGGAGGATCCCATTGTGAGACTACTGAGATCAAATTGAAATCCCTTTAACTTGTTTGGAATAAATCTGAAGGCATTGTTTGGCGTCTTTTCTTTAGAGGAGCTGGAGGCAGGTAGAAGACATGATGGATAATGGACCAGGGAGCAGCCAGCACTGCCAATCAGAAGCTGAAAAAGGCAAAGGGCATTCATTGTCACTATGCATATGGAGTATGTTCTCAATACATATGATGTGAGTTCACAGCACAGCTGAGACACGTCATCTGTTTTCATGCCAGGATAAAGTGACAGGTCCAGGGTGATAGGAATAGCCAAGAGGCTCTGACTAACATGGGACATGCCAGAAAGATGTGTCATTGGGATTTGTGGGGCTCATTGGAGTCATTTCCTCCAGGGTGTCATTTCATTTAGTTCCAATTGGATGCCGTTATAGATCTTTGCTAGGGACCACCTGGTGTCTTGGTTTCACATGGTACCCAAAAGGAAGCTGCCATTTTCAAATTGAAATACGCTTTTATCTTACATGAGTAGGATACATAATTGACTCTAGTCAAATACATAATACATAGGACACATAATTGACTTTGGGTTTTTTGTTTGCTTTCTCATTGAATGAAAGAAATGGGCATATTTTTGATTTACTAGATTGAATGAGTTAAAAAACCTTCCTGCTGATATCCATGGTAATTCATAGAATTTTAGAGTTGGAAGGAAGCTTTAAAAAGGAAGGGAAGAGAAGGGGAGGAAATAAATATTTATGTAGAGCCTGTTATGGGCCCCTAGGTGGCACAGTGGATAGAGCATTGGATTTGGAATCAGGAAGATGAGTCTTCCTGAGTTCAAACCTAGGCTCAGACACTTACTAGTGGTGTGACCCTGGGCTAGTCCCTTAACCCTGTTGGCCTCAGTTCCTTAGCTGTAAAATTAGCTGGACAAGGAAATGGCAAACCATTCTAGTGTCTTTGCCAAGACCCCAAAATAGGGTCACAAAGAGTTGGACACAACTTAAATGACTCAACAACAGCAACAGAAGTGTCTGCTATGTGCCAGACACTGTGCCAAGCAGTTTACAAATATCTCAATGGATCCTTACAACAATCCTGTGAGGTACATGCTGTTATTAACCCCATTTTATAGTTGAGGAAAGTGAGGCAAAGAGAGGTTAAGTGACTTCCCCAGGGTCATAAAGCTAGCAAATGTCTGAGGCTGAATTTGAACTCAGGTATTTCTGACCCCAGGAGAGAAAAGCAGCTCTAGAGTCAGCAGACCTGCTTCCAAATCCCAACTCTGGCACTTACTACTGCCGTGACCTTGGGCAAATCACTTAACCTTCTCAGGTTCCAATGACCTCATTTGTAAAATGAAGGAATTAGAGTAGATGACCTCTGAGGTCCCTTCAAACTCTGAGCTATGTACCTATAATATTACAAGGCAAGCCTAGCTGGCCAGGACTAAAATGTCAGTGAACAGCAGGACCAAAGATGCCTGTATCAGTAGCTGATTTGAACCGGGCCAATGATTCCCCGACAACAAGATATCAGTGGTATGAATGACCATGGCTCAGCCTCTGCCCAAAGAATCTCAGAAAACAGCCTTTATGAAAGTCCTTCCATAAGGAATTCTGAAAGCATGGTAAAATAAAAAACTCATTTCATGTATCATAATCCTCAATGGTGTATTCTTTGGAATTTATACGGTTAGCTGTTGGAAATCTTTGAAGGTGATTTTTCATAAAGTGGGGAGTTTTGAGAGAGGTCCAGAGTGTTGTATGTTTCCTTGGAAGGAAAGCAAAGACCCAAGTGGGAGGGTGCTGTATTCAGGACTTGTATTCAGTGGACAGAGCCATATGTAGGAGTTTTGATACCAAGGGCTCAAAAAAGCATGTCCAGGACAAATTGCAGAAAACATGCCCCCAAATTAACTTCTTAAACTGGAGAATAGTCTCCTATGAGTGGAAGCCCTAGGATACCATAAAACCACTGTAAATAAGAGGGAGGTGCCAAGAGAAGAGGAATTAGGTCATGAGAACATCTCTCCCCATCAGAGTGGGAAGACTGAGGCAGGGAGAAGAAGGCATTTGGTAGCTTTCTATTTTATTAATTCTTCTTGCTAATTAGGTGCTAACCTCTTTTGTTTGTACTGTACAGAAGGACTGAAAATGCTTCCAGGATCCTATAAATCCAGTGCTTTGGGGCAGAATCTCAATATACCACTCTGTTACCTATTACCCAGCTTGGGATGGGAGTGAAAGGTCGGTGAAAGGAATATAAAAAAGACCAAAGATAAAGTTCACCCATTTTACAATTTTGTTGTAGTCACATCAGCCCTATTGGGGACCAGGAAGCTCTAATATTGAGCCCCCACGGGACTGAAGTTTCCAGTCCTACACTATTAGGACATGTGCTTCAGTCACAGTGATACATAAGGCAGAACAGCCTGAATGCTGTCTGGGCACATGGTACAGTTTGTTTTGCATTAAGATGGCCTATTTTCTTAAAAAAGATCTGTGATTTCATCAGTGTGACTTTCTGCTTTCCCTAAGACACATTGTAACCCATGTTGTTGTTGTTGTTCAGTTATTCACTTGTGTTTGACTCTTCCTGATGCCAAGGACCACACCACGCCAAGCCCTTCTATCCTCCACTATATCCTGTACTCTATCCAAATTCATGGTCATTGCTTCCATAACACGAGGTGTCCATCTCATTCTCTGCTGTCCCCTTTTCCTTTTGCCTTCAATTTTTCCCAGCATGAGTCCTGTCTTTTTAAAAATTTTTTTTTATTATTATTTTTAGGCAATTGGGGTTAAGTGACTTGCCCAGGGTCACACAGCTAGTAAGAGTTAAGTGTTTGGTCTGAGACCGGATTTGAACTCAGGTCCTCCTGACTTCAGGGCCAGTGCTGTATCCACTGTGCCACCTAGCTGCCCCCATGAGTCCTGTCTTTTCATTATGTGACCAAAGTATCTAAACTTCAGCATCAGTATTTGACCTTTGTTTTAATAGCTTGAATTAATTTAAGTATTGACTGATTTGATCTCCTTGCTGTCCAAGGGACTCTCAAAAATCAATTCTGCCATGGTCAACTTTCCTTACAATCCAACCCTCATAGCCACAAATTGCTACTGGAAAAACCATAACTTTGACTATACAGATCTTGTAAGCAAAGTGATGTCTCTGCTTTTTAGTATAGTGTCCAAATTTGCCAGAGCTTTCCTTCCAAAGAGCAAGTGTCTTTTAATTTCATGGCTGTAATCACTACCAGCAGTAATCTTTGAGTCCAAGAATAAAAAATTTGGCACTGCTTCCATTTCTTCTCCCTTTATTTACCAGGAAGTGATGGGAGCAGTTGCCAAGATCTTATTTTTTTAATGTTAAGTTTCATGTCAGCTTTTATGCTTTCCTCTTTCACCTTCATCAAAAACCTTGTTAGTTCCTCTTTACTTTCTGTCATCAGAGTGGTATTGTCTGCATATCTGATTTGTCCTGGCAACCTTAATTCCAACTTATAGTTCATTCAGCCTGGCATTTTGCATGATACATTCTGTATATAAGTTAAATAAGGTGACAACATACAGCCTTGTCATACTCCTTTTCCAATCTTAAATCAATTAGTTGTTCCCTGTTTGGATCTGACTGTTGCTTGTTGGTCCACATACAGATTCTTCAGGAGACAAGTAAGAGGTTCTCCCATTTCTTTGACGATTTGCCACATTTGTGTTGTGATCCACACAGTCAGAGGCGTTAGTGTAGTCAATGAAGCAGAAGTAGATGTTTTGTTTTGTTTTTATCTGAAACTCCCTTGCTTTCTCCATAATCCAGTGAATGTTGGCAATTTGGTCTCTAATTTTTCTGCCTGTTTGAAAACCAGCCTGCTCTTCTTTTAATTCTTGGTTCACATAGTGCTAAAACCTAGCTTGCAGTAACTTAAGCCTAATCTTACTGGTGTGTGAGACGAGTGCAATTGTTGGATAATTTGAACATTTTTTGGCATCGCACTTCCCTAGGATTGAAACATAAACTGATCTTTTCCAATCCAGTGGCCACCGTTGTGTTTCAAAATTTGCTGGCATATTGAGTGCAGCACTTTAACAGTATCACCTTTTAGGATTTTAAATAGCTCAGCTGGAGTTCTATCACCCCCACCAGCCTTATTTTTAACAATATTTCCTAAGGCTCACTTGACTTCATTCTCCAGGATGTCTGGCTGTAGATCAGTAACTACATCATCATAGTTATCGGTGATGCTAAGATCTTTCTTATATAGTTCTTCTGTGTATTTTTGCTATCTCTTCTTAATCTTTTCTACTTCTGTTAAATCCCTACCATTTTGTCTTTTATCATACCCATTTTTACACAAAACTCTCTCTTGATGTTTCTAATTTTCTTGAAGAGATCTCTTGTCTTTCCCATTCTATTGTTTTCTTCTATTTCTTTGCATTGTTCATTCAAGAGAACCTCATTTCTCTTTGCTATTCTCTGGAATTTTGCATTCAGTGGGGTATATCTTTCCTTTTCTCCTTTCCCTTTCCCATTCCTTCTTTTTTTTTTAAGGCAATTGGGGTTAAGTGACTTGCCTAGGGTTGCACAGCTAGTAAGTGTCAAGTGTTTGGTCTGAGGCCAGATTTGAACTCAGGTCTTCCTAACTTCAGGGTCGGTGCTCTATCCACTATGCCAACTAGCTGCCCCATCTTTCCTTCTTTCATCTACTATTTGTAAAGCCTCATCAGACCACCATTTTGCTTTCTTGCTCTTTTTCTTTGGATTTTTTTTTGTGCTGCCTCCTGTACAATATTATGAACCTCTCTGTCCATAGGTCTTTAGGCACCCTGTTTACAAGATTTAATTGCTTAAATCTATTCATCCCCTCTACTTCTTATTCATAAAGGATGTTATTTAGGGCATATCTATTTGGTCTGATGGTTTTCTCTACTTTCTTCAATTTAAGTTTGAATTTTGCAACAATTAGCTCATGATATGAGCCATAGTCAGTTCCAGGTCTTGTTTTAACTGACTGTATAGAATGTCTTGACCTTTGGCTGCAAAGTATATAATCAATCTGATTTCATTATTGATCATCTGGTGATATCCACATGTAGAATCATCTTTTGTGTTGTTGAAAAAGAGTATTATGACCAGTGAGGTATCTTGACAAAACTCTATTAGTTTATGCCGTGCTTCATTTTGTACTCCAAGACCAAACTTGCCTGTCATTCCAATTATCTTTTGATTTCCTATATTAACATTCCAATCCCATATGATGAATGTGACATCTTTTTGGGAGGGTGTTACTTCCAGAACATATTGTAGGTTTCATAGAACTGATCAACTCTGGCATCTTCAGCATCAGTGGTTGGAGCATAGACTTGAATTATTGTATTGCTGAACAGTTTGCCTTGGATTCCAACAGATATCATTCTGTCATTTTTGAGATTATACCCCAGTACTGCTTTTCTTACCCTTTTATTGACTATGAGGGTAACTCCATTTCTTCTAAGGGATTTTAGCCTATAGTAGCATATGTAGTGATCACCCAAATTAAACCCTTAGTAGATAGTTTTTCCTAAACAAGGAAGAAAGATGTCTAAAGATAGCTATAGCCAATGACGATGATGATGATAAAACAAAAAATTAGACCTATAATTCCATTGTTATAGAGAATTTTAAATTTTAAATTTTAATTTTAAAATTCACCAATTCAGGTCATACCATTGCAATTTATAGTCTTGAAAAGTTGCTTGCTGAGGGTCACACAGCCAATGTGGTAAGAGGCAGGATTTGAACTCAGTTCTTCCTGGCTTCAAGACCAGCTATCTCTGCAACATGCCAATGATAATAATAATGACTAACAATCATTGGTGGTGGTAATGGAATATTACCATACTGTAAGAAATGTTAAATATAATGAATATAGAGGAGCATGAAAAGACTTAGATGAACAAAGTGATAGAAGTAGCACTATTCTATACAATGAAAACAACAATATTAATAGACAAAACAATCACCACAAAATGAATTTTAAAATATATGTTTGGAATTTACAAGGAACAAATGTGGCTCCAAAGAAGTGAGATGATAGGAGGAAATCTCTTCCTCTTTCCCTTTGTAGAAGCAAGGGGCTCATGGTTATGGAACATTAAACGTATTGTCAGATTTTTTTTCAATAATTTGATTGCCTTTGCTGATTTCTTTTTTCTTTTTCCTCTTATTTCTTAGTTTTTTTTTTTGTTATAAGGGAGAGCTCTCTGGGATGGGGATCAGGAGGGATACAGGGGAAAATTCAGGAAATGTAGAAATAAATGGTATCAACAAAATTTATTTTAAAAATTACAATATACTGATGGCCATCCATATGGTGATGAGTTCCTTCACACTTAGCTGAGCTGATGTTGGGATAACACACAGTCTTCAGCTCCAAGCCACTACTTTAGGCATTTCAAGCCTGGCAGGATCTGCCACAGCTTGTACTCATCTGATGCAATCTTTGAGAATACAAGGGGCCTGCCATGTACAATGATGCACTGGAGGAGAACTTTAGCAGAGACAGATGCAGAGCACATATATTCAATTAAAACCAGGCAGTGATTGTGTAAACCTATGCTTTGGTCTGACTCACTCATCTATGACTACATCGTGGATTTAGGAAGATAATTAATTACCCAGTAGACCTATGAGTTTATTGTATAATTCCTATATGCACTATACTCTCATTCTACCCCCTCCCCACTTTTGTGGTCTCTTCCTCATCAAGAAGGTGGGGAAGGAGAATACATGGTGAGCTGTTTTCCTCACAGGATACCATTTACTCTGGCCCCACTGTGGGCCAATGGAAAATGGCATCAAAGGGAATTTGGATTGAGTAGCTGTCATGTTCAATCTCCCCCCTGAGTTGCTGTTGGCAATGTAGTCCATTGGTATTTGCTGTTATGTCCTTCCAAGCAGGCCAAGTGCCTTTACACTCATAATTGGCAACTTATGAAATTGAAAGTTTCTGACTGGAGGCAGATGTCATGTGGAACAATGGCTTTAAATGGGGTCTTAAGCATCTTAGTCAGGGGACCATTTATAAATCCCAACCCTCTCCTACGGATCTCGAACTTTTAAGGTTGTCATTTTTCTTTTGGATTAGCTGAGCAGGAGAGTGTCCAACTATAGAAAGACCTTAGCCCTCAGTGCTGCCTAAACCTGATGTCGTGGTAAAGGAGTGTGGTTCTTTTTACACTAAAATAGAATTGCCCAATGGCATCTTGGAAAAAGGAACCCTAAATCAGGATACATTGCACTAAACAGTTTGATACTTTTAAGTAGAATGGAGATAATAATACCTATATTGCCCACCTCTTAGCATTGTTTCAAGGATCAAATGTGATGTGATATGTAAAGAATGTTGTGAAATGTTAAAGTGATATATAAATGCCAGCTACCAACTACCATCATCATCATTGGCTATAAGAAGGGGTGTGCCCCAATGATTTCTTTGGGAACTACATCTCCCAGAAACCTCTGTGGAGCTCAAAAGCTTACAGCATTCCCACTTTGAAAAGAGAGGAGAATTTCAATGTGGGTGAGATGAATGCTGGAGTTGGGAGCACAGAGACAGGGAGAGAGAGGAGAGGAATATCTGCAGCCTGAGTAGAAGTGTTAGCCAGAGGCTTTCCTCTCAGATGGGTCTAGCTCATACATTATTATTATTTGTGTTTAGCAGCAGAACATATGCCCCTCTTAAGAAATCAGCATGGGTTGGTGTAGCCCAAAGCGTGTAAGTACTCTTCCATAAAATCGTATCTTTCTTATGTGCCAAATTGTCCCAGGGTGATAGCATAAGTATGGCTTTCCATGCACAGGCTGGGATTAAAGTAGAACACATTTCTTCCTGAGATGATTTTCTTTCCAAATGGATCTTGGAAGGAGGTCAAGACACAATCAATATCCAGCCACTAACATAATCCAAGAAAAGGGGGAAGAGAGGGCAGAAAAAAGCAAACAAATGAAAGAAAAATAAAACAAACTAGTGTTCCAGCTACATCTCCTTTAAAGCTTGCTTTCTCCCTACTCTAGGCCAACATCATCAAGGTCATAATTGAAAGGTCAAAGGCCTATTTGACCATGATAAAATGAAGTCACATGGTGGTCCATTTGGGAAACATGAGTATGGGACTAGATCCTGGGGAAAAATCCTTATCAGAGCAACAGAATGGGACAGGACCTCAGAAGCCATCTAGTTCAGCTTATCCCCCTACAAGGATGCCTTTTACAACATGCCAGAGCAGGCAGCTAGCCTTGGTTAAAGCCCCAAGTACAAGAATACCATTACATTCCATTGGTCCACCATAGAAGGTGAAAAACAAAACAAATAGCTAAGTGGCTGAGATTTCTGGGATTTCACCTTTTCTCAAAACCTCTGGCTCTTCAGTGCCATTTTGGGGTAGAGAATGGGAGAGGGTGTTGGGAAGAAGCTCCATAGGTGAGGACGGGCTGATTTTGGTCAGATGGCACAAACAAACCCATGTACCAAACTTCATATTAATCCCCTTTGTGTCTTCATTTTTTTTAGTTTAAATTTGAAGAGCACAGCCTCCAGAGACAGAAGACCTGTAACCATAACCTTTGCCTATGCAAAGATTTGGACAAGTCTGTTATTTTTCTGTGACTGTGTTTCCTTGTCTGTAAAATTAGGGGATTAAATTAGTTGTTCCCTATAATGCCTCTAATATTCTATAATTCTGTGGATCACTTAGCAAATGGTGGTTCCATGACTATTGTGAGCAAGGCACAGCCTGTACTATGTGCTGAGGGGAGATACAAAGCTTTTAATTAATAAAGAGATACCTCTTTAGTCCTATGAAAATATATCATAGAATATCAAGTTTAAAAAACTGTTTTGTGTGACCCTGGGCAAGTCACTTAACCCCAATTGCCTAAAAAAACTAAATAAGAAAAAACCTGTCAAAGTCTTTTAAACTTAAGGTATCTTGTTTCTCTTTCCTTTTTTAGATTCTCTCCCCATTTGCCTCCCTCTCTCCTCTCATTTCTCTCTCTTTGAAAAAGGAAATGTTATCCCTTGACAGATTTAACCTCTTGGCCCCCCTCCTTTTTTTTCTTCCTGTGGAAAATGTTTGGCTTGCTGGCAGAGATTGCCAAGGTATAAACATTTGATTTTCAGTGTATTGGATATGGTAAATGTTCATTGGGAAGTAAGGAGCCAGCCAAACATTTTGAAGATTGCATTTCCCCCCACCCCAGACATTTCCACCTATCACTTTAAAGGCAAGGGACTTCTCATTTGAAGAAAAAAAAAATAACAGACCTTACAAATACATCAGGAAATGATGGCTTTGCAAATCGAGTTATATCTGTGAGGTTCACTGCACGTTTGGAGAAGGTTCTTGTGTAAAACAGGGAAGAGAGCAAAACCAGACACCCTAAGATTCTTCTGATGTCTCTATGACAATCCTCTCCTCTCTTTGGGTGGGTGGACGGGCACCCAATACCCTCTTAGTCTTACTATTCTTCCTTTTGTCCAGACTTGCTCTCCTTGAGGGATTTGAAATGAGTCATGTCTTCTTTAGTGTGCACTTTAAGCCAGTTAATTACTTCTCCTGGAGTGAGCGTGGGGACACTGTGTTTAAAACCCCAATCTCAGGTTATTGTTTTGTTTACCTATGGAGGTATTTTAGTCAGAAGTGAATAAATAGGGGAGCAAAGAAAGGAACTGGGAAAGAGACCTTCTGAGGAAACCTGAAATCAGACTAAATAGGAGACTCCTTATTCCATCTTTTTTGTAAGATCAGCCCTAGACAGATAAAGAGAATGTTTGTGCGCCTTCCCACACTGCACTGAGCATCTACCCTGTGGCAGTGATGACCTGGAACCTCTTTGGAAGACTGATTCTTGGTGAACACTGTCTGGCAGCTGGGCCTGCTGGGTTTCAGCCTCTTCTCAGAACCTTCAGCACTGAGACAGATTGCTCTTTTTTAGTCTCCTAGAACAGAAGCCAGAAGTGTTTGAAACTTTATAAGAGTATATGGGTTCTGTTTCTACAGTGGCTTGTCATCTCTCCACCGGTTATTCATTTCCCTCATTGGAGGGTATTGTCCTCTTTGGACAAAGCTTTTGACATGATTTCCATTCTCCCCCTCTGGCCTTCTGGGCAAAGGTACTGCAGCTGCTTTCCATTCTATGGTCAAGGAAAAGGGAGCCCCCAACACAGACCCTGGGGCTTGGACCCAGCTGGAGTATTGTGTTCACTTCTGGGAAACACATTTTAGGAAAGGCAGTGACAAACTAGAGTTTGTCTACTGGAGCTCTAGGGATGACGGAAGAATTATAGCACATGAGGATCCAGTGAAAGGTCCAGACATGTTCAACCTAGAGAAGACAAGGCTTGGGAGGGAGGAATCGTAGCCAACTGCAACTATTTAAAGGACTTACATGTGGAAGTAATACCTTGGTCGTGTATGTCTACACGTGGAAGAGGGATTAGATTTGCCCTCCTTGGCTCCAAGGACAGAATCAGAAGCAATGAGCGGAAATTGCAGAATGAGTTAAGGAAAAAAAAATTTTTACTTAGTCAGAGCTGCCTAGAGGTAGAGTAGGTCACTTTCAAAGATGGCAGGTTTTCCTGGAAAGACTTACATGCACTGATGCAAAATGAAGTGAACAGAACCAGGATAATGTTGTACACAGTAACAGCTACATTGTTCAATGAAGAATTGTGAATGACAGCTATTCTCAGCAATACAATGATCCAAGACAATGCCAAAGGACTAATGATGAAGCGTATTCTCTACCTCCAGAGAAAGAACTGATGTTGATTGAATACAGACTGAAGCATGCTATTTTTCAGTTTCTTTCATTTTTTCTTTTATTTATTTCTATTTATTTCTTTTATTTATTCTTATACAAAATTATTAATATGGAAATTTTTTATGTAATTGCACATGTATAACTTATATCTGATTGCTTATCATCTCAGGGAGAGGTTACGGGAGGGGAGGGAGGTAGGGAATGATAGAATTTAGAACTTTAAATAAATTTAAAAAAAGATAGCCTGTTTTCCGTCCCTGAAGGCCTTTGAGCAAAGGCTGAATGATGACACGTTGGAGAGGTTGTAAGGGGATTCTTGGTTAAGTCTGAGTGGAACTAGCTGACTTCCGAGGTCCTTTCCAGTTCTCAGATTCTGTGATATTGGAACAGACATGGGATAATGTGGGAATAGTGACTCAAGAAGCCTGAATGTGGGAAACAGCAGTCAACTGACATTAAGCACCTACTACGTGTGTGGTACTGTGCTAAGCACTGGAAAAAAGAAGGAAGTAACCAGAAGATACAGAAGCCAAACATAGGAACCCCTGAAGTAAAATTGTGAAGTAAGAAGACTTTATTTTTGGTATAAATAGGTACTTTTGAGGCAACTAGATGGTGCAGTGGAAAAAGCACTGGGCTTGGAGTCAGGAAGACCCAAGGTCAAATCTAGCCTCAGACACTTACTAGCTGTGTGACCCTGGGCAAGCCACTTCAACTCTGTTTACTTTGACTGTAAAATGGGGATCATAGTAGTACCAACCTTCTAGGGTTGCTGTGAGAATCAAATGAGATTTGTAAAGTACTTAGCATGATGCCTGACACATGATAGTTACTTAATAAATGTTTATTCCCTTCCCCTTTGCAGCTCCGGATCTGTTGCCCCCAGATCACTCACTTTTCCTCTCCTAAGGTACCTCCTGTCCAGTTTTTTTATTCCAATCTATCTAGGCCTCCTCATCACAATTTGATAATACACTGGGCCTGCCCTGTGTCCCATACTCTTTGAACCCTCCCAGACTGTGAAAAGTAGTCATAAACTGACACAATCCCACAGTTAGAAGGGACTTCCACAATCATCTGTTCAATTTAATATAATAAACACTTACTGAATGAATGAATGAACAAAAGCATTTATATGTGCAGAGTACTGTGCTAAGCTCTGCTGTCAGGAAGCTTCCATTCTAATGGAAGAGACAACATCTATGAAAGGTTTCAGCTACAAGATGGGAAGATCCCCTGATCCTGAGGGTGCACCAGCAAAGCCGAGGATGCTGCCTCTGCTTAATGTCATTGCCACTTAACAAAGTCGTTTCTGTTTCTGCTGTTGAACCATTTGATGGTGCCAAGGACTTTTTTGGCAAGGATATTCTTTTGTGAGTCCCAGTAGCTGTAGCTGAAGCACCTGCAGGAGAAGCCAGGCTTCATTTCCAGAAGGCTTTGTTTCCTGGGATGATGGTGGAGGGCCTGGAAACATGGCTATTTCCAAGGCTTTGGAGTTCGGGTCCTGAGTCGCCTTCATTAAGATCTGAGGAGAGATGGTGATCAAGGTGCTGGTGGCCCCTTAGCTTGTCTGCTGCGTGCTGTCTCCTGTCTCTACCCCAAGACTCCTTGCTACTTCTTATTAAGATGCACTCTGCTATAGAGAATAGAGAGCCAGCCCTCGAGTCAGGAGGACCTGGGTTCAAGTCATGCCTCTCCCATACACTAGCTGTATGCCCATGGGTGAATGAATTAATCTCACAGAATCCTCAGACAGCTATATAAAACTTTACATTACAGACTAGCTGCTGATTTGCATTGGCAGAATACTAGAAGTTCCCTATACCAATGAAATCACAAGACTGGAACCTCTTCACCTCCAAAATATAAATCCACTAGTGATATGTTTACTACATTTACAAGACTCAGAAGAACTTGACTCAAAGCCCAGATGTGCTGTCTACTCCCTGGGTGAATATGAGCAGGTTATTTTCCCTCTAGGCCTCAATTTCCTTATTTGAAAATTAAGAACCAAATCCAAGAATACTGGAGCCATCTCAGAAAAGCTTGTGAGAGTCGATTGTTAAATTTTCAGTATGAGCATTTTCACCTTAGAAATTGGCAAAGGCTTCAAATCAAGGTTTAATTTATTGCTTTGTAGGTTTTCTAGACTTAAGAAAGTTATGGGAAAAATGTTAAAGCAGATTAAATTTAAAAGTGTGTCTTGTATAAATCTGTTTTCTTTGGAGTGCTGGTCATTAAATATTTGCCAGCACACCTCTCACATCACTATGCTAGCTACTCAGTATAGTCAGTGTGTAAGACAGGTACACGAGTAAATAGAATATGGATTAGAATGGGATAAGTGTATAGGAGAGGTCATGTAGAGAGGGATAGAGGTTGAGGAAAGGAGGGCTGACTTCAGACATCAGAGAAGCTTCTCTTCTGTCGGGAGGTGACCCCCATGCTGGATCTTGAAGGAAGGATTCCAAAATATGGAGATAGAAACCTAGAGGTAAAATATTCTGAGTTGTTGTTGTTGTTTGGTTGTGTCTGACTCTTTGTGACTCCAGTTGGAGTTTTCTTGGCAAAAATGCTGGAGTGGTTTGCTATTTCCTTCTCTAGCTCATTTTATAGTTCAAGAAACTGAGGCAAGCAAGGTTAAGTGACTTGCCCAAGGTCACACAGCTACTAAGTGTCTGAGGCCAGATTTCAGCTTAGGAAGATGAGCCTTCCTCATTGCAAGCCCAGTGCTCTATCTACTGTACGACTTAGCTGCCCTTCTACTCCCTGAAAGGGTGTTTGAATGCAAGGGAGACTAGGAGAGGATGCGGTAAGATTTAGGAATGGCTAGTAGTCCATTGTAGCTAGAACATAGCGTATGTGAGGCAGAGTAATGTAAAATAAAGCTCATTGATAGGCTCATCAATCTAGCATTGGACGGGACTGCCGAGCCATCTACTCCAACCCCCTTATTTTACAAATGGGGAAACTGAGCCCCAGATGGGTGAAGCGACTTGGGAATTCAAACTCAGATTCTCTTACTTCAAATCCCGTGGTAGCTCTACTGTATCATGCTACCTCTCTAGTCTGGAGTGGGATTTTAGAGAACCTTGAATGCCAGGATAAGCAATTTACATTTTTACCATATTGGTAGTAAGGAGCCGGTGAAAGTGAGCAGGGTGATAACATGGGCAGAACTGTCCATGAGAAAGATTTCTTCTGCAGAATTGTGAATGGTGTATTGGAGAAAAGAGATTGGCAGTGAGATAACCAATTAGAAAGCTCTTATAATAGAGTAGGTATGAAGAGTTGAGAGCCTAATCCAGAGTGATGGAAGTCTGTGTAACTTGTAGTTATACAGCACAAGAGACAGAAGGTGCAGAGAATGTTACAAGACACGTATGAGAGATGTTACACAAACAGAACTGACGATTGCTAAGATGAATGAAGACGTGAGAGTGAGAGGAAGGGAAAGGTGGAAAATGACTAGGATTTCAAGCCTGGGAAAATAGGGGATCCTGGTGGTTATAGTAGCAGAGAGAGGCAAGTTAGAAGGGAGGGAAAGGGTTGGGGGTGGTTCTTGTTATTTGTAGGAGAGGGGAATGATGTGTGCACTTTGGACCTGTTTAGTTTTAAACGTGGGTAAGACATCCAGTAGGAGACTGGGTGTCCAGCAAACAACTGGACACACTGGAGGTTAAGGTACTGATCTGGGGGTGGTCTGATTAATTGAAGCCATGGAACTAGATGGCATCACGAGGTGAGAGAGCTTGATAAAAGAGAAGACGAGAAGACACAGGAAGAGAAAGGATGTAAGGAGGGAGGGAGGAAGAGAGGGGAGAGAGAGAGACAGAGAGTCAGAGATGCAGAGAGACAGAGAGAGAGACAGAGAGAGAGACAGAGACAGAGAGAGAGACAGAGACAGAGGTGGGGAGGGAGAGGAAAGAGAGAGAAAGAGAGGGTGGAGGGAGGGCAAGGAGAGAGATGATATGTAGGTAGATAGACAGACAGACTTTGTGTCAGGCACACTGTGCTAAGAGCTAGGAATTCAAATCTAAACCAACAAAATAGTCCCTGCCTTCAAGGGGCTTACATTCATAAAGGGGTGCTGGAAAGTGAGGGGGCAGGGAGAAGGATACCCAGAGGAGAAAGAGAAGTACAGAATGGGAAGGGAATAAGATGAGGCATGGAGGAAAATAAAGGGCAAACTTCTTAAGGAGGCTTAGGAAAGAACCTTGGAGAATGTATGAATTTAGGAAGAGAGGAAGAAAGATGGGTTAAGGAAACTAAGAAGGAGTCATCAGAAAGGTAGGAGGAGAAGCAGAATAGAGTTGGGTGTCTGGACCTACAGCTGCCAGAAGTGTGAAGCCCATCTATAATACCTAGGTCGAGTACATCTACCTATCTCATAGGAATGTAGCAAGGAAAATACCTTTATAAACCTTAAAGCACTCTATAAATGTGAATTATTGTTGTTGTTGTCATTATTAATATTATCAGTAGACCTTTCATCTCTAGCACAAGCGGGGGTAAACCATTATTAAAAAGATTTAAGACTTAGGAAGTTTTTTCCTTATGTTGAGCAGAAATCTACCTCCTCGTAACATCTAGCCAGTTGTTTAATCAGATAAACTAATTTGAGCTAAGATGTTAATGTCCCTTCCCAGAAAATAGTTGCATTTTATAAGTGGCCTTAAATGCTCATACCCAAAGGGATGAGTAATTTGGGTGAAATTTCCCACCTTAATATAAGACCAAATATCCAAGAGGCAGCCTGGAGTAGTGAAAAGGCTGCAGGATTTGGGGTCGAGTGACAGAAAGTTCAAATCCTGTCTCTAGCATGTGACCTATGTGACCCTGATCAAGTTATTTAATGTGCTTGGATCTCAGTTTCCCAATATGTAAAATGAAGAGGTTGGAGTAGAAACCCTCTACAATCTCTTTCAGCTCTAAATCTGGGATACTTTGACAAGTGGCATTCCATCATCACTTGTACTCTTGTTCTCCTAAGTTGAAAAACTAGCCCTAAAAGGATCATTGTTAGTTACAATGTCATTGAAAAGCATTTCAATCAGTGCCTGTTGATTGGCCGCATGTTTGGACCTATACAGAGAGTATAGTGTTAACATACTCCCATCACCTTTAAATAGCACATGCAAATTTCAGAATGGGAATCCACTGAAAGCAGGTGCTTTCCTTGAATATTTAGATGGCAAGCCCCCAGGGCAGGACCCACTACTGACTTGACTTGATCCCCTCAAATCACAAGTATGTTCCTGGTTGTTCTGTAACAATAATAATACTGTAATTTTTGAGATTTCTTCCCTAGGTGACGGAAAACAATTTTAATTACTGCGAAACAATCCACGGAGCCAGATGGGAGAGAAGGCTTAGTTTGTTTTCAAACACAGGCTTTTCCATCCCTTTTGGATTTCATGATTTGTCCTTTTAATTATCTTGCCTTTGACATTTGACCCCCAAAGCGAGAAGAGAGATATGAATGAGGAGGAGAAACAGGAGCAGGGACCTTGTTTTCTTTTATTCATAGACGCTATGATTATTTGTTTGAGAATGCACATTTATTCCCTTTAATTGATGGATTTCTTGTGGAATACAACTCATTTCAATTCAAACCCATTCATTAATATCCTATGTTAATAGAGCACTTTTAACTGTTTAAAACACTTAACCCACATCATTTCATTTGATCCTCACAATGAACCTGTGAGGCGTCATTGGGTATTACTAGCTTTATTTTGCAGAAGAGGAAATAATCCAGAGAATTTAAGTCACTCATCCAAGGTCATGCAGCTTTACATGTCAGATATTGAATCTGAATCCAGATATTCCTGACTCCAAGTTCAGAGCACACTAAAACCCTTGTTGTCTCTGTTTGTTAAGCAACTGCTATGGTGCAGAAGTGGGAGATATTGTGGTGGTAAAACTGACAAGATTTAAGAAGTTTGGATATGGGGACTTGAGGGAGAAGGAAAGAGTCAAAGACAGTCCTGAGGTTGTGAACTGAGTGACTAGAATAAAGGGACTGTCAGCAGAAATTGGATCATTTGGATGAGGAATGGGTTGGGGGTAGGGGGAGAAGATAACGAATTTCCCTTTGGACACATTGAGTTCGGTATGCCAGTGAAACATCCGTTATAGATGACCCTTAAGAAAACTACCACCAGTTCTCTAAAATGCTAATGAATTGTCCTTATACAAGTTAAACTCCCTGCCTATTTTGGAGGGTCTGGGAAACTTTCTTAAGATGTTAATACACAATTTTGAAAATTTTTTTCCACCAGTCAAGCACATATATTATGCAAAGGGGACAAGGACCGCTGGGTAGACTGAAAAAATGTTGGTAATTTTAACAATTATTTCCAGACAATTTTCTTATATTCATGACTTCATTTTTTGATGAATTCTTTTCAAAAGCCATGGACTGTCACTTTGTGACAATCCTGACAAATGGGAGTATGGCCAGAGGGCAATTAGGAGAATGAGGTGACCCATAAGTACTGTGTATAAGTACTATGTGAAGGCACTATGTATGTTTAGTCTAGAGGAGACTTAGGGTGGCATGATAGTTATCTTCAGATGTCTGAAGGCTTGTCATGTGAACTAGGCATTACTAGACTTATTCTGCTTGCTTCTAAAGGAGAGAACTGGGACTAATGGATAGAAATGAGACAGAGAGACATAGTTCAGCTCAATTTAAGGAAGAATTTCCTAATATCTAATCTAAAAACGAAAAGGAAGACTTTTTCAGGTAATGAGTTCTTTGTCATTACAAGTGTTCAAGAAGATACATGGCTACTTGACAGGCACTCTATAGAGAGAATACACTTATTGGACAGAGTTTTGGACTTTTAATTTTTAAAAGACTCTAGAATTCTCTGCACCCAAAATTTTGATTTTCTCGTACAACTTCTGGTTTTCAGCAATCCCACTGGTCCATCTCCTGAGTTATATGGCCTTTTAAAATTTGAAACAGCAACAATAAAAAGCAAAATAAAAACAAAGTCTTTTAAAAATTAGACTTGGGAATAAAATGGAGACAGAGCAATATCAAGGCAAACCCACTGAAATGGGAGTCAGGAGACCCGTTTCCGAGTACAAGCCCTACAATTAACTTGCTCTCTGACCTTGAACAACTTCCTTTACCTTTCTCCTCCGTAAAATGAGAAAGTTGGAGGAGATGACCTGCGAAGTCTCTTCCTGCTCTCATCGTCCGTAAGGCTGGGCACTCGCCTCTGAACATTTCACCCCAGTATTGCTGAGTTTGCCCCTGGACTAACATCATACAATCCGTTATTAATTCTAATCTTTAAAACCGCATCTAGTCAGCGCTTAAATATTTAAGCCCTTGAAGAATAGGATAGCGGCTGGATGAAATAAAAATGATGGATTGGCAAAGGGGCAAATTTTGACCTGTATAAAGAAGAACTTCCTAAGAATTAGAACTGTCTGGGCACAGAATGGGCTGACTGTGCGGGAAATGAGTTTGCTCCATAAGAACTATTCTAAAAAAGGCTGGAGGACTATCTGCTGGGACTGTCCTCCAAGTGATTCTTGTTTGTATCTGGATTTGACTGGATGGTCTGTGAGCTTCCTTGCAATCCTTCAATTCAGTGATTGAGAGGCACCACAATATGGTGGAAAAAACACTGGATTTGAAAAAGGAACTGAGTATGAATCCCAGCTTAGCTCTTTACTGCCAGTGTGACCTTGGGTAAGTCACCTTCAGCAAGCCACTTGACCTCTCTGGGCCTCAGTTTCTTCATCTGTAAAATGAGGGGATTTTGGTTCTAAGACCTGTAAGTTTCCCTTCACCTCCAAATTCAATGACCTTTTATCTTCAAGGTCTCCAAGAAAGGAAAAGAATTTCACAGACTCGTCAAGACTCGGTGTAAAACTTATCCTTCAAAAAGCCTCTTGCAGTTGAAGTAGCTTATCCCATTACTCTTTGGACCCCAGCACTTAAATCACACTATCCTTTTCTTGCTTTCATGTGGCTGTGTACCAGTTCTTCAGTCTTACATCTTCCCAGCTACACTATGGGCTCAAGGGCAGGAATGCTACCTTCTGCCTTGACTTCTTTTCACAACTGACACACAGACACAGACACACAGACACAGACACACACACAGACACACACACACACACAGACACACACACACACACACACACACACACACCCAGTGTGCTTTTTGGGTGAATAAAAGAGCATCCAACTTTTTTAATGTATCCCCAATTCATCCCTTAGAAACAAGAAAAGAGATATCCCTCTTTTTATAGAGTATATAATATATTCTATAACAATATATTGTATTAATGTATATTATATAATTTATATATTAATGTATTATATTATGATATATTGACAATATATTGCATATTATATAATAACAGCTAGCATTTATGTGGTTCTTTAAGGTTTGCAAAATACTTTACAAATATTATCTTACTTTATCCTCATAACAATCCTCGGAGGTAGATGCTGCTCTTATCCCCGTTGTACAGAGGAGGACAGGGGTTAAGTGGCTTGCTGAGGATAGAGTCACACAGCTAGGAAGGATCTGCGGCAGTATTTGAACTCATGTCTTACTGACTCCAAGGAGAGAGCTCTATCCATCTACATTACCTCACTGACCATCCTAAAGATTAGGTGCCAGAACCCAAGTCCCCCATTGTGTCAGGCAGTAGAGATCCCAGGTGACCTGGCTTAGAATCCATTTCTCTGCCCACCAGTCTTTGCTTATTCCCTTCCCTGTTGTTGGTTTTCCTGACCCCGGGTTCCGTGGATCATTTGTCTCATTCATTGTCTGTTTCCTCTGCGCTGATTTACCAAACTTGGGCTTTCATGATACTGATGGCGGCTCCTCATGATGTGGTTAAAAAGCAGATGTGTTGTCAAAACAGAATTAGAAACTGTGAAGAAATACAGCATGTGCGTCTCGTTCCACTTTAGCCTTCTCAAATTTCTTTCCTTATCGAGCACTCAAGATGCTATTCTTAGTTCCATGAGAATATTTATTTCATCCAGGTCAGTCCATATTTCTGGGATCCAGCCTTGACTGATTATCTTTTACTGTCTTCAACATGATTTAAGGGGCTGGCCCTGAAATTTTTTGACATTAGTCATTTGGATTTCCATGGTGGTTCCTAGGGCCTGTAATCCAGGGGATTTCCTTTGCTTCCAGTCAATGCCTGGAGTTTTATTTTATCAGCTTGTCCCAGACCCTCTCCTTTGTCTGCAGAGTGAGTGGGAGGCCCCTCAATTATTAATGAATATTCCGGCGTGAGTCACATGGTTACCTTGGGAGGGATACTGAGGTCTATTCCACCCAGGCCCCGAGTCCTATAGGGGAGCCTTGAGCACTAGCCACTTGGGTTACAGATGGCAGGGAGGTGCCACAAGGGGACCTCTACTTTGGCTGTTTGGGTTTCTCAGCCCGAGGGTAAAAGGGAGAACAAGTGCTGGAAATCCGACAGATGGATCCAGCAGAGGGGAGGTGTGCTTGGGTCTACTGGGAATTCACAGTTTGCAGTCATGGAGAGCCTCAGCTCCCCAAGTCCCTCCTTTTCTGATTCAGTTCCCAGAAAACCAGTCAACCATTCTGGCAGTGTGGGTACCCTGCTGTAGCAAAGTGCAGGCACCGTGTTTGCAGAACGGTAATCATCTGCCTGGCAAGTGCCACTTGCCGAGCCTTCATTTCTTCTCGAAGAACCCTTATGCCAGCTAGAGCTATGAGACTCTCAGTTTCTATCTCACTCCAAACAGAAGAAAGAATTCTTAACAGAAATCCTCTGTTTGATTATCTGGAGCCAAAGCCCCCATCTGTGTCAAATATATTTTACAACAAAAATGCCCCCTTTGGGGGCTTGCTGAACCAAAATCACTTAATTATTTCAATTTACAGCCATGTTGGCAATTTTCGGAAACAAACAAAGACAAAACAAAATGTGATTTTTCCACCATAGTACAAAAGAGCATGCAATGTATTCATTTTCCAGGGTGCTGGGAGAATTTTCTGCCACAAAGCTGGTTTCATTAAGGGACTGTATCCTGGGGAGCAGTCATCTCAAAAGAGGAATTTTCTTACTTATTAGAAGTAACACAGCATTGCTCGTTGTATGTAAATTAGAGGGAGAGAAGGAAGGGGGAGAAAGGGAGGAAGACAAGGGGGAGAGAGAAAGGGTGAACAGGGAGGGGGGAGAGAGAAGCAGAGCTAGAATAAATGAGAGGGAGAGAGAGAGGGAGAGGGAGAGGGGGGAGTGGGAGAGGGAGAGAGAGAGAGAGGGAGAGAGGGGGAGGAAGGAAGGAGAGGAGAGCAAAAGAGAGGGGGAGAGAGAGAATTCATTGACAATACAGAATTCAGTGCATTAGCAGAAATTCTTTTACAGTGTTATGGTAATAAAAAAACAAGTAGGGTAGGTTTCTGTAGACCTTACCTCTTCTAATGTAGATAGTTAACTTGCTTAAGATTTTTGTATATTATAGGCCAAAAAAAATCATGTTAGTTTGAAAATTCTTCACTCCCTGCCCCACAACTATCTTTGTTCATGGCAGCTATTGTGGTTCTAGAAATGTGTAGTATTCTTTGGTGACTCTAAAATGAGACAGACTCATATTTTGTATATAAAATGCCTGGCATATCACAGACACACAGAAAATATTTGTGGGAAGTCCAAAGGCTCTCAAACATTCATACCAATGTCCTACACCCCATGCCCTTCCTCTCTATTTCTCTGGAGCAGTCAAGATTTAATTATTATTATCATCATCATCATCATAGGGATAAAATGTAGCCTCCCAGTTAAAGATCCATTTACTCAACAATCACTAACCAATAGATCTCAAAACCTTACCTTATAGGTTGCTGGCAACATACTGTCTTCCACGCAGAGGAATGGGGAGAGGATTGTCATAGCACTGGATCACCTTGACCTTTACTTTGGGATTTTACTGTCTTTACCGCCCCTTGGGGTTCCGTCTCCCCCCGTGCCAGTTATCTCAAGGCTCAAGAAAAAATAAAAATGGTGCCTCACCTCCATGAATATGTTGAAGACCTTTACCTTAAAAAAAAACAGGATGGGGTAGAATTTTACAAACACATGGATACTGACTTGGAAGTGAAAGGACCTGGGTTCAAATTCAGTCTCTGACTGCGTACTATGTGTAGGAGCTTGGGCAAATTGCTTAGTCTCCCAGTGCCTCCATTTCCTGATCTGTAAAACGAGAGGGGTTAGACCAAATGGCGTCTGAGCTCCCTTCAGACTCTAGATTTATGATCTTATAGCTGCTTCCTTTGCTTCCAGGTAGGCAAGGTCATAGACGGCAGAGGACTAGAGTTGTGTAAGGTCTCTTCATCCAGTGCCTGCCTCTTCCAATAGCAGGAGCATAGTGAATCAACCACTTATTATGTGTTCTTTGATGCTGTTGCTCTTCATGGTGGTGATTCTTTCTCCTGTGACCTAACCAGTGGCTTCATATTCAAAATGAAAGTTTTTTTTTCATTAAAGTTTATAACATTTATTTACTCACTTGCTTCCACTAGGACCAACCATTTCTTTGTTTCCTTGCACAAAGACTTGTTAATCTTGTACATGTTTTTCTTAGTAAAAACACAAAAGGCTGTAAAATATAACTCTGACACGTTGGGAAGATGGGGAAGGAAGAGAGCCAGGGACCGAGCTTGGTCAATATCAGAAATCTTTGATCTTTGGTTACTTGATCGCCAAAAAAAAAGAGAGAGCGCCTTTGGAAGATGACGCATTACAAAACAAAATCATTTTTTCTTTAAATTAAAGATGGTACCAGCCTGATCATGAGCAAATTGAATCTCTCTCGGCTTCACTTCCTCATGTGTAAAATGATAGGGTTGGGTTGGGTGGCCTTCAAGGTCCCTTCTAACTCTAAATCTATGATCTTGTGATAATACAGGAATAAAATTGGAATGTTTAATATATATTTTGTTGCAAAACTGAAATCAAGTGATTTATTCCTTGAGAAGCTCGGAACATCCACCCAGAACGTCTGCATCCCACACGGTGATGAGTGAAGGTTTATTTTGATGGCCTCTCTGGTAAGGACACTCTCTCTTTGGGGTAACAGATTAAGAACTGAAAACTAGGGATGACAGATTTTTCTTCTGTCTTCGCCCCTGACAGGCTTCTTTAGAAGGGCATCCACTGCCCTCTGCTGGTTTGTCTAGGTGAAGTCTCTCGGTAAGGTTAAGGGATGGAAGGCTCTGAAAATTCTTCTAGTCCAGTCATGCTTCAGGAACTCTGGGATGATGCAGACTTAAAGGAGGCCTTTTCCAAAGCCCTCTGGTCAAAACATTTCCCAGTCTTTTATTGCTTCATGGAGTAAGAGAAAGAACTCAGCATTTGCAGCCATTAGACCAAGGTTACAGTAGAGACTTTTCTGCTTGCTTGTTGTATGATCTTGGATAAGTCTCTTCACAGAGGCAGCTGTGGGGGAAGGGGGAGAGCAAGGGGGGATTTGGGGTCAGAGGAGTTGGCTTCAAATTTGGCTTTGTTGTTATTTACGTGATTCTCTCCAGAACCAGGTTATCTCATCTGTCAAAAAAAGAGTCAAACTAGATATTGTAATCCTATGACTTCTCTGAGCCTGATTCCTCATTTGTAAAATGAAGATGAGAATTATTTGCATTACCTACCCACGGGGTTGTTGTGGTAATCCAAAGAGATAATGTGCACCGAGCACTTTGTAAGCAGAAAGCATCCCTTAAACATGTCATTATTACTACTTGTAAAAACTGATGGGAGCCATCACCAGTCACCCTGACCTATGTCTTGTCACTGGACTGCAATGTCCCTGGAGGAGAGAGTGAGGCTGATGGTTTGCACAGCTCTGCCTCACTTAAATCCAATTCACTTGCAAGTCAAGGCATCATCCTCCTGATGCCATCGGTCCTCTTCGAGAACAAAGGGTAAACAACAACTGATGCCTTATTCTTGCAGGTGAATTCTCTACTTTGATTCTCTAAGTAGCATTTTTGTTTTACCACGGACCATTATCAAGTCACCGTGTGACTCAAGCAGAATCACTCTATAGCTTTAGCATTTTGTCTTAAAGTTAAGTAGGGAGACAATTAATGTCCTTTCTGGAGGAGTTGTTAGGACGCAGATCCATGATCCTCCTTTACTTTATTATGAAATGTGTTTTTATTTGTGCAAGGCATAACCCCAGACCAATCTATCACTCAGTCGGTCTGCAAACATTTATTAAATGCCTACTATGTTTCATATTCTGTGGTAGGTGCTGGAGAGTGAAGCAGTCTCTGCCTTCAAGAAGCTTACATTCTATTGGAGGAAACAACACGTATACCTAAGGTCCAAACTTGTATCGCTCTTACTTCCCAGACACTGGGCAATAAGTTAGACTGGGAAAAAATAGGGCAAGAATTCATTCATCAATCAATCATCACTTTTTAGCCTGGGTAAGGTTCTGGGATAGAGAGACAAAATAAACTAAATCAGTCCTCATCTTTAAAGAGCTTAGATCCTATTGTGGGAAACATGTACACCTGCTGCTCTTACATCCCAGTGATGAGGAGATGTAAGATTAGACAAAAAAAATTAGGGAAGGAAGTCATTAATCAAGCCAATGTCAACAGGAAATCACAACTTCACAAAACTCAGGTGAAAAACTAGGTTTGTCAATAACAATCAAATGATATTTTTTTAAGAACCTACTATGTGCCAGTCATGGGGTTAGTTGCTAGGAATACTAAGACGAAAAGAAATCATTCATTGTCCCCAAGGCTTATAAATTCTATTGAGAAGACAGCATGTGCATAAAGGCATCTTTACAAAGTATATGCTTCTCATTTAGGAAGTCTGGTCAAGACACCATCTTGATGACTGGATGAACTAAATGAGCATTGTGTGCCCTTACATAGTAAGTAAGGACTCAATAAATCTTCTTGAACTAAATTGAATCAAACTAATCTTGTTAGAACTAACCAGATAGCCTTCAGGTAAATCCTTTCTGAGATGAGTTTTATCATCTGAAAGCAGATTTCATCCTGTGTAATGTTACCCTACGTTATAGTCAGACACAAGTGAACAGAACTATAGGTCACTGTTCTGCTACCTGGGGCAACTACCACAAAATGCTTTGGGGCAAGCAGTGTTTGACAATCAATGTTTTAAGACAAAATCGCTTGCAGGGGAGAGAGACCTTGGACCTTTGGATTCAAAGCTTCTTAGGGATGGTGGGGAGGTACTTGGCCCTCCCAATGGGAGCCCACCAGAGATACTCCTCCTTGAGAATATGTTCAGTCCCAAGAAGATGCCCCCTCAGAAGTCTGCCTCTCCCTCCAATCTGCATTCTCCAGACAGATCCATTTAGGACTGAGCTGGAACTGGACTACGGCACCCTGACCATAACCTGGTTGGGCAAAGCCTGGTGTTTGGAAATGGCCAGTGGAAGGGAAGTTGGCCCAAGGACAACTAGAAGCCACTACTATGTCAGCGAGCAGGGCAAGGTCAGGAAGGGGGAAGGGAGCTTATCTGGCATTTGTGGGGGAGGTGCAGAAAAGAGGTTGTGTGGTGTGGCATCAATGGATAGAGCACTACATTTGAAGTCAGGAAGACTTGGATTTAAGTCCTGACTCAGATGTTGACTGACTGTGAGACGTTATCCCTCGTGAACCTCTTTTTCCTTATCTAACTGGGGATAATAAAGCCACTCTATCATTGTTATTAGGATCAAATATTTATATATGAGAGTAATGTCTGTAAAGTGCTATGTAAATCATGCTATTTACATTTTAGCTATTATTTTTAGCTATTAAAGCGGCCCCCTATTTTTACTATTCTATCAAATTATATGCTACTTTCAGTTTCTAGAAGGTGAAGGAATACAAGTATGATTAACACCCAATAAATTTAGGTGCTCTACCCCAGTTACCCCACCCTAGTTATAGCTCTGCAAGAGCTTTCTTTACCTACCCCTGGGGTTTTGGGATACAATTAAATTGTAATTTCTTCTATAGGCAGACTCCAAAAGGTAAATCATGAGCAGCAGGGGGAGCCAGAGAACAACCATCCTCTCTGAGAGGATACAGTCCATTTCCCTGAGGTTTTTCTAAAAACTGCCCACAATAATTCAATTCGATTCGATTCAGAAAACATTCATTAAGCATCTACCCTCATGTAACGCATTGTGCTAGGTCTGAGAATATGCATGCGACAAATAACATAATCTCTGGCCTCAGAGTTTATAGTCTACTTAGAGGGTGTAAGTCTAGTCTCCAAATAACTCAAATACAAAAAGTGAATGTGGTAAGTGCATAGATCAGGTCAAACAGAAGGATGGAAGATTGTGAAAGCGGAATCCTCTAGCAAAGGGACAAGACTTAAGGGAAAGATTCATGGAGGAGGGATCACCTCAAAGAAGGATTTCAACAAGCCAATACATAAATGGAGTCCAGTTAAGGTGTGGGAGATGGTGTGTGCAAAGCCAGAGAAGTAAGACTAGGTCAGATATGCTTGGAGAATGACTGGTAGTCCAGTTTAGTCGGGGTCTAAAGTAAACAGTGGGGAATTCTATGAAATGAAGCTGGAAAGTGAGAGTGGTGTCTGAAAGCCTTGAAAATCAGTTTAAGAAGATAGTACTGTATGGAATAGGGAATGTGGAACATTTTAAACATTTTAACATTTTAAAGGGAGTGGTGCGATCAGACTTAGGCATTAGAAAAGTTATTTTGACAGTGGTGTGAAGGACAGCTTGGGAGTAGAGAAGCACAGAATCTGAGAATAGGAAGGGGTTTCAATGGGAGTCCAGTTCAGCCCATGTCTGAAAAGTATCCCCACTAAAACATCTGACAAGTGGTCATCCAGCCTGTATTTGAAGTCGTCAGAGCCTCCTGTCTCTTAAGGTGGCCCATTCCATTTCTGAACTGTGGTAATTGTTAGGAAGTTGCAGGTTTGATTCTATTTTGTTTCAGTTTTTTGTTTTGTTTTCTTTGTTTTCCCCATTAGGAGGCTATTCTGAGATAGAATGAATATTTGAGCTAGACTAGAGATGATAGGAATGGCAAGGCTTAGAGGCATGTGAGAGTGATTATGAAGGTAGAATTGGCTGATAATTGGAAGTGAGGGATGAGAGAGAGGGAAGAGCTAAGTTTTTGAGCCTGGGAGAATAGTGATGTTAGTAACAGAGATAGATAAGGTTATAGAGGGAGGCTGATGAGTTCAGCTTTGGACATGTTGAATCTGAGGTGTCTTAGGGACAAAGATCCAGAGCTGGGAAAGACCAGAAGTCATCTAGACCAGCTCCGTTACTTTACAAATAAGAGAATTTAGGCCTGAGATTTGCCCAAGGGCTACTAGATGGTATAGTGGATAGAGTGCTGGTCCTGGAGTCAGAAAGACTTCGCTTCAGATATGGCATCAGATAATTCCTAGCTGTGTGACCTCGGCAAGTCACTTAACCTCTGTTTGCCTCAGTTCCTCAACTATAAAATTGGGGTAACAACAGTAGCAATCTTCAAGGTTCAAATGAGATAGTAAGGATCAAATGAGATAGTAAGGATCAAATGAGATAGTAAGGATCAAATGAGATAGTATTTGTAAAGTGCATAACATAGTACTTTACATGTAGTAGGGGCTATATAAATGCTAGCTAGGTTGATGTTGACAGTGATGGTGGTGGTGGTAGTGATGATGATGATGATATGATGAAGATGACAATGATAATGATATCACCCAAGTAGTAAGTGTCAGAAGAGGGATTTGAATCCAGGTCCTCTAGCTACAGAATCAGTGTACATTTCATGGCATCAAGCTTCATTCAGGTGAGGGCACCTTGCCGAGAAGTCAGAAATCTAGGTCTGTGTTTCAGTGATGAGGTGGTGTTAGAGATGTAAACGTGTCAGACATCTGCATAGAGGAGATCACCAAAGCCAGGAGAGCAAGTGAGCCTGCCAAAAAAGGAAATTCTATAAGGACAAGAGGAAAAATGCTAAGATAGAAATCAAAAATGTGAAGTTTCCAAGTTTGTTTTCATGGAGCCTCTTTCTACCTTTTTTCCTGCCCCATTCTTCACTTCTGGTTTCTTTCCACTCTTTCTCCAGATGATTAGGGCTTTCTACCAACAGAGGATATTCTAGAGCCTTCCAGTCAGGAGGAAATTAGATCCAATCAGTCACTAATGCCTTAAGTGAATTAGCTTAACATGTGTGTCCACCATCACCACTACCCTCTTTCCCTCCAATCAGGGTCATTTGATTTCTAAATGAGGATCCCAGAAAGAGGAATCTAAATGAATGAATCTCTAATAGGACCTGGGAGGGGCATTATGGAGTATTTAGGGGGAGGGGTAAATTTATGGAATTGGCTCCCCTCCATCAACTTACCCCTCCCCCCAAATACCCCATAATTAATGTGGCAATGTGGTCCTGACCACAAACTTTACCCATCAGTCCCTGCAGAAAGGACCTACTAAATGAATTTCATAGCAACTGTTTCCCTAATTGCCCAAGAGCACTGGCTTGGAATAATAAAGGCTCATCTTTCTGATTTCAAATCTGGCCTTAGACACTTACTATCTGTGTGACCCTGGGCAAGTCACTTAGCCCTGTTTGCCTCAGTTTCCTCATTTGTAAAATGAACTGGAGAAGGAAATGGCAAACCACTCCAATGGCAACGGCCAAGAAAAATTGGAATCACAAAGAGTTGGACACAGTTGAAATGACAGGATAACAACATTATCCAATGTTCAGGCTATGTTCTAGTTTTGCCATCTTTTTCAGAAGCTTACACTCTTTCTGCACTACATTTGTTGACCAACAGTAAGTACTTTAGTGGGCAACTAGGTGGCATAGTGGATAGAGCACTTTTGGAATCAGGAAGACACCTTCATGAGTTCAAAGCTAGCCTGAGACACTTACTAGTTGTGTGACCTTGGGCAAGGAGCTGAACCCTGTTGGCCTCAGTTTCCTCATCTGTAAAATGAGCTGGAGAAGAAAAATAGCAAACCATTCTGGTATCTTAGTCAAAAAAATCCCAAAAATGACATTAAGAGTTGCACATGACTGAACAACAACAACTTCAAGGACTTCATCTCCTGTTATACCTGTAACAGAAAGGACCTGGATTCAAATCCCTCTTCTGACATTTACTACTTGGGTGATATCATTATCATCGTCATCATCATCATCATCACTACCACCACCAAAACCATCATCATTGTCAACATCAACATAGTTAGCATTTACATATCTTGGGGATACCCAAGACTCACTGTGAATCAAAGATGGCACCCGGGAGCCAGCCCAGTCACCTGCTGCTTTACGAGAGGGAGTAGATCAAGTGGCACAGTCCCCAGTGTACTCTGTCCTGGTCAAGCCACATCTGCATTGCTGAATTCGTTTCTGGGTGCCATACCTCAAAGACAGCCATTGACTAGCTGGAGTGTGCCAAGAGGAAAGAGGCCCAGATGTGAGAGGACTTTAGGCCGTTCCATATGAGAAGTGGTTGAATGAACTGAGGGGGTTTAACCTGGAGAATAGAAGACATGGTAGAGAGGGAAAGGGATATGATAGTGGAAGTGTATAAAGTGTTTTCATGTGGATGAAGGTTACATGTGTTTTGCTTGGATGCAGTGGACAGAATTAGGGGAAATAAGTATATATATATATGGAAATAAGGGGCAGATTTGGGCTTGATGTCAGGAAAAGCTTTCTTCCCTTAGAGCTAGGGCTCTAACCCATCAGGCATGGGCTGCTTTGGTAGGCAGAGCAGTAGAGGTCATCAAGAAAATTCTGAATGACCTCTTGCCTAGGATGTTATGGAGGGGATTCCTATTTAATAATAATAATAATCATTATTATTATTATAAGTATATATAACATATAATTATAATTATATCACTCTGCAAACTTTTAAGTGCTACATAAATGCTGATATTATTAAATATTAATGTTATACAATTATATATTATGTAATGCTGATGTTTTATCATTACTATGAGCATTAATATTATTATAATTAGAATTTATAATATGGTAGTATACTTACCATATAATAGTCTACAACATACTATAGTACAGTGTAATAAAAGTTACAATATAATTTGTGTTATTATTGTAATTATTAGCATGTTAAGATTTACAGAGTTCTTTATACGTGTTACCTCATTTGAATGGAATTAGATGGCCTCTGAGGTCCTTTCCAGTTCTGATATTCTGTGACCTCCTGTGGTCACAGGGATCAACACTCATTTGTCTTCTGGTGGAGCACTCCTGTTTCCATTCTGCCATCATTTCCTTTCAGGTCAAGACCTCTTCTGATCTCCTTCAGGTGGATCCTCTCTTTATACCATTAACACACTTTCCATCTACAAGGTACTGAGAATTGAGCTGAAACTTGGGGGTGGGGGGGGAAGGAGTCTTATCAGTCTGTCTGTATGTACCTGGTCAGATTCACTGCTTAATTCTTTTGTGCCTTCAACCCCATTCGTAAAGGGTGATTATAGACAGTGACAAACCTAGTATTAAATAAAAATTTGAAGGTCATTTTGAATTTCAGAGAACTAAGTCTACAAAGAGGATTGTACGTGAAATTGTAAACTTTTATTTTTTAAAGCATATATTAAACTTAACACAGCTATAACAAAATTACCTTTTGTCCTCTTCAGAACTTTTCTGTTTTCTGTATAATTGTATAATATTTTGCTGATGCTCCTTTTTTCTTCCTTTCTCTCTCTTCCTTCATTCCTTCATTCTCTTTCTTCATCTTTTCTTTCTCTTTCCTTCTTTCTTCTTGACTTTCTTTTTTTCTTTGTTCTTTGCTTCCTTTCTTCCTCTCTCCCTCCTTCCATTCTTTCCTTCCTTTTTTCCCCTCTTTTTTCTCTCTCTTTTTCTTTCTTTCCTTCTTGCTCTCTTTCTTCCTCTCTCTTTACTCTTCTTTCTTTAATATCATTACCTACTAACTCAGCCCCATCCTGTTCTTTGAAATGTTCAAGGCACTTTCACACAAAGTATCTCACATTAGCTCTTCTCACAGAGGGAAGCTTGGGCTGTGCAGGAGGACTAGGTCTCTGTCTATTTGCTTTTTCCTACTTTCCATATTACTCCTGAATAATAATAATGCTCACTGATATCTATACTGCACTCTAAGATTTACAGAGTAGGATCAAGAAAATAAAGGACCTTTGCTTGGGGTAGGTGGGATAATGATAACTCCCAACAGAAAGAAGTCTAAGATACTCAATTCCTATTTTCTTCTGCAAAAGAGATTGACCTTTATACTGGAAATGACAGATCAAAAAATTACTGAAAGAGATGTGATACTCTAAATAAGTAAGTAGATAGTAAGAAAGCACCCAGCTGATTTTGATCAATTTAATCCTCCTGGCCCAGATGAACTATATCCTCAGGGCCTGAAAGAAACAGCAGATGTGATCGCTAAGCCACTGTCAGTGATATTTGAAAAATCAGAGGAAATGGGAAACATGCCATAATATTGGGGAAGGGTAAATGTCCCAATTTTCAAAACAAGGAAGATACCAGTGTCTGCATACCATAGGCCCATGAGCTTCACTTTGATTCCTGGGAAAAATTCTTGAAAGAATCCTTAAAAATATGGTTTGTGGCTATCCAGGGAAAAGGAAATAAGCATCTGTATAGTGTCTACTATGAGTCAGGCACTGGGCTGATTGTTTTACAGACACCTCATCAGATCCTTGCAATAGTCCCGTGAGATGGTGTTCTTATCCCCATTTTTACAGGTGAGGAAACTGAGGCAAACAAAAGTTTATTAACTAGTAACTTGCCCAGGGTCACCCAGTTCCTAAGGGTCTGAGGCCACGTTTGAACTCAGGTCTTCCTGACTCCAGGCCTGGTATTCTACCTATTGTACTACCTAGCTCACGAAGTGGGAATTCCAAAGAGCTCGCACAGCTTCAATGACAGGTCATGCCAGATTAAACTCATTTCCTTTTTGAATAGGATTACTGAACTAGCAGGTTAGAAGAATACTGTGAAGAAAGTTTATCTGGAGTTTGATAAAGCTTTTGATAAAGTATCACATGCCTTCTTTCAGAGGAGGTGAAGTATGGATTAGATGATAATATAGTAAAATGAGTTAAGAATTGGTTAGATGGCTAGACCCAAAGAGTAGTTGTTAATTATTCAACGTCAATGGGGAAGGATTGTTGTTGTTATCTGTCCTCAGTTCACCAAGAAGACCACGGTGTCAGGAAGGTGATGCCATGCCTTGCAGTACTTGACCCTATACTATTTAACAATTTTATCAATGACTTGCATGACAGTGGTTATGCTCATTTTTGTAGTTGAGGAAACAGAGGCAAACAGAGGTTTAGTAAATTTGCTCATTGAATTTGCGGATGGGAGGGATAGCATACTGGATGAGAGGGTTCAAAAGGATCTAGGCTGGCTAGATCATTGGGCTAAATATAATAAAATGAAATTCAGGAGAAATTAATGTAAAATCTTATACTTGAGTACAAAAAGAAAAATCAACTTTACAAACATAAGATAGGGGAAAACTAACAGCTAGGTCTCAATTAGCGCAGATTATAACTCTCCTGATGTAGTGATATATTTATTTGATTTCACACTATTTGAAGTTATACTTACATACTTATATATACTCATAAATATATATATACTTATACTTACATAAATATATATACTTAAACTTATATATACTTATGTATAAATATATATATACTTACATATATACATATATATGTATGTATGTATGTATGTATATATGAGTATATATATACATACTTATATAAAATAGGGTCATTGGTTCCAGCCTGCAATATGGATTCCAATGATGTAAACACTTTGAGGATTCATTATTTGTACTACTTTGGACCTAATTGTACTGGAATTGCTTTGAAAAGGATCTCAGAATTCTGAAAAGATTTTAGTGTAAGATTCTTAGGGAAAAGATTCTGAGTTTTATTGTACTACATGCTAAATATGTCAGCCTCAGGTAGGGCTGAGGGGTATGGCCGCCAAGAAACGGAATGCAAACTTGGGCTTCTTTAGGTTTCTCCCAGCTCTCTCCAGCCTGCACCCCAAGCCTTAGGTATAAGAGTTGGTCTTGGACACCTGGCCTGCCACACTCTGCAGCTTAGATGACCCTCTGCATATTCTCTGCTTCCTTAGTGTCCTCTGAAAGATACAGAAGGTTTCAAGCTTCTTAGTTCTTACCTCTCCTTACCACCATCATAGCGACCTTGGATTATTTTTAAATACATCAATTTACCCTCTATCTGAAGATCAGCAGGGTCTGTCTTCCACCCGTGCCCCCACATACACCCCTCCACTTTGGGGGCTTCCCCAGCCCCAGTTCCAGCCCTAGCACCCCATTGGTTTTGAGGATGCATGCTTAGGTGAAATCCCAGCTTTCTGTAAGACCCTGCGTGGATTCCCAGACCTAGAACAGCATCTCTGCTTCCAAGTATCACCCTCTGAGTGCTCCCTGGGTGTCATCTGTGTTTCAGTCAGCTGCCACATGCAGGTTTTCTTAGCAGTGAAGGGAGAGAGTACATCAGTCTCCTTTTATCCCAGCCAAGCTCTCATAATTAGAATTTTAAGCCTTTCCTTGCACATCCAAGTCTTCTGTTAGTCAAAACATCCTTAACTTTGATGTAAACTTAAACAGCTGTAAACCAACATCTAATTGGGCTACTGTCGGCAATTATTCTGCCTCTGGGGCATGCAGGCTCCTAATCACCCTCACTTGGACCCAGAGCGCCCCTGGCTTTTGTGACTGAAGCTGGAAGCCGAGTGACCTTCTCATCATGGTCCTTGGCCTCATGGGAAAGGGACACCTTCACCTAGAACGGAGAATAGGACACAGTAATGAGTCCAAGGAATTGGGTTCCATCACTACTGAGACCCATTAGCTAAACTGTCTTAAGGCCTCAGACTGAAAGCACTGGCCTCTGAGGGTCTGTCTCTTCTGTCACACTCTCCTCCTTTACTTTGTATTGAAGTTCTTTGTGGAGATGTCTCATCTCTCTCTCTCTCTCTCTCTCTCTCTCTGGTAAGATAAGATTCTCTTTGTCATATGGAAACATGTCTTAGACATCTCCATTTCCACCAATAGCACCTTAGTAGTGGCTTAGTTAAGCAGTTGTTGAAAGTAAGTGTAAGAGAATAGGAATTATTTTTTCTCTTTGTCTCCTCAGCATCTAACACAATGCCTGGCAATACAGTAGGTGCTTAATAAATGCTTATTAATTGATTCACTCACTCTGGTCAGTTGTCTCATAGATTCATGCCTTCAGGGCATCAGGGGATTGGATGAGGGACTGTAGGTAGATCAGTATAAATTCAGCCCTGCTCCTGAGAAAAAAGTGATGATAGCAACTAATGTCAGTTTAGCACCTTAAGGTTTCAAAAGTGCTCAGCATACATTGTCTCCCTTGGGAGATAATGTTCCTCACAGCAGCCCTGTGAGGTAGGTGCTACAAATATTATCTTCTTTGTACAGATCAGAAGCTGAGTCTGAAAGAGGTCAAACGACTTGTCTTTGGTCCCATGAAGCAAGATTCAGCTCTTGCTTTTCTCCCTCAGGGTCAGTTTTCTAGCTCTACGTCCCCTTAGAGCACATGTTCTATAAAAGGCAGGTTGGTATCATCTTTACTTATGAAGGATAGCATCTGGTGGAGCTGGCCTTACTTAGCGCAGCAGTTTCTTCTAATAAAAAGTATAGCAGTAATAATTAACAGTGATGATGGCTGATAACATTTATATAGCAGAGCTTTAAGGTTTGCAAAGTGCCTTACGCATTTCATTTGGTCCTGAGGCAAGATAACAACAGATGACTTTAAATAGCATGCAAAGATTTGCAAAACGTTTTACGAGTATGATGTCATTTGAGCCTTAGAACTACCCTGTGAGGCTCTACCGGCCTCACCTTGTATCTTTTTTGTTGCCGTTCAGTCGTTTCCAGTCATGTCCAATCCATTTGTGGCCCCATTTGGGGTTTTCTTGCAAAGATACTGGAGTAGTTTGCTATTTCCTTCTCTAGCTCATTTTATAGATGAAGAAACTGAGGCAAATAGGATTAGAGTGACTTGTCCAGGGTCACACAGCTAGGAAGAGTCTGAGGACAGATTTGAACTCAGGAAGATGAGTCTTCCTGATTCCTAGCCCAGTGCTCTATTCACTTTGCCACCTAGGTACCTAATATATTTGTGTGTGTGTGTGTGTGTGTGTGTGTGTGTGTGTGTGGGAGAGGTGGGGTGTAAATGAGCAGTTGGCTCTGAGGTCTCTTCCTCTGATTGGCTTCTGAGGTCTCTTCCTCTGATTAATAGATTTATTGCAATCCTTTGCCAAATCCTTTTTATCCCTGATTATACAGAATTTCATCACAGACTTGTCCTTTTCCCCGTCCTGTGGATATAATGCCGTGGTTTACTATGACAAGCCCACATTGATCCTGAATTCCTGTCCTATGTATGTATGTGTATTTTTGTTGTTTAGTCATTTCAGTTGCGTTCAACTCTTCATGACCCCATTTGCCAAGAAAACCCCAAATGAGGTCAGGAAGAGTAGGACATGACTGGAAAATGACTGAATAGCAGAGATACTGGAGTAGTTTGCCATTTCCTTCTCCAGCTCATTTTACAGATGGGGAAACTGAGGCAAACAGGGTTAAAGTGACTTGCCCAGGGTCACACAGCTAGGAAGTGTCTGAGGCCAGATTTGAAGTCGGTTCTTCCTGATGCCAGGCCTAGCACTCTATCCACTTCCCCACAAGGGTGTTCTAAGAATTTTAGCGGGGCGGCTAGGTGGTGCAATGGATAGAGCACCCGCCCTGGATTCAGGAGGACCTGAGTTCAAACACTTACTAGCTGTGTGACCCTGGGCAAGTCACTTAACCCCATTGCCTAACCAAATAATAAGAAAAAAAAATCCTGTTTGAAAAAAAATGCTGTTTGAAAGCTTTAATAACAGAAAACTTCACTAAGATTTTTGGGAATATATGCGTGTATGTTTATATACATACATACACACATATATATGCACGCACATACAAGTGTATATATGTATATATGTATGTACACATGCATACACCTATATACATGTGTGTATGTGTGTATGCATATATAAACATATACGCACATTCACATATATAGTAGAAAGAAGGCAATGAGGAGTTATTAAGTGCTTTCCACGTGCCAGACTCTATACTAAGTATTTTACAAATATTATCTCATTTGTTCCTCACAACAACTCAGAGGTGAAATGGCAGGAAATCATCCTTGAATTCTTTCCCCTCTTTGCTCTTTATGTCATCATAGATTTAGAGCTAGAAGAGCTCTAGTTCAAATACCCCCCCCAATTTACAGATGGGGAAACTGAGACCAAAGGAGGGGAATTGACTTAACTATCACTTCCAAGAGGTGGGAAGTCACTGAACAAAGATTTGGAACTTTGATTCCGAATCCAGTCTACTTTCCCGGGCCACCCTCTGAACCCTTTGATGTGAGCCCTGAAGCCTTTCTCAGTCTCTTCAAAGCCCATGGGGGCTCAGAAGTGCTGACTCATACATGTCAAGTAAAACCCTACTCAGTATATACAAAGCACAGCACCCCTGGAGTCTGCAGGGCTTGTTCTGTAGGACTCACCTTCATATTGCAAATGAGAGAGTGACAATAAATGTCTCTAAGATCTCTGATATCTTCAGAGTCTATGAGCTAGCTCCCGGTATGGCAAAGCTCAGGCATTAACCTTTTTATTAGCCCCTTCTCAATATATTACATTCATTAAGCAGGGAACACTAGCTTTAGAGGCCAGTGCTGGAAATATTTATTGTTGTTTTGGGTATCCTTCACTAAAGGCTAACCCCAGTGAACTTGGTTGAATGGCTGGGCCATATCTGTAAAATGGGAATAATTAATAGCGTCAGCCTCTTGGGGTTGTTCACCTTCCTCACAGGGTTGTTGTGAGGATCAGATGAGATGATAAATGTAAAGTGCTTGCAAACCTTAAAGAATTATAGCATTAGCTATTATTATTATCTACATAATTATGTTATATTTTCTATGGCATAACTATATTGGTATAATATATTATGACTATATTATATTATCTATAATTATATTAGTATAATAATATATTACAACTATTATATTATCTATATTATCACAATAACACATTATAAATATATCACCCATACTAACACTATATTATTATTAAGTAGTAGAGCCAGGATTCAAACCCAGATCCAGAGACTCCAACTTCATTTTTCTTTCCGCTGTACCACAATGTAATAACTCATGGCAGAGGCAGAGATGGATATAAGAAATCTGCTCCCTTTATTCTTATTCATGGAAGTTATGAAAATTAAAAGATCCCAGTCCCCATAAAGTCTTGGAATAATGGCATTGACGCTCTGAATGATGAAACATTGAGCATCATCTTTTTCAGTGATGATTTGTTTAATTTTTTAGTAGCATTCAACTCTCCATAACCCCATTTGGGGTTTTCTTGGCAGAGATACTGGAGTGGTTTGCCATTTCCTTCTCCAGCTCATTTTACATATGAGGAAACTGAGTCAAACAGGGTGAAGTGATTTGCCCAGGGTCACATAGCCAGCAAGCGTCTGAGGCCAGATTTGAACTGAGGAAGATGAGTTTTCTTGACTCCAGGCCCAACGCCCTGTGCACTATGGCACCCACCTACCTGTTCAATGTGATGATAGTAACATTCATTTCTTAATGTTTTGATCTAAGTGAGCCATGTCATCTTAGAGCTAGAAAAGGTGTTAGAAGTGATCTAGCCAAACCTCTCTCATTTTTATACAAGAGGAAACTGCATCTGAGGAATGAAGAAAGTTGTGCAAGGTTACATTGTGAGTTAGTTGAAGAGCCAGGATTAAAATTCAGATCTCCTGGCTCCTGGTTCAGGTCACTTTCCATTGCCTCGGATCCTTGAGAAATAAGTCTGATCCAGTGAAATGGATCCTGTCTGTACTTGGTGTCTGAAGATCTGGGTGTGAATTCTGACACTTATCACTTACAAGCCATGCAATTTGAATAAGCTGCTTTTCATCCATGAGCTTACATGTCCTAATCTGTAAAATGGTGATAATTACACCTCCATTGTTCAATATATATAATAGATAGATAGATAGATAGTTACACACACACACACACACACACACACACACATACATACACGGACTATTAAGGTAGAATCAGCAGAAGACTATGTTTTCTCCTACGTGGTGACTGAAGCTTTCCTTGGTAGTATTTTCCTAAAAGTAGGACACTCATTATTTAACTCAATTTGTGCTCTCCCTTGGATGGAGAATGGGAGGAGGTTTAATTCAACTCAACAAGCATTTTTCAGCTCTTTCTATGGGCAAAGTACCATGACAGGGCTAAAGATATACCAATAAATCAGGAGTCGATTATTTGCTTGGTGTAGAATTCACTCTCCCAATCTATCTGTCTTATTTCATAAGGCATAGAGACGCTGCCTGAGGCTCAGGTTAGGTGACTGGGCCATGATCATACAGCTTAGATTACTGAGTGATCACCTACCTGTTGACTTTGTGTCATAGTAAGAATTTTGCATTTCCTTGCTAGATTAGTATGATAAGGAAACTAAGGGCAGTGGACTGAGAGCGTCTGACACCCGAGGCGTCTTGAGCAATGCAGGGGTAGGCACCAGGGTCTTGAGTATTGGCAATGCTGTGGAACTGGAGGACGTGACTGGGTCCCTCCTGGTGCCAGCGGCTGTTGTGATACCAGGTATAGAGGGTAGGAGGATTGGCAGCAGGGTCCTCACATATAACGATGACAGGTGTGTCCTCAGGGACCTTGATGAATGGGGCAATGGACGCTCAAGTGACTGCAGGGCAGGGAGACAGAGCTGAGGGTGGGACTGGGGTGGGGGAAGGAAGAGAAAGGCTTTGTGCCTGGAGCCCAAGATACCTGGGCACCTGGAGACCATTCCCATACAGTAATCAACTGAAGATCATGACTGAGGATGTTACCCTGGAGAAGAGAAGTCTTAGGAAGGACACATCGTTATTTATTGGAAGGGCCATCATGATGCTTGGCCCTGGAGAGCAGAACTAGAACCAGAGGGTAGAAGGTGCAGGGAGGGAAATTTAAGATCATGGATTGGGAGCTCGAGGGGACCTTAGAGATCACCTAGTCCAACCTCCTCATTTTGCAGATAAACAAACTGAGGCTCAGAGGTTAAATTACTCATCTAAGGTCACATAGGTAGGAAGTGGCGAAGCAGGACATTTGAATTCAGGTCCTGGGACTCCAGGTCTAACGGTCATTCCATTCTCATAAAATGCTCATATAAAAGGAAAAACTTCCTAACAGAGCCACCATCCTGGGTCAAAGGTCTTCAAACTGAGCTTCAAGGGGAAGGGAGTAGAGAGAATAAGCATTTATACAGAGCCTACTATGGGCCAGGCACTGTGTTAAGCACTTAACAAACATCTCAGTTGATCGTAAAGGAACAGGGATGTCATAAAAGAAGATTCATTTTCAATCTCTTTTTTGTTCCAAATGACCTTAAAAGTCCATTCTCTTTTTTTAATTTTGTAATTCCGCTCAATACCTCGGATCTCAATGTTGGTGACTCTCTTCATTTGCCCTTTAAAGTTTTGTTTTTTTTAAACATAGGCCAGATTGCTTGATTTTATTTGATCTTCATAAAATTTTTTTTTACTTTCTAAGCTGTGATTTTCTAATTATTCTTTTTCTAAGCAAATTTTAATTCTCATACTCAAGCTAATGTATTCATCTAGCCTCAGGCAGCCTCCTTGCATCTCTGACCCTCCTTTTGGGTATTTGCTTGCAAAGAAAGAATGAGAATGGGCTTTCTGGGTAACCTGACAGTCAGCAATAAGCCTAGCAGGAATGCTCAGTAATCCGATGAAGTTGCTCCTTCAAATTTAGTTTAATTCAGTTAGATTCAGTTTAAATCAATATTTCTTAATTATGTACCTAGAAGCAATCTGGAAGCCTGTTCTAGAAACTTGGAACAATCCACCTTCCTTAGGCCTGGGCAGTTTTTCAGGTCAGAAAATCCCAAGGACCAGCAAAAGCATGAACTTTTAAAATTGCTGATGTTCATAGTAATTGTCCCTAATTATATTCACACTGATAAGAGAGCTCAGCATAGGCAGCTGTCAGTAAAACAGATGTCACCATGCATATGCCCTGAAATGGGCCTGTATTATAATTAGAGATGCTAATGGTAACCTTAGGGCAGTCTTGGAGTCACATCTGTCACATATGGGGACCTTTGTAATGATCCCATACTAATGCTTTTCTCTTCTCCTATTTGGCTCAGATTGTGTAGCGGGGGTGAATTTGAGGTCTGTGACAAAGGAGATTTGAGGGCTTTTGCTGTCATGGGTACGATAAGATGGATTCCATCTTCGTTGGAGAATGAGCTATTGGACACATGTGCTGAGTGCCAAAGCATAGCCAGGGGTGGGTTTCTTTAAATGCCCGGTGAGAATGGGGCCAAAAAGAGGCTGTCCGTATGCTTCAAAAGGAGGCTGTGCCCTCTGAGACATGGTCAAAGTCTTTTACCACATAGTGTTTGCCTGGATAGTGTTCTCCATACCTATCCCTGGACAGTGGGATTTGTAGCCAGTTATAGTGAAAAGAGCATTGGATTTGGAATCCCAGCGTAGCTCCTTGCTTCTATGCTCCTGGGGCTCAGTTTCCTCCATGATGAAGGGGGCAGGGGTAGATTCTTTAGTGTTTGGGTTTTTTGTTTGTTTGTTTTTGGTTGTTGTTTTAGCTCTGAATTTTGTGACTTTGATATCCTTGGCTCTCATCTCCAAATCCTAAAGAAAGGCTTTTCCTACCGTTCTATACTCTATGAGCCACCTAGGAACAAGTGGTCAAATTAGAGCATCATACCTATCCTGGACTATGTGTTGGGATAAGGAGCAAGCAACTGGTGATAGCCAAAAGTAATGGATCTGGAATCAGAGTTCACATCTTCCTTCCGTAGAAATGGTGGGAAAAGAGTGATAGATCTGGAATCTTGCCTCAGACACTTAGGATAAATCACTCAACTTTTCAGCCTAATTTTCCCCACCAATAAAATAGGGATAATAATAGCACTTACTTTAAAGTTGTTAATGATGATCTAATGAAATAAAGAATTCTCCTATGGAAAAGGAGAAGCCCTGTATAAGGCTTCTGTAGCTCTCTGCTGCCCTCATGTGGTCTGCAACTACTACGGCATGCCTTTATCAGTTCCCGGGACGCCTTGCCCACTTAAATCTTGGCCACCTTTTTGCCTGTACCTGTGACCCTACTTCGTATTTCTCTAGGAAGAATAAACAGTTTCCCTTCCATATTCTCCTACTCCCTGCAAGCATGGCAACTGTGCTTCCATAGAGAAATAGTGTCATAGTGGATAGCATGCTAGACTTCAATTCAAGAAGACCTGAATTCCAGTCCTGCCTCTGACTTTTACTAGCTTTATGACCATGGATGCCTCTCTGAGCCCCAGTTTCCTCATTTGTAAATTGGGGATAATAGTACCTGTAGAACCAATCTCAGAGGGTTTGTGATGCTTAAATCAGATAATATATGTGTCGATGCAGTTTGAATGAGGTTTTGATTTCAAGGTGCAGTTGAAGAAGGGGAGGCAGTCTCCTTTATGTTCCCACTCATGTTGCCAAGAGGAGGAATGCTTGCAACATTTGGTTCGGGGCAGGCTTCTAGTCACAGCCCTAGGGCTGGGGAGAAGGAGGGAGGTCCTGTCTCGGGGTGTAAAGTTCCTGGTGCACTTTGCATTCTACATTCTCCACATTATTGCTTGGGAAATAGAGGCAGCTGCCAATTCCTTTAGTCTATGCTTGGGGCAGTGGCTTATGCTTCAGAAGGAGAAAACTGGTATGGCTGGGAGGCTCAGTAGCACAAGACAGAACATAGCACAAGATAGGTGCTAGCATCAAAGAAGGGAAACAAGCTTGTGTAATTGAGAGGCAGTCAGGAAGGATGGAAGCAAGTTGACTGAATTCCTGATGAAATAGAGTGCTGAAACAGTGAAGTCCAGTGGGTTTCATAGGGTTCTTACTGGGGCCAAACATGGGAGGAAGTGGGGAGCCTGGACCTGGTGTGTAAAGTTGATTCATGCTAAGGGGAACTTCTGGGGAATTGGTGAGCTAATTGATATTCAAACTCCCGGCTGGTGGGAAAAGGAATTTTTTGGCCATTACTACAGACCTTACTTTGACCTAGTAAATCAGAGGATGTGGGCTTCCCTGACTTCTTCATTTAGCAGTGTGGAGAAGCTACTGAAGTCCTTATAGTATGTAAAGTACTTTGCAAAATTTAAAGCATTCTATAAATGTCAGCTATCGTTATTATTATTATTATTATTCTATTTGGTTACTGTTGCTCATCCTTCATACTCAAAGAGGACCAATGACGTCAGCATGTTGGGGTCAAGATACAATGTGTTCCATTCTGACTGATCAGTCCAATACAAGCCCAGAGGTCTCTATCACAGTTCAGGCACAAAAAATTTGTTTGAACTTTGGGGATAGAGATGTCTCTAGATTTGCACACCTCATATTTCCTTTGTACTACTGAGATCTGCTTTGCTCGTACTATATTTGGTTACTATGCTTGTGTAGAGACTGATTCCATATAATCTAAGGGACTTCCTCCTGGACATTGTCATTCGCCATTAGAGACCAATGGGAGCCTGGGAAGCCTATTCTTACATTTGAGCAGCCAGACTCTCCTAGGGCCAGTTCTCATTAGCAGCTGCCACCTCTACTCAGCTGACCAGATTGAGCCAGCCGGCTTGAGCCAGCCACTTATAGATACACAAGGGTGGGAAAGCGTGTGGGTTCAATGGGTCGCACTCTTCTCTGGATGCAGAAAATGAGGAACTTTGCCCTCGATCAGAGCCCAAAGTGTCTCTCCAAAGGGGAGTGCACACACACTTACAACACAAGGGTGGGATTGGGTAAACCATGGATACTGAAAGAACAAAATCTCCTGAGAGGACTAGATCTTACAAAAGCTTCCTGTCTCTAAGACACCATTCTGTAACTGGCTCTAGAATTGGAACTCCTGGGTTTAAATCCCACTTCTGATACTTACTACCTGTGTGATCCTGGGCAAATTACTTAACCCACTTGAGGCTCAGTTAAAATGAAGGGTTGGATTTTGAAGTCCTTTCTAGCTCTAAAATCTAGGGTCCTATAACCTATAACCACACAATAATGAAAGTAGGATGAGGGGAAAGTATCAGCCAATGGAAATCCCATTCTTTAATCATGCCTGCGTAGTGTTTTGCCTTCTGTAATCCCTTATGTGGAGGTTAGGGAAGCCTAATTCTAGGTATGTGTAATGGAGGGCTCTGCTCTCAACTTAAAAGCATGCCTAGAAGTAGGTTTAACCAGTCTACATCTGGGGGATTGCAGCCAGTAACACTATATATCTTAAAGAATAGGTCTCCCATTGGCCATTCACCAACCCCTTCCTGTCTCCCCTATAATAACTATCCTGCAAAGCTAGGAAGAAGCCAGTCAGAATCACCAGCAATGAGAAATAACTCCTCCCTAGTGTTCAGCCATGCTGTGGTATCCATATTGTTTCTGGGAGAAAGAGGTAGCTGATTGTGGGTTTGACGACAGTTGTTAGATGTAAAAGATAATTTCAACCTTCCATCATTTTGACCTATAGCCTCGCTGATGGATATAATCAACCCATAGTTCAGATACGGAGCTTCTCATGGGGTTGTGACTAACCCAGAACAACATAGTACTGCTCAGCAGACAAAGGGGGTCCTCAGTGCCCTCCCCATCTTTTTTTAGTGTTGCTGTCTAGCTATGAGGATGACTATCTCAGGCATTTCCTTCCCTTCCAGGCTCCAAATTCACATGCACATCCACACTCGGTATTCTCTCTGCCAATGCAGAGTTATGTCTCCTTCCACATACGTAGTGGACAAAACACCTCAGGCTTAACTGGGAGTCCAGTTACACTTTTAAATCCACTCCATTGTCTTTGCTGCTATCTTAAACTATCATTACCCTCACCTGAACTATACCGTAAAGCTCTGACCATGTGATCTCCTTCTTCAAACTCTTCAGTAACTTGTTTATACATTGAATATAAACCAAACTTCCTAGATTGCCCTCAAAGTCTTATATAGTTTGATCCCGACCTGTTTTTCCCATTCTCCAACCTTCTTTTTCACTACTCCCTTTTATAAGCCTGATAATCCAACAAAATCGGGCTGCTTGCAATTCCTGAACGTGTTTTGTAGCTCCTGCCTTTCTTTGTTCTTATTATCTCCTCTTAGAATATCCTCTCCTGCCCCTTTTTCTGATTTCTACCCAGCCTTAAAGATATCAGCTCCTGCTATCTCTTCTGTGAAACTCCCTGTTTCCTCCAACCAAAATGATCTGTTCCTACCCCTCTGAATTAATATAATCACCTATGCTTATCTATTGAATTTTCACATCATGCCTTATAGTCAGGGATGTGCTGGTAAATAGTTTACAACCAAATCTCCAGGGGAAAAAGTGTATGTAGGATGGACTTTTAAGTTTAATCAGTGTTATTAACACATTCTCCATTACTTTCTCAAGGCTGGACAATGAACAAAACAATAAGTCAAGCCCTGATTTGTAGCATTGGTCATTTCTGAGGTGTGAGTGCTTACATTGAAAATGTAGCAACCAACTTTTGAGTCTGTTTGAGTGGTTCCAGCATATTCCTGTTTGTGTAGTGTATGACTGTCAACATTTCTAATGGGTCTTGGAGGCAGGAATTAATGAAGAGCATTTATTAAGTGCTTACTGTGTGGCAAACATTGTTAAGCACTGGGGATACAAATACTATAGTAAGGTAGTCCCTATCCATAAGAGAATTATATTCTAATAGAGGAGTATTGGCCAATGAAGGGTGTTTTGGTGGGGGGCATAAAAGATGGTAAGTGGATTAGTGAGGTGGGGCATCTGGGTGACACAGTGATAGAGCACCAGGCCTAGAGCCAGGAAGACCCGAGTTCAAATCTGGACTCAGAAACTTACTAGCCTGTGACCCTGGGCAAGTCATTTAACCCTGTTTACCTCTGTTTCTTCATTTGTAAACAGAGCTGGAGAAGAAAATAGCAAACCACTCCAGTATCCTTGCCAAGAAAATCCCAAATGGGATCACAGAGAGTTAGACACGACTGAAAACAACCCAAGGGCAAATGGATCAGTAAGAGGTAATCTACTGCCCATACTCTTTCCTGAGGCAATGGTAGTGGTGATTTGATTATAGTTCTTAGAGCAGGAGGGGAAACAGAGAAAAGGTGGGTATGAGTGAATACTGATATAGCAGAAAATGACCCAGGTGAAGATGGGGACACATGACCCCAGGGAATAAAGAGCTAAGTGGCTTAGCTTCTCCCAGATGTGGGCTATGGTGGTCATGTTTGGAGGGTAGAGCATGGACAATTGAAGACTTAGGTTCATGCTCCACCTCTGAGACACAGTGGGCAGTCACTGAACCTCTCAGTACCCTATATGACTCTCTTAAAACTAGAAGCTGCAAAGTGGCTATTTATCTGTCTCCATTGGTGGAGGTCAGTTCCTTAGCAGGGAGGTCCTTCCACTGGGGGTAAAACACAAGTTCAGGCCCCAAAAGACAAAACCCAAAAAACAGACCTCATATTACAGTTATTTATATACACTTTTTAGTCCCCATGCTATCGTAAGCTCAATCAATCAATTGAGCATTTATTGTTGTTATTTAGGTGTTTCAGTCAAGTCCAAATCTTTATGATCCCATTTTAGGGTTTTCTTGTCAAAGTTACTGGAGCAGTTTGCCATTTCCTTCCTGCTCATTTTACAGATGAGGAAACTGAGGCAAGCAGGGTTAAATGTCTTACCCAGGGTCACACATCCAGTAAGTGTCTGAGGCCAAATTTGAACTCAGACCTTCCTGACCCCAAGCCCAGCACTCTATCCACTGTGCCACCTAGCTGCCCAAGTATTTATTAAGCATTTACTATGTGCCAGGCACTGTACTAGGCTCTGGGGACACAAGTGTGATAACTAAAACTATCCTTACTTGCAAGGAGCTCAGATTCTACCAGGGGTGGGGGCGGGGCACAGCAAGTACCCATAAGCACAGTCAGCATAAATAAAAAAAATGAATAAAAGCAATGTAGTGTGGGAGAGATGGCACTAGCTATGGGAGTCATCAGGAAAAGCAAAAGATGTGCTTGAACTGCTTCTTAAAGGGAGAAGGGAAGTGCATGAGGTGGAAGTAAAGAGGGAGGACCTTCCAGGCACGGGGGGTGGCCAGTACAAAGCTACTGAAATGGGAAATGGAGGGCCATCAGGGTCAAAGAGAGACGACCAATTTGGCTGGATCACAGAGGGTGGGAGAAGGTTTAATGTCCCATGAGGCTGGAAGCATAGACTGGGTAGGGCTTTAAAAGCTTGACAGAGGAGTTTATCTCTTATCCCAGAGGCAACACAAAGCCACCGGACCTGATGAAGTATGGGAAATCACACGCTCCTATCTTCACTTAAAGAAAGTTACTTTGACAGCTGTGTGTAGGATGGACTGGAGTGGCGCAGGACTCGAGGCAGGATGACACGTGATTAGGAGGCTACTGCATTAAGCGAGGGGAGCGGTGAGCAGAGTTTGAGCAAAGCTGTTAACTCTGTGAGACAGGAGAGGAGTAGGACGGAGAGAGGAGGAGAGGCAGAAACCACAAGATTCGGCAACTGATTAAACACAGGAAGGGAGGAAGAGGGAGGCAGTTCAGGATAATGCTGAAGGCTATGGACCTGGGGGACTGGAAGTGCAGTAGGACCTTCAACAGAAATAGGGACTTTGGAGAAAGATACTGAGTTAAGCTTTGGACATGTTGAGTATGAGGTCCCTGTGAGACATCCGGTTTTAAATTGGCCAATAGGCAATTGGTGATTGGGACTGAAACTGAAGAGAGCAATGTGATCTCTATATGTGGGTAATTTTTATATATGTGTATTATATATACATATATTTGTCTCTATATATGTAGGTGTGTATAAATGTAAGTGTACATATGTGTATGTATGTGTATATATACATGTATGTATATATTATATATATATATACACATGTATGTATACAAATATACATATGTAGTGACAGCTAGGTGGCACAGTGAATAGAGTGCCAAGCCTGGAGTCAGGAAAACTCACCTTCCTGAGTTCGTGTCTGGTTTCAGACACTTACCAGTGCCTGGGCAAGTCACTTAACCCTGTTTGCCTCAGTTTCCTCATCTATAAGATGAGCTGGAGAAGGAAATGGCAAACCACTCCAGTATTTTTGCCAAGAAAATCCCAAGTGGGGTCGTGAAGAGTCAGACATGCCTTAAAATGACTGAACAACACATATGTAGATCAGGAACTGGGTGGTAGAGGCTAGTTAGTGCCAAAGAAACCTAAAAGCACCATAACCGATCAAGCAGATAATGTTTGCTCAACACTAATACTTTGAAGATCAGAATTTTCGTGGGTATGGATGTTCTGTCCACCACTGCAGATCAGAATTCTTCCATGCCTGGGCAGAGATCAGTCTCATAGATTTAAGAGTGAGAAAAGACCTAGAATTCATCTAATCTAACCACCCCGTTTTATAGATGAAGAAACTAGAGTGCAGAAAAGCAAAGCATTTTGTCGAAAATCATAAGCTGGCAATGGTCAGAGCTGGGCTTTGAACCCTGATGTTATGACTCCATATCCAGCCCTCCTTCCACTGTAGCACAGTCTTTATGAATTTATATACCACCCCCTCCAAAACAAAAAGTCATTACCTGGTTTACCTTCTGGTAATGAGCATCTCCACTTGTAGCTAGGATGATGGGTGTGTAACAGACACATGAATTCATCACAGAGCCTTTCCAGTCTGGTAGCACCTGACAGAGCTCGGGCTCTATCAGCGTAGCCCTGAAGAAGACAGAATCTGATCCGTATTGGGACGAGGTATGGGAGCAATGCTGTTACAGTACGATTGTTATTTCTGACCCTGGCTGGATCCAGAGTAATTTTCTATAGGGAAGCCATCTTGTCCTACTGGGGAGCATGATGAGGTAGACAACCCAGGGCTTCAGGGTTCCTGGCATTTGGGGATACTTTGTTATACTTTACCAAAACGTAAAGTGGATTTCCCTGTGATGGATTTGCTCATAAACTCAGTAAAGCAAAGACCTGAGAGAGAGAGGACAGCCATTGTATTCAGACCCAGAGCTAACATTAAAAAAGGAGAAGGCTGTCTTCTTGGACGTCAGGCTGGAAGCAGGCCGGCTTTCTGAGGAATAAGTCCCAGTGTTTTGCCCAATTCCATCCAGTACTGTTCCGTTCCCCTATCCTGACCTTTCTCCTCAGGGAGCCCCGGACTTCTTTGGAACAGTGGAAAGTGGGACCAAGTCCCTGAGGAGATGGTTGTACAATTTCATGTCTGGAGACGTGGAAGAAGAACATGTGGTGATGTTTAAACTAGCATGTGTATGCTCCCCACCTAGCTCCAGGGGGCACCCAGGACACTGGACCTCTTGAGGACAGGAGGTTACATTGGGTAGCCACAACCCTAACAACTTCCAGCTCACCCAGCTCAGGGAATTCACAGATTGCTAAATGTGTCATAACACTGCACAGGCCTTAGGAAATGTTCTTCTATTTCTTTTTTATTTGGACATCATACCCAGGCTGACCTGCCTTTTTTGGGCACCAGTACTGAAGGCGCTGTACCAGCTAAACAACTTTAACACATGCTGTCAATTTTGCAAAACCTTGGCGTGCCACGGAGCCTTGGCCGGTGTTTTATGCTAACAGAGAAATAGGCTGAGAAGCACAGCTAAGACAAACAGTGCTTGGGTCATCTTACCTGAATGCCCAGCCAGAGTAGGAGGCTGCTTAGAAATCCTGCAGCCCTAAGCTGTCTATCTTGTCTGACTAAGACAGGATGTCCTTTCTAAAGAAGATTATTCAGGACTCAGTCAGAGTAACAGTAACAGCAGCAGCGATGTTTATTAATAATAATAACTATTGTTTTTAATAACAATAGCTAGCATTTATATAGTGCTTTAAGGCTTACAAAGCTTTTGACATGCATTATCTTGTTTTATCCTTGGAAGGTAGGTGCTATTATTAGCTCCATTTTGCAGATGAGGAAACTGAGGTAGATAGAGGTCAAATGACTTGCCCATTTCACACGATCAGTATTTCTACTTGATAGCTTCCTGACTCTCAGTCTTGTACTCTCTCTGCTGCTCAAGGGTGTTGTCTTAGAGGAAGAGTCCTGGACCTGAGTCAGGAGAGACATGGGTTCAGATGCTGCCTCTGACAGTTAATAGTTTTGTGACTCTAGGTCAGCTGCTTATCTAGGTGATACAGTAGATTGAATGGTGGACTTGGAGGCAGGGAGACCTGACCCTTGAAATTCTGTCAATCTCAATTTCCTCGTCTGTAAAATGGGGATAATGATATTCCCTACCTCACAAGGCTGTGGTAAGGACCACATTGTATAAGGCACTTAGCAAACCTTAAAGTGTGATAGATACATGAGAGCTGATATTATCTCCTCCAGACCTTGGTTTCCTTTACTGCAAAGTAAGGACGATTATACCTATGGTACCTGCCTCACAGAGTTATTAGGAAGATCAAATATGAGCTTCAATTAAGCGACAAGCATTGATTAAGCATCTACTGTATGCCAGGGTCTATGCAAAGTGCTGAGAATCCAAAAATAAAAATGAAACAATCCCAGTTCTCAAGGACTTTACAAAAAGGGGAGACCACATGTGTAGTGTGTATATGAACACAGACAAAGTGAATATGAGGCCGTTTTGGGGATCGAAGACACTAACAGCTGGCCAAAGGCTTCATGTAGAAGGTGGCATTTAAACTATAGTTTGAAGGAGATGAAAGATTCTAAAGGGGCAGCTGGGTGGCACCATAGTGCACAGAGCACTGGGCTTAGAATCAGGAAGATTTATCTTCCAGGGTTCAAATCCAGCCTCAGACGCTTACTAGCTATGTGACCCTGGGCAAGTCACTTAACCCTGTTTGCCTCAGTTTCCTCATCTGTGAACTGAGCTGGAGATGGAAATGGCAAACCACTCTGATATCTTTGTAAGAAAACCCCAAATGGGGTCATGAAGAGTCAGGCATGACTGGAAATGACAAAAAGAAGGATTCTAAGAGGTAGAAGTGAAGGAGGGGAGCATTCCAGTCAAGGCGAGGCAGCTGTTATTGGTTATGATAAAGATGATAATATGAGGGGGCACTCAACTCCTCCCTGCTCAGATCCAAAAATCACTGGCCCATCTGGCCAACCACAGAACTTGAAATTTCCAGCTTCTCCTTTGGAACCAAGACCCCTACAAAAGGCAATTCTGTTACCCTGGAAAGGGAAACCATTTTATGGATTGTTACCACCTCAGCATAAATTAGTTCAGCAGATTAACAGGAAGAGGAATGCAGGACAGGTAAGCTGTGACCTGCAGTCTAGACCAGGAGTTGTGAAGGCAGGTTCCAGGGTGTAGACAGGTAGCCCAGAAGCACTTAGGGAACAAGAAGGCAGGAAAGAAACTTTTCCTACATAACCTGCATGGAGATGAAACCTCAGAACCAGGAAGACCTGGGCTCAAATTCTGCCATGATGCATACTGGCTCTGTGACCCTGGGCAGCTCACTTAACCTCCCCTTTCCCTGAGCAACTTTCTGAGGTTCTTAGTTTCTCTCTTGCAGAGCAAGTGCCAGTCTGCACTGGCAGAGGGTATTTCCTTAGTGGGGGCTCCCTAGACCAATGACACCACTGCACCAGTCCCCAGCCCCTCTTCCTTTCCTGATTCTTATAAAGTCTATGCCCATCGACTCAGTCCTTCCCTACCAGAGGTATCTGGAGTACATGATGTACAAATTTGCTGACGACAGGGGGCAGAGTGAGTTTATCTTTTGAGAATGGAGTGTGTTGAACGCAGTTGCCTGCTTGGTTAAAGAGATCATTGGAAATGTTCCTTATTTCTTCTCTTTCTCTGCCTCTTCTAGGGCCCTGTAATTGGAAGATCCCAAAATGTGGGGAAGAAGGGAGCCCAGGGTAGGGGGCAGCCCGTTACCTTGATTTCTGGGGCAAAAGGATCACTCAGGCTTGAAAAAAAATCTTTTTATTGACTGTTTATCTAATTTTATCCACCCAGTATGGCTCTGGCATGCTCTCAACATAACTTCTGGCTGCCTTGACTGTCTACAGAGACTGCTGGCAGGGCCCCGGGTCTGGGCCTGGGTGTGCTTTTCTTCCACCCTCCTGAGCACAGTTCATAGTTCAAGGCACCTCACCATACTTAGCAGACATCGAAAGGAGCAAAACCTGGTTTTGCCAAGAAAAGAGTAGGAAAGAAAACTGGCAACTTGTTCTTACCTGGGTGAGCCCTCATCTCATTTAGACTTAGGTCTAAGGAAATGGTTGGTTCCTTTTTTACTTGCCCATTCAAATCAAGGCATGAAAGGGCCGTCAGATATGTGCTTAAATCAGTGGTTTTTCTTCTCCCCCCCCCACCCCAGGATTCCAAATCATTGAAACCTGCCTTCATACAAAAATTAAAGGGCAGAAGATGGTTTGGGTTTATTTTTAAATTTTCAATCCAAGAGCAAAGTTAATATATATTTCTTGTTCGGGTCATTTGGTAAATTAATCAGTAAGCATTTATTAAGCACCTGCTCTATGTGGGCACTGGGGATGTAAATGCAAAAGTGAAACAAACAGTCCTGGCTCTCGAGAAGCCAGCACTCTGTTGGGGGACATATGTGCTTTATAGGTCAAAAACAATATGCAACATATCTTATAGGTATAAACATAATAGATGCAAGCAACTGGAGAGGGATCAGGAAGGACTTCGATTCTCACCCTTTCTGTGTCATGGACTCTGCTGGCAGTCTGGCGAAGACTATGGACCCCTACTCAGAATAATCTTTTTAATTAATTGGTTTTGTTGTTCAGTTATTTCAGTCGTATCTGACTCTTTGTGACCCTATTTAGGGTTTTCTAGGTAAAGATACCAGACTGATTTGCCATTTCCTTCTCCAGCTTATTTTACAGATGAGGAAACTGAGGCAAAGATAAATCTTTAAGGAAGCTGAGAGATTAGGAATTCTAATCCTGAACCTTATTCTGAGGTGAGGAAAGGATGCAGTACAGGCATGAGGAACAGCCAATACTAAGTTACAGAGATGGGAGATGGGATGGAACGTAAGAAGGCTGATTTGATTCTACTTTGGAGCTCAGGAAGGGGAATAATAATGTGTAATAATGGAGGAAAGATAGTTTGAGACCAGGTTGGGAAGGGTTTTCAATGCCCCACAGAGGCGTTTGTATTTGATTCTAGAGTTGTTGGAATTTACTAAGCTTGGGGGTGGTGAGGGAGAGTTTACATGGTCAGATCTGCACTTTGGGAAAATCACTTGGGCGGATGTGTGGAGGATGGGCTAGTATGTTAAGAGACTTGAGGCAGAGACACCAGACAGGCAGCTACTTCAATGCTCCAAGCAAGAAGTGATGAGGGCCTGAACCCACATGCTGGCTGTGTGCATGGAGAGAAACACCCATGCTCTCTCTAGTAAACATGACATCTACTCCTCACAAACTTTGCACTAGTCAAAATGCCCTGAAAGCCGTGATGGAATTATCTCAACTATTGACATTTTTAATCAGTTCTCTCAGAAGATGCCTAGCTGTAAACAACTATACAATTCAAGATCATAAGATCATAGATTGGAAGGATCCTTAGAGGCAGTGTTTTTGTTGTTGTTCAGTCATGTCTGACTCTTCATGACCCCATGTGGAGTTTTCTTGACAAAGATACTGGGGTGGTTTGTTATTTCCTTCTCCAGCTCATTTTACAGATGAGGAACTGAGGCAGGGTTAAGTGACTTGCCCAGGGTCACACAGCTAGTAAATGTCTGAGGCCAGATTTGAACTCTAGAAGCTGAGTCTTCCTGATTGCAGGCCTGACACTCTATTCACTGTAGCACCTAGCTGCCCAGAGGCCAAAGCAGTCCAAGCCCTTTGCTTTACCGATAGCGAAACTGAGACCCAGTCCAAACAACATTTGAGACATGAAGCTACTATCTTTACGGAGCACAATTTCTTATCATCTTCCACATTGACTACAAGAATGTAGGACATATGAATTGTTGCAAAGACCCAAATTTTAGAATTCAAGAGACCAATCACTCTGGCAGGTTTCCTAGAAACCCTCAAAGGACCTTAGGAGTCATTGAGTTCAGCCTCCTTATTTCACAATTAAGGGTATTGAGGTCCAGAGAGGTTGAGTCACTTGCCTAGCTCATTACACAGCAATTAAGTGGAAGGCAGGATTTGAACCCAGGCTTTCTCAGTTTTCTCATCTGCAAAAGGAGGGTCTGAATTTGATGAACTCTAAGAAGTCTTCTGACTCTAACTGTGTGACCTGTAAATTTTGTAGTCATTCAATCTCAATTGGACCTGCTAGTGCTTATCTATTCCCAGTAGCATGGCACCCCTGTGCTCAGGCCCAGCTGTCCACTGTCCAGGTAGGTGCAGGGTGTCAATGTCCAAGGGACAGTTAGTCCCAGGTGGGCTCCTGCAGCTTTGTCCCTGTCTACATGGCCCTCCTGCCAAAGCTCCAAGGCTAGAATGGTGTTTGTTTGCCTTCCTTCAGAATTTGGGCCTCTTTTTCCCTCCACTAAGACATATGCCAGTTAAAAAGTAATAATAAAAAATGATCTCAGTTTAGAAGCACATTCCTTTCCAAATTCAGATGATCTGCATTTGAGGCCGAGTTCTGCCACTTTTAACAACTCTGTGATCTTGGGCAAGTCACAACCTCTTGGAACCTTAGTTTCTTTGTCTATAAAATGGAGATAATGCTAGCACCTACCTCACAGGGATGTTTTGAGGACCAAATGAGATAATGTATGCAAAGTATTTCATAAGTCTTAAAGCACTATATAAATATGAGCCGTTATTATTCTGAGTGTTTTTAAAAGAGATGTTTATGTACCATCAAACAGGCCTTGGCAAAAGCAGATATTTTTTCATCTAGCTCGTGTCCTGATAAAAACTGAACTCACCCGAGTCTAGACATTGATTTTTAAGTAGTGGTTAGATCTGAATGACTTGGCTTCATTGTTCCATATTACAGAAGCAATATGGAGGTGGGAAATAGAAGAAAGAGGGTATTATGTCATCTAGCCCCCACATTTACCAAGCCTTTGTACCAACCAACCAGCATTGTCTAGTAACTGTGATGTTAAAAAGGTTCAAGAGACATAGTTTCTGGGTATTTTAACCATTTTATTAATGAGGCCAGCAGGTTATTAATAAAAGGATGATCATTTGACATTTCTCTTAGACCAAAGACAATCACGGCAGTGAGGCTCACTGTTTATATACCCTTTAGAAATATAGGTGGTCTATGAGGGGCTGAGAGTGACCCTTGGACTGAGAAGCTATCTCTGTACTCAGGTACCTCCCTCCCCAGCCTTGGACTATCTAGACAAAAGAATCTCAAGCTTGAGTAGAACACAATGGGCTTCCCCAGTTTAGATTAAATTCTTTGTAAGGTTGAGTGGGGTCTGATCAAGACTGGAAGAGTTAATGTAATTTCATTATCAGTAATATCCTTCAAGAGACTGAACTTTCAGGACTTTGGAAGAGGGAGAGAGCTCTGAATCTTCCCAAGATAGTGATTATTAACAATCATTTCTCACAGGTCTCCATTTGTGATCTTAATTATGTGTTTGTGATACAAATGGATTGACTCATATAAGGATAAGTATGTGCATGTGTTTGTTGAGGGAGAAGGGAGATGATGATGTCTATCTCACTTTACTCTCTATCTTATCAATCAGTCAATCAGTCAGTATTTGTGAAGTGCCTGGCATTGTGCTATAAGAGCTGAGGATACAAAGAAAAAGCAGCCTGGCCTCAAAGACCTTACATTCTAATGGGGAAGCATCCTATATGTATATAAATATGCATAAAGCCTGAATAAAATAAGGACAGGGTAGTTTTGGCAAGAGAGGGCACTAGCAGCTGGGGAGATCAAGAAAGTTTTCCTGTGGAAGATGGCACTTGGACTGAGTTTTAAAAGAAACTGAGGATTCCAGGAAGTAGAGTTAAAGGGGGAATGGCATGCTAGGTATGGAAGAGAGTCATGGCAAAGTCAGAGAGACAGGACGTGGTGTCCACCCAATACCAGCCTACGTGTTGTTCTGAACACAAAACATACCACCTGCAGACACGGGGGACAGAGCCAGTGCAAAGGTCCAGACATGGGAGATTGAGTGTCATGTTCAAGGAACCACAAATGGGCCAACGTGAGTGGATCATAAAGTGAGTGGAAGGTAGTAAGGAGTAAGCCAGTAGATTTTATTGAGTGGGAGTAGCATTATCAGAACTACAGCTTTAGGAAAATCACTTTGGTGATTGTGTGGAAAGAGGACAAAGAGACCATCCAGAAAGCTTTTGAGATAGTACAGATGATTGGTGATGAGGGCCTAACCTAAGGTGCTCACCATGCGAGTTGGAGAGGAGACGCCTCGGAGAGATATTATAGAGATAGAAACAAAATTTGGCAACTCGCCAGACATATGGGGTGAGGGTTAGGGGCTAAGGATGACAATGAGGTTGTGAACCTGGGAGACCAGAAAGATGGTGTGGCACCCTTGACAGTAATAGGAAAATTAGAAGAAGAATGGATTTGGGGGAAAAGATATGAGAAAGTTATCTTTTGGAGATATTGAGTTTGAGATGCCCTCAGGACATCCTTTGGAGTACCGAATGAGCATTTGATGACGTAGGCCTAGAGCTCAGGAGAGAGACTAAATATATAGATCTAGGAGTGATCTGCATAGAGATGTAGTAGGTATTATCTGCAGTGCCAAATTTTTCTAATTCCTATGTAGTGGCAGCCATTTGCTTTTTGGGTGAAAATAATAGATCTGGAAGGTATCTTAGAGGCCATCAAGTCCAACGACCTTACTTTACAGAAGAGGAAAGTGAGGCCCAGAGAGGTGAAATGACAACCAAAGTGATCCAGCTAGTTGCCAAGCCAGGATTGGAACTTGGGTCCTTGGGCTCCAAATATAATGCGTTTTTCACTGTAAATCTCCTATACATTCCATTCTTTGCTATTTCTAGGGAACGATGAATTTTCCATCCATGCGGGCATTGACGTCCTGCAACAATAGCTTTGGTGAATGTGTCACAGTTCATCTTTTGAGACTGTACAATGGAATGTTGTTTCTGTAATATTTATCATTGCAGTATAAATATTTTTGTCTAGATAATATTCTAGTATTCCCCCCTCTAGAGAGTCAAAGAGACTTCTTTTTTCTCTCTTTAAGATTCAACAGTTGCCTAGAACAGGATGTTCAGTCATGGATTGATTCTTTTTATACTTAATTATAATTAAGTTATAATTCTGGGAGTGAGGAGCACCAGTACTATGTAGAGAAAAGAAGACATTCTTCCCGAAAAGTGACAGAGGCTTTAAACTATCCATTGGAATGGTCTGTGATCTATTACCAAAAAAAAAAAAAAGAATAAAAAAGCATTTATTGGGCATTTGTTATGCACCAAGCTCTGTGCCTCCTGCTGGGGACATTCATAGAGCTAGTCCCTACTCTCTCAGTTAGAGCTCAGTTCTCATTGAGGAAAGGCATAGAAGAGGTTCACCTGCAGGGTGTGTAACAAGGCTCTGGAGTCCTTAGGGTGGTCCATCTGGGGGTCTTTTCCAGAGGGGGAGGGAGAACTGGAGGAGAACAGCCTACAACCATTGGGAAGCAGGCAGTAGGCCTAAGAGTGAGAGTGGAAGAGGAATTCTGGATTCCCTTCAGCCTGGGGAAGGAAGCGTGGCAGTAAAGAAGCATTTATTAAGCACCTAGTGTGTGCCAGGCACTGTACTAAGCACTTTACAAGGATTATCTCATTTGATCCTCACAACAACCCCAGGAGGCAGGTGCTGTTATTATCCCCATTTTATAGCTGAGAAAACTAGGGATGGTTCAGCATCTGAACATGAGGAAAGTGGGCTAAGGGTTATTACAGAAAGGAGAAGGTTGGGCTGGGGCTAGTCTGGGACAGGGAAGGGAGAGGGTCCTGCTTGACCCCAGCTCTGGGTAGGGCCCTGCAGGGGCCCTTGGATGGAGTCTAATGAGGCCTGGGGTATGGGAGACAAAGAGAGAAAGAGAGAGACAGAGAATAGTGTAAAATAAAGTCAGAAAGCTAAGGAGGGAGTTGGAGTGCAAAGGATTTTAAATAGCAAGCTGAGAAGAATATGTTTTGTCCTAGGAGAAATAGGGAGTGGGTGAAGGTTCTAGAGTAGGGGAGTGATATATTTAGACCATTGCTTTAGGGAGGTGACTTGGATAGCTAGGGTGAGGGGTGGACTAGACAAAGGAGAGACTGGCAGTTCTGGGTCCAGTCGGGAGGCTCTCCCAGTAGTCAGGATGAGAGGTGAAGAGGGCATGAAGCAAGGCGGTCACCATATGAGTGGAAGCTAGATATGTGGAAGCAGAATGGGCAAGACTTGGCAATTGATTGGATATTGAAGAATGGGGAGGGACAGGGCAGAGTCAAGGGTGACTCTAAGGTTATGAACCTGAGCGATCAGAAGGATGGTGAGCATGGTGATGCTAACAACAGAAAGAGGTGAGGATGGAGGAGTGGGCTTAGGGGTGAAGAGGACTAGTTCCATTATAGGAGGTCAATCTTGAAACTGCCTCTAAGACAACCAGTTGGAACTGTCCAGCTGGCATGACTGAATCCCAAGAAAGTGATTAGGCAAGTATATATTGATCTGGGATTGTGTAGGACAAGTAATTGAATCCATGGGAGTAGATGAGATCACTGAGAGGATGGAGAAAAGGATAGAGAACCCAGGACAGAGCCTTGGGTGAAACCCATTGTTGTGGGATTAGGAATATGGAAAGATGCGAAGGAGTCAGCAGAAAAATAGGAAGAGGGACAAGAGAGACCCTGGAAACTCAGGGAGGGGACTGACTGTCCAGAAGGAGGGGGTGATCCGTAACACCAAATGCCTACAGAGAGGTCAATTATATCCATCCATAGCTGTCTTCTCTTTTCCAGGCTAAGCATCACCAGCTCCTTTAATTAGGAGGTATCATTGTATCATGGACTCTGGAGTCAGAGGACCTTCATTCAGTCTCACCTCTGACAGGATGTATGTGACCTTGAACAAGTTAATTAACTTCCTTTGGCCCTCAGTTTCTCCATCTGTGAAATGAGAGAATTGTACTAAATGGCTTCTGAACACCCCTCTAGCTCTATGATCCAAATTATGTTAGTGGAAAGAGTTTTGAGGTAGACTTCATTTTGACCTACTCCAACTTTTTAGTTTCATCCGCTAAAATATGATATCTAGAACTAAACAGAATAGTGCCACATCCCTTATTCTGAACTTTATGCATTATCTGTTAATGCAGTCCAAGATGCATTAGCTTTTGAGACTGGCATGTTCTATCCACCATGGATTGTTGGAAACTAATGGTCCCATTACAGGAACATCAAGGAAGGTTCAGTGAAGGTTCATTAAAGTGATTAAAGGAATAGATGGGCTTTCATGTAAGGAATTGTAAAAATTAAAATTAAATTAAATCAAATTATTAAATTAAATTAAAAAATTAAAAAAAAAAGATGCGGACTCCAGACTAAGAACAAGAGGGAATTTGGTGAAAGAGGTGGAACAGTGAATGGAGTAGCATCTTCAACCAGATACTGCTTTCCACTGAATTCAGTGGTGTCAGACTTAGAACAAAGCATCAGTTGAGGTGTTAGCCTTTCATTTGATAAGTCAGGCACACAAACATCAAAAAACACAAATGAGAAAGCTAAGAAAAACCCAACACACTTTAATCTAAATGGAATTTTCTAGAAGGAGGTTAGTTGAGCCAAAGTAATTTACTTGCATTTCAGATGTACTACCCCCAGTCCCCTCAGTTTCTTTCTCTTTTTAGGCAATGGTTCCATGAAAACAATACCCTTTCTGCCCCCAAACAAGGCCCACTTTGCCCAATTTGGTGATCCCCTGTGTTTTGTAGTGGTTTTCCTTGCCTAAGCAAATATGCATGATGTCAAGGGGGAAAAAAGTCCTGTTGTACTCAGTGACACCCAGCACTTCATTCCACATCATTCCTCTTAGCAAATTATCAAGAGCTGTCAGGAACTGATTAGGTTGTGGGGTTTCCAGTGGTGAGAGAATTGTCTCTTAGCTGTTCTGGGCTGATGTGTTGGGAAATGAGTTTGTTAAAAAGAGGAGGCCACCCTGGCGGCTCTTTCACGAGGGGCAGAAAAAAAATCTCAAATATAAAATGTGAGGTTAAAGATGTGAAAAAAGATGAATTATCCCTAGTTTCAGTATAGTAACTGCTAATTACATGCATCTGCTCTCACTGGTGCTAATGTTGCCTTACTGCTTACAGATGCCAGGTGAAAGAATAATATCTATGTTTCCTCCCTTTAAACTTTTGGTCCATTAAACCAATTAGGTGGCAAGTTGTTGAAGGTGATGTGAGGCTGAAAATTCCAGAGATCTGGCTTGATAGTTTTACCTCAATTGAAAATCCATTTTCCAAGTAGGGCCAAAGGAAAGGTAACAAAGGCCATGAAATCATTAACCAAAAAAAACTGAGAAGCAATTGAATACTATTGATATTTTCGTGTTTTGAGAAAAGAAAGAATGATTATTAAAAACTCAAGGTCATCGTCTGATCAGTCAATGATATTAGTTATTTTGTAGTATGCATTTTGCTAGGTGCTAGAGAAGATACCAAATGATCAACATTTCTACCTTCATGGGGATTATTGTCTAATAGGTGGATAGGGCACCCATATAGGGAGGTAATAATAGAAAATGTTAGTGCTGGGTCCATTAGAGGGTGATAAAGGAAAATGTAAGATTCTTGATTAATTCTTGGGCAAGATTCTGCCACTGAAGATGTTATTAAGTACGCTACATGACCTCAAGGTCCAAAGTCATGGATTTAAGTTAGAAGGGATCTTAGGGATCAACTAGCTATACCGCCCTGACTTTACAGATAAGAAAAGTGAAGTATAGAGAGTTTTTAAATGGTTTACCCAAGGTCAGGTATTAAGTGTCAGAGGTGGGATTGGAACTCCAGGCTTCTTGAATTCAGAACCTATCATCTTTCCACTATACCATGACCCTCTTTATAACTTGTAATAAATCTATTATCTATGAATTCCTCTAAATCCTTTTTAAACTGTTAGATTTTTCTGCCCATATAACTTTTGTAGGGAGGCTATAATGAGATTCACATTACCCAGTGAAGTGGCACAATGAATAGAGCACAAGGCCTGGAGTCAGGAAGATCTGAGTTCAAATCTGGTCTCAGACACTTACTAGCTGTGTAGCCCTGGGCAAGTTACTTAACCTCTTTCTGCCTCAGTTTCCTCATCTGTAAAATAAGGATCATGACAGCACCTACCTCCTAGATTTGTTTTGAGGATAAAATGAGATTAATATTTATAAAATACCTGGCACATAAATGCTTACATATTACTCCCTTATTTGGGTTCTCCCTCCACTTAAAATGTTAAAACCTGGGGGCACATCCTATCTTCATTTTTTATTGTATGCCCAACTATTAGGTCAGCACTTAGATTGATGAAAAAAGTAACTGCCTATTTCCTTCCCTTCCCTTTCTTACTATGTAAAATGAATTCCAAAATGGCCCTAGAATGAGTTCTTTCAAGCTTTCAAACACAGTGCTGTAGAAAGAGGTCACTGAAGTTGGGGTTAGGATTTGGGATTCAGGACCTCTATTAGATAAGTCATCTTAATCTCTAGTATAAGGTGGTTGGATTACATGATCTTATCACTTATTCCCTTTCATCTCTCTGACTTATAAACAGAGTTGTAGAGTGGAGGTCATTGGCAGTTTGGGAGCATATTTGCACTTAAGATCATAGGATCATAGATTTAGATTTGGAAGGGACCTTAGAGCCCATTGAATCCAATCTCCTCCTTATACAATTGAAGGACCTCAGGCCAAAAGCACTTAAAAAATTTGCTTAGGATTCTCTAAGGTGCCTGTCTCAGTTTCACACCTATTTCCTGCTTATTTCTTTTATTACCTGGCACATAGATGATTGATATGATCAATTGATCATATTCACTAATTAATAAGTAATTCATCAATCACTCACACTTTAATCAAAAAGTTCTTAGTCCTACTTCTGACATTATTTTCTTTCTCATAATGGGACTACCTGAGGAGGCAATCCTTTTTCATTCTTTAAGTTCTATGCTCCTCTCTGATCCTCTGTCTCTTTTTCTTTTCTCTTACCCCAAATCCCATCTACACACATACAGGCCAATCTTGCCATGATGGACATTCGGATTACTCATCTGGCAGCCCCCAGCTATTCATACCACACATTACCCAGCTAGATGGTGCAGTGGGCAGAGCACAAGGCCTAGAGGCAGGAAGCCTTATAGAGGGGCACAACATAACCAGTCTCAGAGTTCAAACATGCAGTCATTATTTCTTACCTTATATCCTGTGAGACTGTTTTCCTTGTATGTTACAGAAAATTAGAGATTTTCAATAGTTATCTCTATCATTCTTCTTCATTCACTTGCTTTCACAACACAATTACATTTTTTTTATCCTCAGAGTTTGTTTTCAACATAGGAGCACATGACCTAGAAAAAAAAAGGAAGCTTTAAATAGGAGGTTCCAAAAGTATTACCTGCAGAGAAAATATCTGGACACTGAAGCTTAACCAGGCCTGAGTCCTAGACAGAAAACACAGAATCAGCATATCACCTCATTTATGTATAGATGAACCTTGCTTCCTGAAAACTTGTCTACAAAATGAATTTTTAAATTCAAATCCTATTTCCTAATGACATCTAATTTTGTAATGCTATATTTCTGTTTCTAAATTAAGTATAAAATAATATTTGCCCACAGGGAACTTGCAGTCTACCTCTAAATTGAACAGAGGACAGGCAAAAGGTTGTGAACCTAAGGGTTTTATAGGATATTGAACAATACGGGCAGAGGATTGGAGTGGAGGGGAGATTTGAAGCAGGGAGATCAATAAGGAGGCTATTACGGTAGTCTAAGTAGGAGGTCAGTAGGTTTGAATTAAAAAGCTGACCCTGTGAGTAGAGAGAAATGGATAGATATAAGACACATTAGATTAGGGTGCAATCAACATGACTTGGCAGATGATTGAATATATGGGATAAGGAAGTCTAAGGAGTCATGGAAGACATCATAATTGTGGACTTTTGAGGCACCAAAAAGATGATGGTGCCCTCCATAGTAATAGGGAAGTTAAGAAGTGGGCATGTTATAGAGAAAAGTCCTGTTTCAGAGAAGACTTGGCCTGGATTGTCACCGCTGTTCCTTTCAGATCTGGTGTTCTATAAATCTATAATAGTTAGGGTTGACAGGTTTGCCCAGTTGGGGAAAAGATGGTAGGTCATCTGCAAGCTCCTTGCGTCTCTGCCTAAGCCTTGGGCAGGGAGCTCCCTGGGTGGCTGGCAGTAAGTTCAGGCTGTTTTGTAGGGTGGTAAGAATCTGTTACTCTTTGCCTCTTTGTGTGTGGGACTCTGTTGACATAGGACATAATGGCAGACTGACGTTTGAGCTTTCATCAATTCCAGAATGGCCTGCTCATTAACAGGTCCAGGAATGACTTACAGATGGTTTGGGGATTGCCTCAGTAGCCCACTGACTAACGAGGGAAATGAAACAGGACCAGCAAAGGCTAACCATTTCCCTGGCTCCTTGGAAAAGGCAGTAGAGACTAAAGCAAGATACCAGTACCCCAAAAAGAATCACATTAAAAACGAATCTTATCTTTATTCCTCCCCTGAGTTCCAGTGCCTTCCCTTTGTTAATTATTTCCTATTTATCCTGTGTGTAGTTTGCTTTATATATATTTGTTTGCATGTTGTCTCTTTCTTTAGATCGTAAGCTTCTTGAAGGCAAGGGTGGAATTTTGTCTCCTTTGTTGTTCGTAGTGCTTAGCACAGTGCCTGGCACATAGTAGGCACTTAATAAATGTTTATTGATTGATTGAAACATAATCTAAGGAACACAGCCATTGTGACTGGAAAGGAAGGGCATGTCAGTGCATTCTCCTATGGCTTCATTCCATATGACTTCCAAATCCAAAATCACACAACCTTGCTCACCACTCCTCTATTTGGGTTCTCTCTCTCCCTTAGAATGTTAAAATCCTGAGGACACATGCTGCCTTAATTTTTTTTTTGTATGCTGAACTCTTTGGACAATGCTTGGATTGCAAAAGAGTAAATACTTAATAGATTCTTTTTCAATCAATCAGTCAACAAGCATTTTTATTGTTATTATTATGTGTTGGGGGTATAAAATGCTAGAGATACAAAGAAAGGCAAAAATCAGTCTGTGCCATCAAGAAGCTCATAGTCTAAGAGGGAGACATGCAAACAATAATCTGCTTTTTCATTCATTCATTCATTCCCTCTTCTTGCCCACTCTAGAGGCACAGCTCTGGTATGCTTGGTATACTTAAGCTCCCCATGGCTTCAGATGAGTATTAATAAGTTACCCCTTCCCCAAACATTCACCTTTTAGTTGGGTCCTTTACTCTATTAACACAAAGGAGTAAGTGATCTAGGACTGCAGTTTTCCAATGGAAAAAGCAGTAGCTTGGTGACTCAGAAATTTAAATTCAAGTTCTGGCTCCATGTCTTTGGACAGGTCACTTCACCTGAGACAGAAAGAGAGGGAAGGAGAGAGACTAGGAGGGAGAGAGAGAGAAGAGAGGAGAGAAAGAGAGAGAAAAAGAGAAAGAGAGAGAGAGAGAGAAAGAGAGGAGAAGAAGAAGAAGAAGAAAAGAAAGAAAAAGAGAAGGGGAGGAGAAGAGAGAGAAGAGAAAAGGGGAGAGGAGAGAAAGGAAAAAAGGAAGGAAAAGGGAGAGGTGAGAGGGAGAGAAGGAAGGAGAGGAGAGGGAGAGAAGGAAGAGAGGGGGCAAAGGATAAGGAGAGAGAGGGTGAAGGAAGGAAAGAAAGATTAGGAGGGGGAGGGGGAGAGAGAGGGAGGAAAGACAGAGGAAGGGACACAGGGAGGGAGAGAGGGAGGATTCAACTCAGTGATCTCTAAGGCCCCTTCCAGCTAACTGTAACATTCTGTGAGTTTGAAACACTTTCTCATAGTAATGGTTTTGGAGCAGGGACCCCCTGTTGTTTTTTAAGTCACTCATCCCATGCGGGTGGGTGAGTGCCTGCTGGCTCTCCTATTTCCTGGCACGGCTGGCCCTGCCACATGCTTTGGACATTGGCTTCCACTAGAGCAAGAGCCAAGATCCCTGCAATTCTATCACCCCAAGGAGGGAGAAGCAAGCTTGAGTCTGCATTTCCTGCCATTTTTCAAATCCTGGCAAGAGCTCTGAATGTCCTTTCCGCCTTTAATTTGTGGTAACTGGCGGAGGTTAATTGCGTTAGTGTTTCTGTTAACTGGCCCCTGCCAAAACTGGACCGTTATTTAGGTGCTGGTTTAAATTAGAGGGATTGTTAACTGAAGATCAGATTTGACACAGATTAACTGTAAATGGTTTTGATCACAAAGAGGAAGCATTAATGGTAGGTAGGTGGGAGAAAGTTGATCATGACCTGGCAGAGATCACAGGCAGAAAGGGAGCCCTAGCCCATAGAATGCTGATAATGCAGTGGACCTGGTATCCAATCTTCCAGTGGGATCATTCATAATACCAGGGACTACACAGCATGCTTTCCCCTGGTCATATATGAAGAGAAACTAGAAGCCTAGGATAACATCTCAATAAAGGATAGAGGAGATGTATATATGGACACATGCAAGATAGATATAGAATAAGTGGAAGAGAGACTTAGATGGAAAGGCACGGACAGATGAAGGGAACCAGGAAAGGCCTCCTGCAGAAGGTGGTATTTGAGAAAGATGAAAAGAGCCATATTTACAAATATATTTATAGGAGTTCTTTTTGTTGTGACAAACACCTTGAAACTAAAGGAGTGTCTGCCTCTTGGGAAATGGCTAAACAATTTGTGGTGTATGCATGTAATTGAACACAATTGCACTATAATTAATGGACAGTTTCTGAGAAAATCTCTGTGAACCAGTGCAGAGTGAAAAGAGCAAAACCAGGAGAACAATATATAAAATAACAACTACATAATAAAAAGTAAGTTAAAAAAAAACAAGTTTGACTTTAGAACTTGATCAATGCAATGACCAACCATTCCAGAGAACTGAAGATGAAATGAACTCAGTATGCAAAATGAGACATGCATTTTTGGATCTGGCCAGTGAGGGAATTTGATTCACTTTATTGTACATTTGTTGTGAGGGTTTTCTTTTTCTTTTTTGGTTATTGTTGTGGGGGTGGGGCAGGGAGTGAAAGAGAGATAAGATAAATGCTTGTTAATTGTAATTTTTTTTTTAAAAGAAGGTGGCATTTAAATTGAGTCTTAAATGAAGGATGGTTTCTAACAGGCAGAGGTGAGAGAGTTGGAAGGATGGAAGGAAGAAAAGAAGGATCATTTATTGTGGATTTACTAAGGGTCAAGTCCTGTGAATACAAATCTAGGACAATCCTTGCCACCAAGGGGTTTACATTCTAATGAGGAAAACAATGCATATCAGTAAATGGTGTCCAAGGAGGGGCCTTTCTCCCAAGATTCTTCTAAAGCCTTGAATGGTGACCAGGAAGAGGGACCTCTGCCTCTTTGTTGAGAGTTGGGTAGTCCTGGGAACCATATTTATAAAGGTAAGGTAAAGTCCTTGGCAAACAGGACTTTAAATGCTAAGTCTCTGTACCAGGTAGGAAAGCAACAGAAAGAAAGGAAAATACGGGAGCTTGTAGATGTCCCATCCTGAAAGTAGGCAGGAAGAGTCAGAGGAAATACTGGAAGTGTCCTATCAAGTAGGGAAAGAAGGAGGAGAGTGTCGGACATGAATGGCACAGATGCCTGGTGCTGGCCTGGAGTTGAGGTGAAGAAGCAGCATTAGGGAAGGTAGCTGACCTTCCTCTAGCAGCTGGCTGTTATAAAGAGCTTGACAACCACAAGGCACACTAACCAATAAAGAGAAGCGTCCATGCCTTTGCCTTTGTGAATCAGTTTTCCCCAAGTACGTATAAGGATGTCAAATCACACACCTGTTGCCAGGGAAGGTGAGCAGGAAGAAGACTGTTACTGTGATCAGGAGGGCAGAGCAATTGATCTATAGAGCAAAAAGATAGCAGCTATTGCCTGCAGTAACCCTGTCAAAAGTAGTTCTCTCCTCCTGTGGGACTATCCATGCCCATCTTATACAGGCCAAGCTATTCCCAAATTTCAGGGCTGGTATTTCTAAATCAGACCTTCATACCACGGAGTGGGTTGTATTGTCAGGAAACCTTCATACCTAGCAAGAGAGCCAGGTAAAATCTCATTTTGTCATAGCCCAGGAGCTCTGTGGGGATTGGGTAGTTGGAGATTTTTTCCTGTATGTCTTTGTTTCCTTATGTCGTGTGAGGAAGAGGATGGAGGATCCTTGTAGTCCAAAGAGAAAGGAGCCTGGCAGTCAGAGGTTGTAGGCTAAGGATATTCTGGTTGTCATGATCTTTGACAACCCTAAGAAATCTACTCTTTGACTTGCCTTCCGTGAGGCACAAAGCTTCGCAGTAGGGCTAAAAGAATAGTAGATATCTGAACATCTGGAGCTTATCTCATGTTCCAGAATCAATGTGTTTTAATAGCATTTTATTTTTTTCCAATTACATATAAAGACAATTTTTAACATTCATTTAAAAAAAATTGAGTTCCAGTTTTTTTTATGTAAGTTCCAAATTTTGTCTCTCCCTCTTTCCCTTCCTGCTCCCTAAGATGGTAAGCAATTTTATATAGGTTATGTATGTGCAATCATGTAAAACATATTTATATATTAGTTATGAAGAAAGAAGAAACAGACCAAAAGGAAAAAAATAAGGAAAGTGAAAATGGTATGCTTTGGTCTGTATTCAGACTCTATCAGTTCTTTCTCTGGATGTGGATAACGTTTTCTATCATGAGTCTTTTGGAATTCTTTTGGATCATTGTATTGCTGAGAAGAGCTAAGTCATTGATAGTTGATCATTGCACAGTGTTGCTGTTACTATGTACAGTGTTCCTCTGGTTTTGCTCACTTCATTTTGCATCAGTTCATGTCTTTCCAGGTTTTTCTGAAGTCATCTTGCTTGTCATTTCTTATAGCACAATAGTATCCCATTACATTCATATGCCACAACTTGTTGTGTATTGATGGATATCCCCTCAATTTCTAATTCTTTGCCACCACAAAAAGAGCTGCTATAAATGTTTTTGTGCATGTAGGTCCTTTTCTCTTTTTTTATGATCTCTTTGGGATACAGACCTAGTAATGGTATTGCTGGATCAAAGGGTATTCACAGTTTGATTGCTCTCTGGGCATGGTTCCAAATTACTTTCCAGAATGGTTGGATCAGTTCACAACTCCACCAACAATGCATTAGTGTCTCAGTTTTCCCACATCCTCTCCAACATGTATCATTCTCCTTTTCTGTCATATTAGCCAATCTGACAGACGTGAGGTAGTTTTAATTTGCATTTTTCTAATCAATAGTGATTTAGAGCATTTTTTCATATGAATACAGATAACTTTGATTTTTCCATCTGAAAACTGCCTGTTTGTATCCTTTGACCATTTATCAATTGGGGAATGCAGAGTCAATGTGTTTTTAAAAAGCACATGCTATGTGCCTTGTACATTGACTCTTTTATGTCTTAGGGGAGACAAGAGAGCTTGATTGGATATGGTAGATGTAAATTCATGGGGTTATCCTTATTTCTGTAGTTCTGGAAGTGACAGCATCTTAATTGAAGACACACGGGCCCATCCTGCCATATTTATTGGTACATCAACTAGTAAGAACTGGTACCCTCTGATTTGCCCATCTTGTTGGGGCATTCAGATTCTCTTATGTTCAATGAGTCAATCAATAAGCATATATAAAGCATTGGCCCATGTCACATTTCATTTCCTTTTTTATGGGCTGGAGATAATGAAGACAAAAGTGAGATAGTCCCTACCCTCAAAGAGTTTACATCTGCTGTTCAAGTGAGAAAAACCTGTTCACAGAAAATTAAATGTATACAGAATAAATACAAAGTGGTTGGGGCTGGGAGAGAACAAGCAACCTGGGGAATCAGGAAAGTCTGCTTGAAGGAGGTGATTCTTGAGCTAAACTTAAGGAGATCTATGAGTTCCAAGAGGCAGAGGTAAGGAGGGAAAGCATTTCAGGCATCAGGGACAGCTTTTACACTAGCATAGAAGTAGAATATTTCATACAGATAACACCAAGTAGGCCTGTTTGGCTGTGGCATAGCATGAGACATGGGACTAATGGGCAATCTATCTGGAAAGATGGAACCACACTGAAGGGCTTTACGTGCAAGTAATGCCATAAGGAGCCACTGAAGCTTCTTGAGCAGAGAAGTGACATGGTTACACACGTGCTTGAGGAATATCATTTTGGCAGCTATGTGAAAGATGGATTGCAGAGGGAAGACTGGATGCAGGGAGACCAATTAGGAAGCTGTTATAATAGTGCAAAAGATGTTCTCCTCTTTCTTCCTGCTGAACATACAAATCGAACACTCCATCACTGAGATTTGTTTTCCCAAGTGCCTCCTCTCCGACATGCACAAACCTTCGTGTGTCCCCATCAGAAACTGCGGGCTTCCCCATCTTCCAGCACCACTCCAAGTCTCGGTAGCCTCCAAAAAAGCGGAAACAGCTGTTGCTGTTGTTTATGCTTCCTTCTCAATGAGGACCAGTGACGACAGGAAGGTGGTAGCTTGACTTGCCCATGATTTGGATTTGAGTGAGGCAGAGCTGGTGGAAACAGTGGTGAAAGAACAGAAAGTCAAACCCACAGAGAACCAGGTCACCCCATTCTCCAGCTCCTTGGACCATAGGCTTATCGACGTAGAGTTGGACCGGTTCTTAGAAGTCATAGGGTCCCAACCCTCTTATTTTACAGAAGAGGAAATTGAGGCTCAGAGATTGAATGGTTTGCTCAAGGAAAGCAGATGCCAGCAGGTAACTGGGGTAGGATTTGAAATTAGGTCTTCCCCAGTCTAAACCCAGCCTCTTTCTACCACTCCGCCTAATTGCTTCATCTCTTATATACCTACTGGTTTCTGCCCTAGAAAAGGAGCAAGATCCTTCCCTCTGTGTCCTTCGGGGTCTGCCTTTTTAACAGCTTCACTTCCCTTCTTTGCAAAAGACCTATCAACAAAATGCTTCCCATCATTTCAGGCTATTTTTATCCTCCCTTATCAGAGTTATTTCCTTTGGTAAACAGTGTGTTGGCAAGGTGCATAGCAACCTAGCCCTGGGGGCCAGAATGTGGGTTGTGATATGGTAGGTGTGGGAGCGGGTGGCAGAGTAGTGGGGAGGGGAAAGATCACAGTGGGGCTGCTTCTCGTGAAGCCAATTTCAGTAGCAGGATGGTGTAAATTTGTTAAAAATTTCCATTTGTGCAAATGATTCTGTAAAGCGGACATGCGCAGTGGGGGGTGGGAGGGAATAGAATACTCCAGCAGGAATATAATCAGCAACCAGCTCCTTAAATAGATGAAATCAACATCTTTTATTTTTTCCCCCAAGTTGTTCATGCCTACAGTGGCCAAAAAGAATACAAATGCATTTCCTACATCTTAATGTGTAAGTTCTTTTGAAAAAAGACAAATGACATAAATTCTCACTGCGAGATCAAACAGAACCTCCCTCCTCCCTCCCAGATTACCCCCTATTCTAAAGCTCTTTATGGAATTTCCTTTTGAATCTACAAAAAGAAGTCAAGGTTGAGGGAGAGCAATTCCAACTGCAGAGTTTCTCTTCCTTTCTGTATTCTGCCTTAAAGGTTGGTTTTAACAAGCTGAGATTTTAATAAATTAGCAGTGAGTTGTTGCAGCTGCTACAGTGGCTTTACATAAAGCTGTCAGAAAGACCAGTCGCTGTTCAATGAGAAACCAGCCAATGGTTTGCCTTCACAATCCACCCTGATGGGAGGAATGTGCTGGACCTTTGCAGGAATCCAGACTTGTTCACAGATCGATTGCAGCCTTTTTCTAGCCATTCTCAGAGGCTTCTTCAGTCTTGAGGGCAATCCTGGGCTGATTAGGAAAGACAATGTGATACTGTCCAAAGCTGTTGTCCAAGGAAGCAGGAGACTTTGGTTCCAGTCTGATCTATGCCACGAAGTGACTTTGGTCTGTGTCACTTAATCTCAAGGGAGGCAGTGTGGTTCAGTGGAAGGAGCAATGACTGGGGGCTTCAGAAGACCTAGGCTCAAATTCTGCCCTCTGATCTGTGTGAACTAAGGCAAATCATTTCCCCTCTCTGGGCCTCAGTTTCATGATCTGCAAAGTTAATAAGTCAACAAGCATTTATTAAGTGCTGCTTACTGTGTGCCAAGCATGTGCTAAATGATGGGATTACAATTACAAGTCAAAAAGAAAGACAGTCCCTGCCCTCAAAGGGCTTACATTTTAATGGGGTAGACAACACATTAAAAGGTAGCTGAAAACCCTGAGTAGGTAGATAGAGCTACCCACATGTGAGCAGGTAGCCCAGAGAATCCTGAACTGAATTGGGTTTTGAGTTGGCATACACGGCATGGACACTTCCTCAAAATGGAGGTTCTGGGAAGAACCCACCATTCACAGAATGGCGTTACAAGAGTGGAGGCATCTTCCAGAGTGAGAAGGCCACTGGGGAATAGAGAAGTCTGAAGCGTTTGGAGCAGATCAGAGAAAGGAGGGAAAACAAGGAGGTCAGATCAGATGGCCCCTGACAGCCCTTTCCAGCTTGATGTCTACAATCACGTGGCTTCCTCATCTTTAAAATGAGGCATTGACAGCATCTCTGGAAAAATTCTTTACTTGATGATTAGACTGTTTGTTAATCTGTTTATTGAAGAGGCTGTTCGTTAATCTGTTCACTGTTGTTGTTTGTCCTTCCTTCTCGAAGAGGACCATGATACATAAGAACAAGTTGAGGACAGAGTGGCTAGGCAGTAGTTTGTATGAAAAGGACCTGGAACTTTCAGTGGACCACAAGCTAACTATGAGTCAAAGGCGTGACATGGTAGGAGGGGGGAAAAAAGCTTGTCACTCTGTCTTAGGCATACCATGTCTGGAGTACTGTGTTTATTTATGAGCACCATGTTTTAGAGAGGTCACTAACAAGCTAAATTATTTCAGAGGAGGGCCTACTAGGATGATGAGATATCTGGAAACTATATTATATGAGGATGGGTTGAAAGAATGGTAGAAGAAGAGACATAGGGACACAAGACACGTGCCTTCAGGTATTTAAAGAGTTATCATAATGAAAAGGGATTTGGCTGATTTTGTTTATTCCCAGGAGACGAAACTACGGGTAATGAGTGGAAATAATGGAAAAGGGGGGTGGGAGTGAAGGAGCAGATTTCAGATTAAAATATGGAAGAACCTAAAAATTAGATCTATTCAGAAGCATAATGAACTGCATTGGGATGGAATTGTTTCCCCATCGTTGGAAATCTTCAACAGGAAGCAAGATGGATGGACACTGAAGAAAGAAATTCCTATTTGAGCTGTTGTTAAGTTGGATGACCTCTAAAGTTCCTTCTAATTCTGAGATTCCGTGATTCTACCATGTCACATTCAATTTTATCTACTCTTGGTTAATAGATTCTTTATTAAGGAGATTGACTCAAATATTCAGTATTAGAAACTCTCATGAACTTTACAGGCTGCAGAGTCGTCTAGGTCTCGGTAATATGTGACTTAGCTTCTCTCATTTGGCTTGTGGCTAGAGGATTGTTAATAGGGTGAGAGTAGGAAAGAGGAGGGATGGCGTGCTGATCCTCTGTTAGAGTTGTGAATTGGTGCAGTCATTCTGGAAAATTATTTGGAGTTTTGTTTTTAAAAAGTGAAAAATATCCATACCTGTTATCCTAGAGATCCCACAGCTAAATGGGAAGATCAAAGATAGAAAGAAATGGAAATACACATAGAAATATACATGGAACTATTCATAACAGCACTTTTATGGTAGCAAAGAATAGGAAATAAAGTGGGTATACATTGATTTTGGGAATGGCTAAAAAATGATGGTATGTTATTGTAATAGGATACTATTGCATAGTAAGGAACAATGCATGTGAGAATTATATATATGTGTGTGTATATACATACATGTATGTGTATGAATTCTCATACGAAGAATGTTGAGTAAGCAAATTGAAGCAAACAGAACCAGGAAAACAATATAATAGAACAAATGACTGTGATAGTATATAAGTGTAGGAGCTCATTGAGTCAATTAATCAAGTCAATTAATCAAATCTTCCCACCCCATTTAAAGTAACCAGCAAGAATCTATACCCTTATACCTTTGTCAGATGAGAACACATCTCAGTCGAATCAGTCTCTCCAAGGTATGGTGAACAGGGCATGGACACTATCATCCAATTAAGGCATTTCAACCAGGTGCAGCACAAAGTATGTTTGTAGTATTGGGGGGCTTGGTCACACGTTATGAGACTTGTATAAAACCAGTAAGCTAATCTATAACTGAGGAACAGAGCTTCTAGTAGCTTAGTAGTGGAAAGCTACAGTCAAACCCCTGAGAAGGAATTGCTTGGGGTGCAGGGGAGGCGAGGAAAGAGGGGGAAAATGTCTTGGCCTTAACCTCAACCAGTTAGTTTCTTCCCTCCCTCCCTCCACCTTTGACTAGTGAAGGGTTCAAGTTATGAACTTTGTAACGTTAGAAAATTTAAACTTTTTCAACAGTGTCCTATCAGTGTCCCTAAAATGGCAGTGGCCAGCAGCAGGAATCCAGGATAGACTGGATTCAATGAGGAAAGGCAGATTTAAGGCTACATCATAGATGATGATGATGATTTGTTGTTATTGTTGTCGAGTTGTTTCAGTCAAGGTCAACCCCTCATAATACCTTTTGGGGTTTTCTTGGCTAAGATACTGCAGTGGTTTTCTATTTCCTTCTCCAGCGCATTTTACAGATGAGCAAACTGAGGCAAACAAGTTTAAATGACTTGCCCAGGCTCACACAGCTAGGAAGTATCTGAGGCCAGATTTGAACTCAGGAAGATGAGTTCCTGACTCCAAGCCCAGCACCCTGTGCATTATGGGGCCACCTAGCTGCCCTCTGATGATTATAGCCATCAGTTATATAGCTCTTTAAGCATTGCAAAGCATTTTACAAATACCGTCTCATTTGTTCCTCACAAGTACTCTGGGAGGTAGGTACTATTATTATCACCATTTTACAGATGAGGAAACTGAGGCAGACAGAGGATAAGTGACTTGACAAAGGTAACACAGCTAGTAAGGGTCTGAAGCTGCATTTGAACTCATATCAGGAATTCCTGACTCCAGGTCAAGCATTCTATTTACATTACCTTCTTGCTACCTATGACTTTAGCAAAAGGACTTCTAGGAGCCAAGCTACCCTTTCCCATATTCTCTGTAAGTTTAGTCCACTTTCCCTGGACTCTGTAGTTACTTGAGGAAAAGTATGACACTGACTTTTGTGGGATTCTTTTATACAAATTATAGCACCATAGTAAATACCCGTTTCTAAAAACTAATTAAGTCTGGCTGGCTAATTGATAGCAAACCTATAATCACGATGGTAAGCACGCTTGTGGGAACGTGTCAGCGATAACATTAGAAAGACATTCTCCAGGCCCTCAGGAACCCTTGGAAGCCTGAGGGGAAACGTAGCGGTGTCCTCGAAACCATATTTGTCAGTGTGAGTGAGAGCTGGGATGACTCCCAGAGCCTATGTGTGCTGCAAATGTAAATGGAAAGAACAGTAAAACAAAACTAAAATTTATATAATTGTAAGGACCAATGGACCCAGACCAATGGACTTCCTTCCTCCATTGAAGAGGTGGGGGACTATGGTAGTGAAATATTACATCTGATTTTTCCTAGTTCTCTCTTATTTAATTTTTGAATTCTTTTTTATTTTCTTCCTTATGATTTTGCATCTCTTTTTTCAATTGGTTAACTTTCTTTTCATAATTTTCTTGAATTGCTTTCATTTTTTTCTAATTTTTCCTCATTCTCTCTGATTTTTGAATTCCTTTTTAAGTTCTTCCAAGATTTCTTTTTGGTCTCGTGACCGTTTGACTTTACTCTTTAGGGTAGGAGTGACCTTTTTTTTAACCTCACTGTCTTCCTCTGAATATGAACCCAGATTTTCTTTTACACTAAAGCAAAATTTAAAAAAAATTAAGAAAAAAAAAAGAAATACTACCTCTGCTGTCAAAAAAAACAACTTTGTTACAGAGGAAGGCTTATTGAGTAGGGAAAGGAGAGTTTATTTGGAAAATAAGTGCAATATAAAAGCAAATTATCAATAAAACTTAAAAATCAAGGATAGAACCAAAATACACCCCCCAAAAAATTTGTAGCACAAACAATTCACGTGCCGCTGTACCCTTCTAAGGGCTGCATCTTGGCAAGAGCTGCAGAAGTGAAACCCTGAGGCAACGGGAGTTGGATTGGGAGCCAAGGAATTGCTTGTGCAGGGGTGGGGATTGTGGAGGATACTTAGCAGAATAGAAATGCGATTGTTGGCTCCACTGGGAAGACAGCTGGCCTCAGGGAAGAGAACCGTCAGGATAAGGACAGCAAAGCATTGCACAAGATGCCTTGTGATGGCCAAGGATGGTTTGCTCTCATTAGGGAAATTTTCAAGTTACCTGAAACCACCTTTTGTTTCAACCCTTACTGTTGAAAATTTCTTTGAGATACCTAGGATCACCTAGGTGAAAAAGGACTCAAACTTTAGCTGGTGAATCTAGAATTTCTATTATCCAGAATATTATGGGATGAATGAGGATTAATGAGAATAAAATTAATTAATGAGGATAAAAAATTTTAAAAAATTATATAGTGTTTTAAGGTTTTCACAAGGCTTTCCTCATAATAGCTTTCTGAGATAGCTAATAAAGTTTGAAAAGCCTGTGGGGTTCCAGGGTCATCAATTGGAACATTTAGAGGGCTAATTGTTGAGTTGAGTACTTGTTTGGGTCATTGGTATGAGTATTTACCTTGTCTTTTGCCTTAAAAAATCCTATTTTGGAAATTTATTTTATTTTTAATTCATGGAATAAATCAAGCATTTCCATAACATAGTATAATAAAAAAGGATGATCACATACAAAACTGCAAATCCATTATGTAAAACTTACTATTCCTTTTAAATATAAAAAAATCCTATTACAAATTTAAAATATTATTAAAAATAAAACAATTCTGGCTAATTGAGATTTCTGGTAAATGGGAGGGGGGTATTATATCTGCTCACTGTAATCTATGCCCTGGACCTGAAATAGTAAAAGTGAATTGATTGATCACCATCAATGGCTCCAAGCCATTGGTCAATGGCCGATGAATGGAATAGATGCTTCAGTCAGTCCACGTGATAATCTATTCACACATAACTGAAACTGACTACATTTTGACTTTTCCTTGATTTCTCTCTCTCTCTCTCTCTCCCTCTCTCCCTCCCTCCCTCAGTTTCCTTATATGTAAAAAGAGGTAGTTGTGCTAGATGATCTCTAGGGTCCCTTCTAGTTTAAGATCTTATGATCTTGTTAAAATAGCTACTTTTAATCATCTCCTAGGGCCATTTTTGGATGATTTCTGTTATTGTTAGTGATTGTTGAACTTGTTTGGGAATCCATACATCCTTTCTGTCTTTTCCTTCCCTTCCAAACTCAAGTATATTGCTTAAACAGGAATGGATGGCCCGTGAAACTCAAGAGACAAACGTGCTGAGTCAGTTTGGCAAAGAATCCATGTATGGGGAACAAATAGTAATCTTGGAAATATGTCTTTTTATGCTTAAAACCTCTAATTGGACTGTTGTAGGTCTCTTGGCTTTTCTTAAACTATATTACTTGAAAGCTCTTAAAAACGGGTACAATTTATGAATGAGGGTGATTTATTTCTATGGCACAGATTCAGGCTGTAGACACAATGGTACAGCTGAATTTCCGTTACTTGGTAATTTTTCCTTACTGGGTGGTTGTTATTTTGCTTCCTTAGCAAGATGGAACTAGTTGATGTTAAAATAAAAGCCACAATTTTTTTTAAGTAGATGCCTATTTAAGCCAACTGCTAGGACTAATTCTCATTTCCTAAGCAGAAGAATACACATTCTCAAGAATAACAATAGCTTACATTTATATAGGACTTTATAATTTACAAAGCACTTTCCTGGCAATAAGCCCACGAGTAGGTAGAACAAGTATTATTACTCTCATTTTACAGACGAGGAAACTGAGGCACAGAGAATTGAATTGAATTGTTCTTGATCACATTACTAATATGTGATTTAAGAGAGAATGAAATTCGTGTCTTCAGAATCTGAGTCCAGGATTTTTTTTCACATTGACATTTGCTTGGCCAATGTCTTGTGAATTGTTATCTCTTGTCTCCCAAGGAGGTGGGAGAACTTGATTTAAATGTACTATGTTGGGATAGACATATATGTCTGTATATGTATGTGTGTATGTATATATATGTATAAGTGTATGTATGTGTATATACTTATATACGTGTATGTATGTGTGTGCATGCATGTATACACACATATATATATCAGCGCTACACTAGTTAAGAAACCAATGTTGACAGCAAGGAAGAACAGTTTTCTTACTACAATAATTGTTTCTCTTTAGGATTCTACTCACAAGGCTAGTATGTGTCTATATTTCTATATGTTTGAATTCTCATAGTATGCCAGGAAAACAAGCTAAGCAATACTTCTCTGTGTTCACATTTATTAATTCAGACTACATTTTAATTATTTTTTTCAATTAACAAGCATTTTCTCTCCTCACTTCCCCCTCCCACTCTGAAAAATGAAAACAAAACCCTTGTAACAAGTTGGCATAGTCAAATAAGACAAATTCTCACATCGTGCAAGTCCAAAAATGTGTATCTCATTCTGCATATTTTGTCCATCACTTCTCCGTCAGGAGGTGGGTAGCATTCTTCATTACGGATTCCCTCAAATCATGGCTGGTCACTTGGTATTGATTAGAACGCTAAAGTCTTTTGAAGTTGTTTATTTTTACAATGTTGTATACTAACCTTGGGCAGCTAGGTGCCCCAGCCCTGAAGTCAGGAGGACGTGAGTTCAGCTTACTAGCTGCATGACCCTTACTAGCTTATTAGACACTTTCTAGCTACGGGACCCTGGGCAAGTCACTTCACCCTGTTTGCCCCAGTTTCCTCATCTGTAAAATGAGCTGGAAAAGGAAATGGCAAAGCGCTCCAGTATCTTTGCCAAGAAAAACCCAAATGGGGTCATGAAAAGTCAGACATGACTGAAACGATTCAACAACTTAGCAACTTTCTTGTGATTAAATGGATAGGTAACTAATCTTGGGAACTAAAGTGTAACGAGACAGCATATGAATTCACTACCTGTTCTTTCTTGATGTTGACATTAGCTGGTGTTCAATCCTTAATTGTACTAAAACTCTAGAAAAAATGCTAGTTCTGTGCAACATGAGTGCCACCTTCCCACCCCCACCCCATATATATTTTTTAGTTTTATTGATTTTAGTTTTAGTTTATGGAATAAAGCAAGCATTTCCATAACACAGTATAATAAAAAAGATTATATTTTAAAAGTTCTATTCAAACTAGTAAAAATTGCATGCCTGTTTTCTTCCCAACCTTAAACACAGTCTTTCTTTTAAGAAATTTATAATCAAGCTGAGGAGTTAAGAATAAATAAATAGTATTTATTTATAAAGTTAAGAATAAATGAAATAATAGGAGCGTGGTAGATAACAATGTAATTAAATCCTTAAATATATGTTACACATATGAAGTAGTATGGGATGTCAGGGAGGAGCAATATCTGTGTGAGTTCAAGGAGTCAGAGAAGTCTTTGTGGCAGAGGTAGAGAGATGGGTAGAGGTGTAAAGGTGTTTTACTACACCACTGGTCCATATATGACCAGCGATTGGCCGGTGCTCACTTGAAAGTCAGAGTCAAGGTGATTTTACTA
>NW_020949548.1:8472084-8480917 GCF_900497805.2 Vombatus ursinus | reverse complement strand
TTGGCCGGTGCTCACTTGAAAGTCAGAGTCAAGGTGATTTTACTACAGCACTGGTCCATATATGACCAGGGATTGGCCGGTGGTCACTTGAAAGTCAGAGTCAGTTATGAAGCAGCTTCTCATTGAGGGAATGGGAGAAATGGCAGCCCCAGGTAATGGGGTTCAGGTATCATATAGTCCATCTAAACCAAGGGAAAGCCCAGATGTAGGAAGGAGGCAGCCAAGTGAAGAATTGTGTGAGATACCAAGCATGGGACATCCAAGAGAAGCTGGATGTGTAAGGAGAAAATTCTTGTGAATGTCCAGATTGATTTAGAACGAGACAGAGATGCTATTTAGAACTTCAGTTCTTAAACTTTTTAGTTTCAGGATCCCTTTTATGGTCTAAAAAATTGAGGCTTCTGAAGAGCTTTTGTTTATCTGGGTTATAGCTATCAATATTTACCATATTGGTGATTAAATGTCTTAGTATTATTATGAAAACAGTTTTGACTTCAAGGACCCCCTGAAAGGGTGGACCACATAATTGAAAACCCTTGTTGGGGATCCTTGAAGAAGGGTCGGAGTTAGGATCAAGGAGAGCCAGAAAAGGGCTTATTATGCAGCCTAGGTCAGCATGCCTATATGTCTGTACTGAATTGAGTCAGAGGAAAGGAGATGGTGGGCAATAAAATTACTTCTGAGGAATAGCTCCAAGTCTGCTTCTTTTTTTGAAGTAGCTGACTATGGCTAGCCAGCATTTAAAGGGCTGTTAACCCAGACATCTGATTGTAGGACATCTCTAACTGCCCCATTAGACTAGAGTAAACCTGGCTGAGTCTGAGTCATCAGAGACTTCCTTGAGAGTTGTAAGCAGAGCACCTGGACGATCTGCATATCGATGTTTACATCTCTGTGGTCATCAGAAAACTACAGGGTTATTTGGAACTGAAAATCTTGTTGAAATGAATGCTAAAAATTTTCTTGACATGCAATTGGGGAAAAATTAAATACTGTTTAAGAATAAAAACAAAATAAGAAAATGACAGAGTTATGAATATACATGAGAATAGTTTCTATCTTCAGGTTACTCAACAGTCCTCTGGCAGGCAGCCTTTATTGTGTGATTTCTGTGTACAAAATCCCAGAATGTTATGGCGGGTTAGGCAACTCCTAATAATTAGATTCCTGTTCAATCTCCCTCATTTTGTAGATGAGAAAACTGAGGCTCAGCGGGAGGAGATGATTTGTCCAGGGTCACACAATTAGTGACTAGTGGAGTTGTGACCCAGACCTCTGTGGACTCTTAGACCAGTGCTTTCTATGGCAGTGTCATTACTGACAGTACACATAGAAGACATTGTCCCTGACTTGTCCATTGTGTGGCTGTAGTCCTTGTTCATTTGCCAGATCCCGGCCCTAAACAAATTCCTATTAATACTTTGTGAGCTTTAGGTTACCCACACACTTGAGAAAATATTTTCTAAGTGAGGACATCTCTCAGTTGAATTTCTAAGACCTATATTTCCACCTGTATTTCTATGTATATGAGACATAACCATTTCTACATAGAACCAACCTATTTAATAAACACATATAATATAATAATATTATATATAATAAACAAATAATAATGTAATATATAATATTATTATATACAATGCATAATAAACACATAATAATATGTAATATACATAATCTAACATAATAAACAGTTAAGGGCTTTTTGAATCAAACATGAAGCTGTGGCCTCAGATACTAGTAGAGTACATTGTGGAGGAGAAGCTGGGGTTTGGGGCTGGAAAATGAGAAGGAGCAGGAGAGAAAATCTTGGGGCCAAAGTCTATGGTCAGGGATTAAGCACAGAAAAATCTGGCTAATCCGGTTCTTTCAGTGGCCTTATCTCTAGAAGAAGCCCCGGGACATTTTGACCTCTTGTAGCTATACTCAATTATTCTTATCATTCCAGATCTTGATTAAAGGGACTAGATTTTCAGGCAAGCCAATAGAGACCACACAGAAAGTGAAACTCTTAAATCTTGGAACCAGAAATTACCTTCATTTCCTGAGTGTCATGAAGAGGGGAATTAAGGCAGGTGAAGTAAAGATATGCTTCCCCCCAAAAAAAGCAATGGACCAGTTAAGAGGGGAGAAAAAGATCAACTGTGAAATTTTCCTAGAAAATAGAAATACAGCCAGAAGAAATGTGAGGTCGGGGAATTAACGAGTTAATTTGATGTCATAGTGTGAACAGTGAAGGTTGGAGTTTTCTTGGTAAATCCGGTGTCCAGCATGTAGTAGGTATTTCATCAATGCTGATTGACATGTCAGGAAAGAAAATTTAAATCTAAGATAATCTTACCTAGTTCTAAGAATCTCATCACCTCAATTAATTGTTGATTTAGTAGAAAGAAAAGGAGCTCATTTTCTTCATGTGTGTGTTTGCCTGTTTTTCCCACATTTATCTCTAGCCTCAATGCATGAGTCTCATTTTTGTCCTGAGTGACCAAGCAGTTGGCAGGACAGGGGCGGGAATGTGGGAGAGGAAAGGAAGTTCCCTTCTGGACATTGTGCCATTCTGAGGAGCCCATGTCTGCTAGTACTTCTAGGGAAGGAGGCTTCCTATGGCAACCCCCCATCACAGCCGGCCACTCAAGTCCCTGTAACATCTAAGTTAAGAGAGGTGACTGGCCAAGCACGCAAGCTGGTGAGATCACTTCCCTGGTCACTGCCATCTCTCTAGCTATGGAAACATCCCTAGTCTTTTCAGCTGGGTTTGAGATCCTGAGCTTTCAGGCTCAGAGTTGGACAACTTAGATATCATTCATGTGGTCGCATGGACCTGACTTTTCTAAATACATAAATAAATGAGCAAACCAATAAATGAATGAGTGAATGAATGAATGAATGAATGAATAAAATCCTACAGGTGCTGACCCTGCTTTGGAGCATGATGTTGCCTTTTAACAATTTCTCTTGTCTTTACTTCCTGAGGAATGGGGTAGGGTTTCCATCTGACCAGTAAGTACAGTTAGAAGTACCTTTCAAGAATAAAGGTCTCACCAGACAGAAAGAGACTTCAAAATTGGCTAACTGCCCTGCTCCATTTAAAGCGTTGCTAGGCTCCAGAAGTCTATCTGGGACAGGCAGGAACAACTTTGAAGCAATCTTAATGGAAGAAATGGGGAGGAGGATTGAACAAGTTGTTTGTTCCTTCTTTCTCAAAGAGGACCATGACCTCAGGGAGGTGATGCCATGACCTGCAAGTGAATTGGATTTAAGTGAGAGAGACCTGTGCAGTCACCAGCTTCACTTTTTCCTCAGGAGCTATCAGTCTAGTGGCAAGATATAGAGCAGGACTACTGGAGATGTCTCCTTTGAACCTGTGATTTCTTTAGAATAGAGAACTCCCAGGTGAAGAAATTCCCTCTCCTTATGCATGGTGCAGCCATGTACCAATGCACGTTCTCTGCAATTTATAATCCAAGAAAGTTGTCTAGAGCCCTGAGAGATTATAAAACTTGCCCAGGGTCACAGAGACCTTATGTATTAGAGAAAAGACACGGTCCCAGGTTTTCTTGGCTTGAAAGCCAATTCTCTATCCATTCTGCCACACTGCCTCTCTGATGAAGATCTAGAAGTAGGAAACCAAGTCTGGACAATTCTCTGTGATTGTTTTTATTCTGAACCACCTTATTTCAAATCAGAACTGGTCAAAACCGGTATTGTCATTTCCGTGCGTTGTGGTCAGCTCAGGTGCTATATGACTAAGTGTACTCTGTGTGTATGTGTGTGTGTGTGTGTGTGTGAGTGTGTGTGTGTGTGTGTGTGTGTGTGTGTGTGTGTGTTTTCTATCAGTGTTCTTATTTGTTTCTTTTCATTTTAAACTTTCCTGCAATTCAGCAAGTCATTGTCCTGGAAAGAAAATAAGGCCGACAATCAGTAGCTCTGCACTACAATAACTCTATTTCTGGCTCTCATTTGTGGAAGGGTGTCAGCATATTCTCTACTTGTTCTCTAGCTTATGGATCTATTTCCGAATACATGGTGCCTCAGACTTAACATAAGCCTACAGATATGGTCTGTCCAGGGTCAGTAAGCACATCAAGACCGTCATATTCTCTGTTCTGGACACTAGTGTCTCCCAATGCAGCCTAAGATAATATTAGCTTTGTTTGGCACTGTATCATGTTGTTGACTTAGGTTGGATTTAGAGTTCACGAAACCCTCAGATCTTTTTCACTGGAAGTGTCAGCTAGTCAGGCTTTGCCATGGACTTGGAATGAGGATGTGAAGAAAAAACAAATAAGGATAGGACTTTGTAGTCTTCTCTATTAAGTTTTATCTTATTAGGTTTGGCCCATCAGTCTAGCTTTTGAGATCTTATATTTTTGGGGGGAGGGTGGGTGTCCTAATTTTATCATTTCATGTCTGCAGGCTTTAGTCTCCTTCTTTATAAAATGAAGCAGTTTGACTAGATGATCTCCAATTTTTTTCAATATCTTCCATTCTTTGAGTCTGTTGATAAATTGATAGTTAGCTAGATATTTGTTGTTCAGTCCTTTCAGTCATGTCCAACTTTTTGTGACCCAATTTGGGGTTTTCTTGGCAAAAGATATTGGAGAGTTAAGTGACTTGATCAGAGTCACACAGTTAGTGTCTGAGGCCAAATTTGAACTCATGTCTTCCTGATCCAGGCCCAGGAACTCTATCCACCGCGTTACCTAACTGTCCCATATCTAGATACACAGTAGATAATCCACACTGTTGTCATTTAGTAGTTTTTGTTTTGTTTTGTTTTGTTTTAGTCCTGTTTGACTTTCTGTGACCCCATTTGTAAGTTTTTTTGTTTGGCAAAGATACTGGAGTGGTTTGCCATTTCCTTCTCTAGCTCATTTTACAAATAAGGAAACTGAGGCAATTGGGGTTAAGTGACTTGCCAGACAGCTAGTAAGTGTCTGAGGCCAGATTTGAACTCATGAAGATGAACCTTCCTAACTCCAGGATCCATGTTCTAACCATTGTGCTACCTAACTACCCCCATACTCCCCACTACCATCATTTTATTTAGTTCTTCAATCTGTAAGCCTTGTGTTTGTGTTGTTTATCATATTCCAAAGGCATTTGCTCACTCAAGGCCTTGGAGCTATGTTCAACAAAAACAAACTGGGATGAATTTAGGTAAACAGAGTTACACCAATTAGTTTTTACCATCAATACAGCTGATGAGAAGGCCAAGAGACATAGAGCAAAAAGAAAAGAGGGCCTGATAGTGGTCGTGCCACACTTGGGTCTACTCCAGGACAGGTCTAGCAGACTGCCTCCTTGGCTGCTTCAAAGAAGACCCTCCCAGCCTATGTAAAATAAATCCTTTTCTTACCACAGAGTCAGAATAGTGATCCATTGAGGCTATAATGCTGTTCCTGGCAGGGATTCCAAGGCACATTGGTGGGAGAGTTTAGTATCAGTAGTATGTGAATAATAATACTAATCATTAGCATAATACTAATAATCAATATAATATAATATAGTAATAATTAGTATTATTACTAATATTTAGTATTAGTCTCCTTTTGAAGTTCCCCAAACCCCTGTGAGGTAGATACCACAAAGATTATTGTCCCCATTTTATAGACCAGGAAACTGAGGCTCATGTTAAGTATCTTGCCCGGATAAGATAGTAAATGTCAGAGACAGAATTGGAACTCAGATTATATTGACCCAGAGGACAACCTTCTAGTTGCCACCCTATACTGCCCTGAAGTCATTTTTAAAAATTTTCAATCTTTACCCACTTTTCAGTAAAATGAGGTCTATAAGCAGATGACATAGAACACTAGAATTAAAGTCAGAAACGTCTAGGTTCAAATCCCGTTTTAGATATTTAGGACTTGTGTGGACCTGGGCAAGTCACCCTTTTGGGCTTCAGTTTTTTCATATATAAAATGAGGGGGTTAGACTCAATAACCTCCAGAGTGCCTTCTAGCTGAGTCTGTGATCATCTGACCTCCTTTGATTTGTCACATGCCAATACACCAGTGTATCTGTCAAAAGAAACCTTGTTCACATTTGGCATTATCACAAGGCTAAGGAGCCTGGGAAAGGGGGAAAAACAATCTGTGATCAGAGTGTGAGAGCAAAGTCTGGTTGAGCAGAAGCTGGAGGTAGGGCAGACGAATGGGATCCCTGGGGCTTGGCTTTTCTCCAAAGTTTGCAGCTGATATGACCTCCAGACCACAGGAGATTGGGCCACTTTGGGAGGGGCTGAAGGGCTTGTTATAGAAAGCTGGATAAAGATAGAGCATTTTAGATAGAAAGATGACCTAGTGAGGACTTTGGATGTCATCCCTTAAACCCCTTCTTTTTTTTTTTTTTTTTTGACAAATAAGGACAATGAGACCCAGGGGATAAAGTGACTTCCCCAAAGACACAAGTAATAAGTGGCTGAGAGAGGATTTGAACTAGATTGTGACTCCAAATCCAGTGATCCTTTTATTGGTCAAGGTCACAAATCTAGCTAACCTCAGTGATAGGAGCAGGTACAGGCAGTTGGGTGGTGTTTTGTTTTGGTTTGGGGTTGTTGTTTTTTTTTTCTTTGTCTTTTTATCCCTAGCATCTAGCATAGTACCTGGCACAAAGATGGTTTTTAATTAATGCTTGTTGATTGATTGATTGATATGGAGTAGACATGCGGTCTTCAAGGGGAATCACATTCTACCATGAAGTCCATTTTTTCCAGAGGGGAAAAAGGAAAAAAAAAATTGCTTATTGAAAGCAGTGGCCAAGGAGGAGCAGTAAACATCTGAGAAGACACCATTACCCAACCCTATGGTCCCCTGGATCTCAGCATTCTCCATTGCTTACCTGTGTTGGGGAAGATTTTAAATGGAATATATTAGTGAAGGGCCTTGCTGCTAGGTGGGGTGGAGACAGGAAGAGGGCTGGTTGGTCATTATTTATGCACCACAGATCATTGGCACAAATCAAGGTCAGTCATATTATACTGTATTATAGATGAAACGCTTTACATAACATATTAAGAATCTTTTCATGAAATGTATCAGCAACTTTTTAAAATATTGCAGCTAGAATTAGAATCTAGATTATTAACCTGCTAATCTTTTCAGGATGGTGTATCTGTGTATAATACATCTAAGATAAGTAATGAAACATTCTAGAATATTTAATTGGTTAACAAGGTCCTGAGGAATAGAGACTTCCCCCTTTGGTGTGCTACAGCCTTTTGGCTTTCCCTGAATCTTCCTGGTCCTGTGCCGTATTTCCCCATCAATGATTAAAACTAATAGAGTAAGCCAATCCATGCTGAGATATTAGTGCTGTTCAGGTTTGGTACTTTCCTCTCCAAGTAACATATTTGCATTTATCCTTGACCTTCAGTGCCACAACTCAAATGAAGGAATAGTGATTGAATTTCAGACACCCAGCATGCCAGTGGAGGAGTGATCTCTGAGCTAAAGGAGCAGGGAAGAGAATTCACAGGTGGCTGTTCCCCACAGTTAGGAACATGTATGGGACCAATCTTAGCTTCTGATATAGACTAAAGTCGTTTTTGGTGGAATTGTTCACCTACTGATATGGGATTAAATTGATTTTACTACCTTTCATATTGAGTTCCAGTCAAACTGACCCACTATGATGATATTAAAAATAATATTTAATATTTATTTAATAACTACTATGTGCCAGGCTCCTTACAGTTATTATCTCATTCAATCCTCACAACAACCCTGAGAGTAGATGTTATTATTATCCCCATTTTTAGATGAGGAAACTGAGGAAAGCAGGTTAAGTGACTTGCTCAGGGTCACACAGCTACTAAGTGTCTGAGGCTGGGTTTGAACTCAGCTCTGTCTTCCTGACTCCAGGCCTGGATCTCTGTGCACCTAGTGGTCTGCTATTCCAGTGGCCACCTTCATTTCTCCCCCCCGCCCCAACAATCTTTGTGTTTGCATTCTCTCTCTCCTTACCTCTGCCTTTTGAAATGCCTAGATCCCCCAAAGGTTCAGCTGAAGCCCTGTCTCTCACAAGAGGCCTTTTATGATTCCCTCAGTGGTCAGTGATGTGTCCTTCCCTCATCAAAAAATGCTCTGATTTTTTTTTTGCATGTATGCCTGTTGTCTTCCCCACTGGAAGGTTCCGTCCTTAAAGCAAGGATTTATATTATTATATTTGTAGCTCCAGTGCTCAAGACATAGTAGGTGCTTGAGAAATGTTTGAAGTAAATGGACAAGCCTCTTTTCACCCAGATCTCTAAACCAATTCTTTTATCCATTGAGAGAGCTTAGCACAGTGCCTGTTGAATTGTACCTACTTAATGAATGCTTATTGACTGACTCACTGATGGATTTGTAATCTCATGATGTACCTATTCCCTCCAACAGTGTGGATCCCAACTCATCCTCCCTTTCTCATCTCTTGTGCCTCTTATTCCTGGCCTCTTCTATGTAAATCCTCCATTTGGGATATACTAACGTTGCAATAGGCTATCCTTTACCTCTCTGAGTGAGGTAATATTTGCAAAGCACTCTGCACAGTGCATGGCACATAGTAGGCACTTAATAGATGCATGTTTCCCCTCCTTCCCCTTCTCTTGACATTATGTCAGGGATGTCAATGGAGCTGGATCCTTCCTATAAATCAAAGTCTTTTAAAAAAACCTGTGAAAAATGGATATCTCTGTCCCTCTCCCACCCTCCCTTCCTTTCATTCCATTCCATTCTATTTCCTTCCTTCCATTCCATTTCCTTCCTTCCTCCCTTCCATTCCACTTCCTTCCTTCCATTCCATTCTATTTCCTTCCTTCCATTCCCTTCCTTCCTTCCTTCCTTCCATT
>NW_020949548.1:8400550-8472074 GCF_900497805.2 Vombatus ursinus | reverse complement strand
CTCTCCCTCTCCCTCTCTCAGATTTTGCCATTTTCTTCCTCTCTTCTTTTCATGGAAAAGCAGCAGACCAAGAGCCAATCAATTCAGATTTGAATCCTGGGTCTGACACTTAATGCATGAGTGATCATAGACAAGTCACTGTAATAACAGTGATGACAACAATAACGATGATGATGATGATAGCTAGAGTTTATACAGCTCTTTAAGGTTTGTCCAGTGCTTTATGTGCATTATCTCATTTGATCCTCACAACACTAGGAGGTAGGTGCTATTATTATCCCCATTTCACAGATGAGGAAACTGAGGCTGAGAGAGGTTAAGCGATTCACCCAGGGTCACACAATTGACAAGTGTTTGATACAGGATTGGAACTTGGTTCATCTGGACTCCCAAGTCCAACCTTGTATGCACTATGTCATCTGGCTGACTCTCACTTTATCTGTGAAAAAAGAATTAAATTTAGACTACCTACTTTATAGGGCTTATATATATATATATTTATATAAATATATATATTTATTATATTATATAAATTATATATTATATAATATACTATATAATATATATTTATATAATATACAACCTATATATTATATAAATATATTTATAATATTATATAAAATATATTTATATAAATATATATTTATATAAAGTTTTCTAAACTTTAAAGTTTGATAAAAATATGAGCTGTTACTGTATTTGTCCATGATATGTCAAGAATGGGCAATTTTCTTGGTGTGGGAACTCCTTCCAGGAAGTCAGATTATAGCCCATCTCTAATTTATTGGTTTAGAGAATTGTCTGAAGTTTGGTGACTGGTGTGTGTCATAGAGTCAGTAAACGGTAGTGGTAGGACTTGAATCCAGGTCCTTCTGACCCCAACTTTAGCTCTACACTACCCGCCTTAAGTTATTATCGTCGTTTTTTTAATCAGGATAGAACCATATCACTCATTACAAGTTGACGAGTCAGTAAATTTTGCCAAGCAAATTAGGAGTGAGGCTGTTTTCCGACAGCCTTGGATTTGGAATCAGTTCTAGCTGAGCCACATAACTTATGAATGTGACCTTGGGCCAGTCAGCTTTCCTCATGATGCCTGTGTTTCCTCATCTGGAAAATGAAGGGGTTGAGGTAGATCATCTCTAAAGTTTTTTCCAGCTCTAACATCCTATAATCCTCATGATAATTTATTTTTCCTGTGGCCGCTGAGGTTATTACAGAGGCTTTCGAGCAAGCCCTGCTATTTGCTACTGCTTTGTCCCAGTGCAGATTGGGAACAAAGACAGTTTATATGTAAGCCTTTTCTAAAGCTGTTTTTAAATGAATCTAATTTCAAGTTCTCTGGAAATGAATTCCATCTGTGCTACAGCATTAAATCTCTGAACTATTGCAGAGCATCTTATTAATAACTGAGAGTCTCTCTTTTTTAATGAAAGGATGTGACCCATACTTCCTGTCTTCATTTTGCAATAATTTTAGAATCTAGAAATGATATCTCCCCCTTCTAAAAAAGGCTCAAAGTGAAATATCTATTTTTTTCCAGATATCCCATCTTCACAAGCTACCAGTGTTTTTAATTTTCACACCTTAGCTGAGCCAGGGAAGGCAAAGAACAGAGCGTGGAATCAAAATATCTGTCTTTAAGTCCTGTCTGATACTTTGTGGTTGTATGGCTGGGGGCAGGCTAAAACTTCAGTTTCTTCAGCTACTCAGTGGAAATAACACTAGACCTCATAGGCTTGTGGTGAGGAAAGAATTTTGTAAATTTTAAAGGACTATATAAATATGAACAATTATTTCTGGATATCTGAATTTCCTCCCATGTATCTTAATAGGATTTGGAGTCAAAAGATTTGGGTTCCGATCAGGGAGGTGCTGATAAATGTTTAATAATCAGCTCTCTGAAAGAAAAAATGTACGCAAGACATTTTTAAGTTTAATCTCCATTGTCGACATTTTCTCCATCACTTTTTTAAGTCTAGGTAATCAATAAAACAGTAAATTAGGTCCTGATTTGTCATGTAAATGCTGACACTAAAAGTTTAACAATTGGCTCTTGCAAGGTGGTTCAAGCTGGTTCCAGTACACCCATGATTCAAATCCACTTTTTATCTCTCTGATTTTGATCAAATTACTTAAGCTTTCTGGGGCTTGATTTCTTTGTGAAATATGGAAATTTGAAAATATGACCTTTAATGTCACTTCAATCTTTAAAACTGTGATTCTATAGCATCCATCTTGTCTTTAGGAAGCATTTCAGATGGGAACTTTATAATTCTCCTCAATATGATAAACTTGCTGTTGAATTGGCAGTTGGCTTAGAAAATTCCATGTATTCATGAGAGGAAGAAAACATTCGTGCATTGTCTTGGCTCCACAGCCTATCACTAACTGCCTTCAGTTATACATCCTAACTTACCCAGGCAGAAATCTCAAACATGACAAATATCTCTCGGCGAATCATAAAGAATCACTTGCTCTTCCCTCACTTAACAGATCCTCTGCCAGCAGTGGGCACTTGCAGCAGCCCAGTAGGGGAATCCTTGCCAACTGTCATTTAATTTCTCCCTGCCACTAAGGTTTCTAGTTAACAGTGAGTTCCAATCAGGTGTTTTATTGATATTGGTGTTTTGTCTTTGTTTCCATTTTAATTTGGATTCTGATTTGTGAGGGCTGTTCTTTGTCTATTTTGAATCAGTCCTGGGTTCGTGTCGGTGTAAGACCCTCCTGGAGAGGAAATTCCTTCTACCAGAGTAGATTCGCACAGCTGCTGAATCTACCATCCAATAGAGATCTCAAGGTGGAAGAACTGAAATGAAAATTACCTTTTTTTTCCTTAGTAGAAGTAACTTTTTATTTTAAATGTGTTCTAATATATGTAATATAATAAATGTAATAAAATAACTTTTTATTTTATTTTCTCCTGGACTTTTTCACCTATATTTAAATTGAAGAAGTACACAGAGGATCCAGGTTCTGGAAGAGAACGTGCAACAACAGAGTACATGCAAGGCTTTGACAGGCCTTCCTATTCTAGAAGTACAAGCCCCAGTAACCAACTGAAGACATATTGTTTAAGGATCGGTCTAGCCGAATGGGAAGGGGGTCATCACCAGGTTAGCTGTGGGGTAATGTATTATTTTTGTCCACAGGAGCTCTTGGAAACTACCAAGTCTTAGGTTCCAATCTACATGGGGGCAGAAAGTACTTACCCCAGCAACATGGTGGGATCCTTGAAATATTTGCATTGAGCAGCGGGTTTATTTGGGCTCTGGTTTCATCAGTTTGAGGGCTCACAAGAGGAAAAAGGTATCCAGGGGTGGGAACCTGTGGCCTCTAGGCCACATGTAGCCCTCTAGGTCCTCAAGTGCATCCCCTTGACTGAATCCACAGTTTGTCTGAGAAGTTTGGATTCAGTCAAAGGACCTAGAAAGCCTGTGTAGATGGTACTGTTTTCACTTTTAACCACTGGACATTTTGCAAAAATGGAAGATCCTGCGCCTCAGTTTCCTTATGTGAAATGGGATTAGGCTGGGTGATCTTTAAGGTCCCTCTAGCTCTAAATTTATGACTACTTAATTTTAAAATCTTGATGCTGACTGAGCTGTGAAGCTGGGCAGCTTTTTACCACCTTGTCTCCAAGGGCCTCCTGATGAGATAAAGCACTGCAAAGCATAATAACAACTGACATTTGAAATTGTTGAATTTCTGTTGTGCCCAAATCCCTGGGTTGATAAAACGTGTGAGATAGCCATGCCCAAGATGGCATTTCCTTTCACTGCTCTAATAAATCTGCACATGACCATTGGGTACAATACTATTGAACCCTACCTCAAGCTGCAATTGCTGATATGGAGCATTGCCTGACCTAAATCTCTATCATTTGGATTAGCTCCTCTTTCCCTCTTTGGTGGTATTATTGACTGGGCCCCATGAATCCAGGGCTCAGCCTTGGCCATACTTCTGAGTCATAGATATGCTCAGACCTTTCTGCAAAATAAGTTCTGAATCCCAGAATGTTAGAGGTGCTTTTTCCTGTGAAGGACTTTAGCTGTACGATCCAAGTTAGGTTAGTTATCTGACTTCTTCCTAAATACATACAAATAAGGCCATCATCACACAATTTTTGGAAATATGCTTCAGCATCTTGGTCATGGAAGGCCACCTAGCAGAGCAGAAAGTCTACTGAATTTGAATTCAGAAGATGGAGTCATGACCCTATTACTTACTCACTCTATGTCCTTGAGAAAAATCACATAACCTTTCTGAGTCTCAGTTTCTTCATCTATAAAATGGCAAATTGGATTACATAATGTTCAAAGTCTCTTCTTGCTTACCATCTATCAGAAGAGGCGGCATATGCATACATAAATTATACAAAATAAATACAAGGTGCTTTTAGGGTAAGGAATTTCAGTAGCTGTGGGGATCAGAAAAAGACTTCATGTGGAAGGTAGCCCTTGAGCTGAACTTAGAGGGAAAGAAGGGCGTCTAGTAAACAGAGGTGAAGAGGAGATATATTTTATATGTGGAGCCCAGCTTGGGCAAAATCTCCTGCATCAGTATTAATTACATATAAGGCATGAGAAATCTTTACGTAGTCTGACCTAATCACTTCTCTTTGTCCTAATTGTCCTAATTGTCCTAATGCCTTGTTATCATACGATCATATAGATTTAAAGTGGGAAGAGACCTCACTGGTCAGCTAGTTCAGCCCCCTCATTTTTTAGATGAAGAACTGAGACCCCCTTAAGGGTCTTGTTGAAGGTCATTTGGGTAGTAAGTGACCAAACTGGAATTTGAACCAAGTCTCAAGCCTGATTCCAAACTCAACTCTTTCTATTATGCTAATCCTCATTAGTCTTTCCCCAGAATTCTCCAGGACAATATTGCATTACAGATGAATTGGAGTCCAGTAAACTTGAGTTTTAGTTTCTCTGTCTCCAGAGTGGTGGGGAGATACGGGAAACTCCATAAGCATTCCAGGGCAGGGGAGGATTTGAATCACTGCAACACTTATTTATAAGTAACAAAGCATTCTTAAGTAGCATTTCATTCTGCTCTGTTTGATCCTTTTCAACTAATCCCCTTATATTTCTCTCACGGTTGACTTGTCAAGTGAAGATCATCCTTGGCCCAAGCAACCTTTGCTCCATCAGCCATTTCTTTTATTTCCTTTCTTATAACTCTTATTCTTTTCAGTGAAATCTTCAACTGCTTGGTCAGCGGAAGCTGATGGAAATATATCGGCTCCCTTGCTTTCCTTCTTCCTTCATGTTCTTTTCATCTATCCATTCTGATGATGAAGCTTTTTAAAATCTGTGTTCATCTGTATTTGGAAGTTCATTCAGAACACAATTGTATCCCGAAGGCAGAGACACTCTATTTCATCCCAGAGACAAAAGGACCCATTGAACATTTACACTCCGTCTTTAGATTAAGCAAGTAAGCAAACAAGGATAGTATAAAAGGGACTGAGAAAGAAGTGGAGTTATGTCTCGATTTATTTTGACAAGTGAAGCTTAGTCCTATTTATTATGCTTGTATTTCTTAGGGTTTCAAGGAATGTACTGTAACATCCCTGATACAAATAGCAAAGCCAAACAGACAGATATTCTCACTAAAATCTCTTGTTGGCTGTTGGTGCAGCTGTGAATTGGGCCAACCATTCTGGAAAACTCATGTTAAGAAAGTGCCTAAAATGCCGTACACTTTGACTGAGAAATATTTCTGTTGGCATGTACCCCTAGAAGGTCAAAGGTAGAACCAAATCAAGAAAAAAATAAGGATGAAAAAATACATATGAATTGTTTTGTCAGCACTAGATTGCTACCAAAATGTTAACTGTTATTATTATGTTTATTCTTTCCTGCGTCTCTCTTTGTGTTATTCTCTCCCAGAATTTCCTCCCTTTTCCTTTCTACCTTTTCATATGAAGGCATAGCTTAAGGCCCAGCTCCATCTGTAAAGTATTGCCTTGTTATCATACGATCATATAGATTTAAAGTGGGAAGAGACCTCACTGGTCAGCTAGTTCAGCCCCCTCATTTTTTAGATGAAAAACTGAGACCCCTTTAAGGGTCTTGTTGAAGGTCATTCGGGTAGTAAGTGACCAAACTGGAATTTGAACCAAGTCTCAAGCCTGATTCCAAACCCAACTCTTTCTATTATGCTAACCCTCATTAGTCCTTCCCCAGAATTCTCTAGTACTTTGCCTCTTAATCATATATTGTATTGTTTTTTTTAACGAGTTTCTTTAACAAATTCTTTTCTCTGGGACTAGATGGTCACCTTCTTGAGAAGAGGGATCATATCTGAAATTTCTCACTTTATAATAGTGATGATCATACCTCACATGTATGCAGTGCTTTCTAGGTTGAAAAGCCCTCTTCAAGCACTATCTCACTGGAGCTCACACCAGCCTTGTGAAAAAAAAAAGCTATTTGAGCATTTTTATCCCATTTTACTGATGGAGAAACTGAAGCTCTATGAGATTAAGTGACTTTCAGTGCCTCAGTACAGTAAACAGTCAATTAATACTTGAGGAATGATTGATTTTCTAGGATCTCCAAGAGGCAGAACAATGTTCAGAATGGACACCATTTGTGGTATGAGGGTTGCTAAAGGAAAAACTAATTGATTCGTAGTCCTTTCCTTGGTCATTGACCTTTGGTACCTCCACTTCCTCATTTGTCATTCAGCCAAGTTTAGCAAAATCATGCTGGTCTTGGGGTAGCTTCTGAGTTTATGGAGTACATGAAAACTGGGTTCATATCTGCATCATCCAAGTCATCCTCAGTGAAAAAAATTATCCTCCTTTATCTTTTAATGTTTATGAGATGTGCACAGGACATGTGCTTCACAAAATGATGTACTTCCAAGAGGCAACATGTCAGAAGGTCATTATCAAGGCACTGGGAGAGAACAAGAAAGGTTAAAAAAATGGAAGATGCCATTTGGTAGCCAGTATATTATGGCCTGGTGCCTAATTGCCTTTATGAAGGATGAATGTAACTTGGATACCAGTCTAGTCTGAAGTATCAACATCATCCAGCAGAAACTTCTTCAGCACGAGGTTACAGCCTCTTTCTAGGCTTGGCTATATTCCCAACATTTCTATGTGACTCTAATAGCTTTGAATAAATGAATATTGTTCATTTGTGCTGAGTTCACAAGGAAGTATAATAAGGCCTCTATTTCTTTCTCTTTCTGGCCTATTCCCTCTCCCTCTACTCCCTCCACTATTTTTCCCCTTTTACTGTCAGCCCAGTCAAAACTTGTCCCAATTCCATAAATGAGTAATTGGACCTTGTCTTTGGTCCATCCAGAAGTTCCAAACACCAAGGATCATAGGATCATAGATTTAAAACTGAGAAGGACCTTTGAAGACATAAAGTCTAATCCTCTAATGTTATAGATGAAGAAAAGGAGGCCCATAGAGGTATAGTTGGGATTCGAACCCAGGTTTTCCTGAGATCAGTTCTCCAGTATTCTACCTACTAAGCCATATCATCTGTTTCTCTGTTTCTGTCTCCCTCAGTCTCTTCCTTTCCACCTTTCTTTCTGTCTCATCCTTTCTTTGTCTCAATCTCAGTGTCTGTCTCTCTCCCACTCCTTTATTTCCCCCTCCCCCTCCCTTTCTTCTTGGACCTTGAAGATATTTGATACCATTTTAATATTACACCTGATATTCAATTTTCAAACATTTATTGATCACTCACTTTGTGCCAGACAAAAGTGCTGTGCGTACAAAGAAAGGCAAGACTATGGTCTCTGCCCTTGCATTCTAATGGAAGAGTTATATCTAGTTCAAAGTATTTTCATATTGATTTTTTTTTATTAAATGTGCTCATATCTAGGAGCTTGGCACACATCCTTACCATTTTCAGGACCATTCTTCCTCCTTTTTTAAAATTAAGAAATACTAAACTATTATCCATTGGATAATCCCCAGTGAGGTGTTTAAGTCAGTGAAATATATTAACACCCCACTTATGAAGAGGTCTCTGAAAGTCTCTGAAAGTCTCTGAAGTCTCTGAAAATTCAGCCTTCAAAAAGTAGAGGGAAAAGGCCTCTGAGTCTCCAAATTTTTTGTTGTTCAGTCATTTTAGTTGTGTCCAACTCTTTGTGACTCCATTTAGGGGTTTTCTTGGCAAAGATGCTGGAATGGTTTGCCATTTCCTTCTCCAGCTCATTTTACAGACAAGGAAACTGAGGCAAACAAGGTTAAGTGACTTACCTAGAATCACACAGCTAGTAAATGTCTGAGGCTGGATTTGAGCTCAGGTCTTCCTAACTCCAGGCCCTGTGCTCTATCCACTGCACCACCTAGCTGCCCTTGAATCTCCAAATAGATTTCTCAAAAATCTCCCAAAGTGGAAATATATATTCTATAGAAAAGGTCCTTGGCACCTCATTGGGTGCTATGTTGACTCATATGTAACATATATTTTATAACAATCCTGATTACTTTATTTCCTAAGCAGATTAGGAAAGAGAGTACATTAATAACAATGACAAATAATGAAATTTGACATTTGTCAAATTTAGATACATTTGGTCCTAACAACAATGCTATGAGAAAACCTATTATCATCCCCATTTTCCAAATGAGAAAACAGTCCCTTGGGCCTCCAAATGGGGCTCAAAATTGTTAGGTGATTTGCCCAAGGTCACCCCCCTAGAAAGTATTTCAGCCAGGAGTTACACCCCACGTGGGTATCTGTTTGTTAAGTTCTACCGGGAAGGGTTCTCCTCCTGTCCTGAGGTGGCTGGGGGTGGACAGAAGACATTGGTGATTGTAGGTCAAGAGCAGGACTGAAGGGCAGGGACTAGAGTGAAGGCATGGCAGCAGCTGGCTTTAGATGGGTGAGGTAACAGCAGAAAGGGTAATAGAAAGAACAGAACACGTATAGTTGTGTTGTTGTTCAGTCTTTCAGTAATGTCCAACTCTTTGTGACACCTTAGACTTTAGTCCAGGGAGTTTTCTTGGCAAAGACACTGGAGCCCTTTCCTTCTCCAGTGGATCACCCTTTGACAGTACTCTCCACTGTGACCTGTCCATCTTGGGTAACCCCGCATGGCATAGCTCATGGTTTCATTGAGCTACACAAGCCCCTTTGCCATGACAAGGCAGTGATCCAGGAAGGTTTATAGTTGTGTCTCCTGGTTTCTAATTCCAATCTTTTTACTTAGGATCTGTGTGACTTTGGGCAGGTAACAATCCCTTTAAGCCTTATTTATGAAATAAAGTGGTTGGATGAAATTATCTCTAAAGTACCTTCCAGCTCCTATGATGTTATAAACTGGTCAGCTGCCTGAATCTATGTGACTGAGCTCAGGTTTTTGACTGGAAAGAGAGCCCAGCTAGGTCCAGGACATAATAAATCACACACAAGGAGGGGCATGGATGGATTGTTTCTCTATTGGTGGCAGGAATAGTGATTTTGACGAGATAGGTCCATTAAATGCCTGTGCTTGGGTTCAGAAAAATCAACTGCAAAAATACAAGATGGGGGCTGTGTGGCTAGGCAACAATTCATTTGAAAATAAGCCTGGTTACGTAGGGAAAAGAGCTAAGGCTTTTAGTGAATTCTGAGGTCAATGTGTGGTGGCAGAGTATCCTCATACAATCTTATGCCTCATGAATAGAAGCCCAGATTCCAGAACAAAGCAGTATTGAGTCCAACTTTGCATTTTGCTTTAGTCAGACTACATCTGGAGAATTGAGTTCTGCTTGGAATACCAATTTTAGGCAAGATAGTCTGAAGTGTGCTCTAGAGAGGGCAACCAGGACGACGAAGGCACTTGAAATGATGCCAGCCAAGGAGCTATTGAAATAACTGAGGATGTTTAGGGAACCATGTTCAATGTCTTCAAGTTTTTAAAGAGTTGTTTTACTTAGTTTCACAAAGCAGAGTGAGGAGCAAAGGGTGGAAATCGTAAGGAGGGTGATTTTTAATAGATTTAAGGAAAACTTATTGATAATTATAGTTGCCCTGAGTAAAAATAAACTACATTGGGACATGATAATAATAACCCACATTGACATAGCACCTAAGGCTTACAAAATGGGTTCCTTGCCATAACTCTTCAAGGTACATAGTTTTTGTATTACTAGCATACATTTAAATTTTTTTTTACTTATTAGGAAGCTGAAGCCCATTGAGCTCGTTATTTGCTCCCAGTGAGGTATGTAGTAAGTGGCCGAGCCAGTATTCAAGCCCAGGTCCTTTGACCCAGTGCTGTTTCCACTGCATGTGATGGCAGGTTTGTTTTTTCCCTTTTAGTATTTTGTTATTGAGAAAATGCATAATAACCTAAAGTTACTCTAAATTCAACAATACTTCTAGATTAATTTTAATTTTATTAATTAAAAGAGCACACTGGAAAATAATGAAAGATCAATGATAATTATTAATAATAAAAATTTTAATAATAAAAGATGCACACTGGAAAAATAATAATACATATCATGAGATGTTCTTTCTACAGAAGTTATGTTTTTGCTTATTTTTTATGCCAAAAGGCAAGATATTTTAGATGATAGTCAATTAAATGACAATGCTTGGTGAATATGTAGAGGTCATGACTCATTTCAGTAACTCTTCAGTTCAGGGTCCTTGCCCTCCTCCACCCCTACCTGCCAGTTTGGAAACCACTAAACTTCATAATGCTACTCCCATGAGTTCCTTATCATTGGTGGTCTTTGAATGGAGACTGGACTTCTCTAGAATGAGGTAGAGGAGGATTTCTGTTTTGTGTATGATGCTGATTCCTTTGCTGTTCCTTCTAATTCTGGTATTCCTTTGATATCAGAGATTGATTCGTTTCTTAATACAGGGTGTCCCAAAAGTCTTAGTTCATCCTAAAAATTTACTAAGACTTTTGAGACACTCTATATTTTCATCTCTAGGACCTAGAACAATGATTGGCTAGGAGTAGATGTCTTTTTTGTTTTTCACTCATGTTAGTCATGTCTGACTTGTGACCCCATTTGAGGTTTTCTTGGCAGAAATACTGGAGTGTTTTGCCACGTCCTTCTCCAGATCATTTTACAGATGAGGAACTGAGGCAAGCAGAGTTAAGTGATTTGCCTAGGATCACATACGTAGTAAGTATTTGAGACCAGATTTGAACTCAAGCTTTCCTGACTCCAGACTTGGCACTCTATTCACTGTGCCACCTAGCTGCCCAGATGCTTAATAAAAGCTTATTGATTGATGTAATTCTATAACCTAACTTCTTGGAGACTAGTACAAAGTACAGGGTTGATATTAAACCCAGTTTCCTATTTGCAAGGTTAGTCAGGGCTTCCATGATGGTGCCATGCATTTATAAGGTGATTTGGTAGCCTCTAGGGTGGTTTGCAAGTCCAAAGTGACTTCCATTTCTCCTCAGCAGCAAAATAAGGACTTTGAACTAGACTATCTCTAAGGCCCCTTCCATCTCTAAATCTATGATCCTAAGACAATTGATTGCCAGGATGAAGGGATGAGAGTTGAAGGATGGGAAAAAAAGAGGAAAACAGTGTCTTTCAGGAAGAGACAGAAATGAATGAGGAGTCAAGCAAGGCAATAATGCAGCCGCTGGGATGCTGCTCTAGGCTAGGGTCAGCCTGCTCCATCTGCTTCTCAGGCTGGGAGTGGCACACGGTAGAAAGATGGACTTTGATGTACAGTCTAGCAGCCCTTCTTAAACCGCTTAAAAAGTGCTCAAGTGGTCATGAGTGGAAAAAGTTTAAGAAGCCCTGGTCTAGAGAAGAGGGTAGACCAGAAGTGGCAAATACAAAATAAAAAGGGAGAAAGGATCATGTAGCAAAGTTGGAACATTTGTGCTGTCTCTGCACAAAGAGACAAAGAACAAAGTGGCCCGCCCATCTTTGTCCAACAGTAATTATGTCCCAGCCGTGGGATGTGAGCTTATCTCTAATGACACTTGGTGCTCCAACAGAACAGGCCCTACTGCCTAGGGTGACGGAGAACACTAACCAACTTAGAGGTGATGGGGCTTTGGGTCACTCTTCTGCTTTGTCCTGCTTGTACAGATAAGGCCTCCCTTCCCAAGGATTTGGGAAAGTTCAAGTGTGGAAGATTGCCTTTTGTGTTTGTTGTATCATGGTTTGTAGTTAGCATAGATACTCTTCTTGAATTGCCATTTTTGAATGAGTTAAAATGCAACGAAAGTTAAAAGTGAACATATTTTCATCTTTCTTTGATTCTAAGAGACCCCGTTTATATCACCGCAGGGTCATTACTATAAACACCAGTTGTCATTTGTATAATAGTATAAATATTATAGCATGTGTAGTATATATGGATAGTATATATCTATAAATACATATATGTGATAGTAGAAAGTTCAATCCAATAGGATCCTGTATAAGCAATCCATCAACAAGAATTTGTTAAATGCCTACTATGTACCTGAAACTGCTTTAGGCAGTAAGTACAAAGAGAAAAAGGAAATAGTCCTTACTGTCCCAGTCCTTTACATTTTATCAGGAGTTTCCCACTCCCAGTGGCAATGTTGACTTTGGGCCATTCCCTGACTGTGTATCATAGTGTCAAGTCATCGAAATGCTTTTTAAAATTTAAATGATTTCATCAATTCTGACTCTGCTGGTTCACAGAGCTGGACATGGCCCCTCCTTCTTCCTAGTAAGCTTTGATAATAAACACAAGATCTAGAAATATAGAATGAGAAACAAACTTTATACAGCAAATTTGCTGCGCTTCCTTATTAGGACCACAACCCTTTATGTTTAAAATGTCCAACAAGCATGAGAATTGTAGCTCTAATGATGTGGTTTATGATGGGGAAACTGAGGAAATAAGCATTCATATAGCACCTACTATGTGCCAGGCAATGTGCTAAGCGTCTTACAAATATTATCTCATTTCATCTTCACAACTCTAGGAAGTAAGATACTATTTTACAGTTGAAGAAACTGTGGCAGACAGAGGTTAAGTGACTTGCCCAGGATCACACAGCTTCTAGGTGTCTGAGAGAAATGAATGGATTTTTCTTTTTATACAATTAAAATTATATTCTAATCCCCCATTCTTCATAGTAGGGTGAAGTGGGGGAAAGAACCACACATCAAGGAGTTAAGAAACCTAGGTTCTAGCCCCAGACTTGGCACCAATTAGCTCCATACCCTGGACAGATCGCTTTTGCTCTCTGGGTCTCAGTTTTCTCTTCTGTAAAATGGGACAGTTGAACTTGATAACACACAGGGCCCTTCCAACTTTACCATTCTTTATTTTATAACGTTCTGGAACATTCACTACACGAGGGGATAAAATTGTCCTAACATTGTTCTATGTTCGTAGAACAATAAGATTATTTTGAATTAGATCAGAGAGATTTTATTTTAGCTGTATGACAGGAATGGATTTACCCCTTGGTTTATTAGTGTTTCTCCACAAAGAAGTTTTCTTATAAAAGCCCCATTGTTTAATGATGGCAAATTGATGACTAACAGTAAAAATGAGATTATGCTGCAAAATGTAATAATTGCACCATATATGGATTGTTTTTCTTCCACATGACATTATTATCCATTCTACTTTGTGTGAAATAAAATATACTTTTGAAAGAATTGGAGATATTAGTTGCCGCTATTTTGGCTGTTCAGAATCTAAATACTAGGGGGGACTCACAAATTGCCTTGTACTGTATAATACAATAGATTAACTCTTTCCTACTAGAAAAAAAACTTAAATAGAGTTTTATAAAAGCCTAATAAGGTCAAAAGCAACATAGCTATTCTGAACGCTTTTCAGTCTAAATATTGGCTAATCATTTGAATCAAATTGTCTAACCCTGTTGTATCTTTGTAGTAACTAATGCACTCATGCATGGCATAGTGAATTTGAAGTTAGTTTTGAAGCCTGGCTTACATATGTATTAGCAGTGTAAACTTGGAAGAAGAAGCACCCTCTAAGTCTCAGTTTACTTATCTGTAAAATGGGGATAATAATTCATACATTAGAAGTGTTGGGGGCAGCTAGGTGGCACAGTGGATAGAGCACCAGTCCTGAAGTCAATCTGGCCTCAGACCAAATACTTGACACTTACTAGCTGTGTGACCCTGGGCAAGTCACTTAACCCAATTGCCTAAAAAAAAAGAGAAAGAGAGAGAGAGAGAGAGAGAGAGAGAGAGAGAGAGAGAGAGAGAGAAGTGTTGTGGGAAATCTTGTCGAAGGCCTCAAATGGTTGTGTAATTGTATAATTTTGGCTGTTGCCTTTTCAGTTAAGTTTTTAGAAGTTGTCTTTAGAAGTGCATTTTCTCTCATCCTTACGATGTCACAGATTCATAGAATTTCAGATTTGGAAGGAATCCCAGAGATCATCTAGTCCAAACTGTACCTGAATAAAACACACCTCTCTCTTAACAAAATTAACAACTGTAAAGCACTTTGCTAACTTTAAAGCACCATGTAAATGCTGCTGCTACTGCTGCTGTTATGCCTTTGCTTAAATGCCTCCAAGAGAGGATGAACCCACCACCTCTGGAGATAACTCATTTCATTTTTGGAATTTGTGATTGTTTGGAACTTCCTCCCAAAATCAAGCTCAAATTTGCCTCTTTGTGCCTTGTCCCCATTGCTCCTCCTTCTGCCCTTTAGAGCCACGCAAAACGAATTGATTCCCCATTCCTCTTGGCAGCTGCAATCCTTGAAGACGATGACCATGCCCTCCTCACTGCCTTCCCCTTTCTCTAAGCTGAACACCCCTAGTTTCTTTCAGCAGTCCTCCTGTGAGGAACCTCCTTGAGGTTCTTTAGCTTCTGGTTGCCTTCCTTTGAACACTGTCCAGCTTATCAGTGTCCTTCCTAAAATGTAGTGTCCAGAGCAGAACACAAAATTCTAAATATTGTCCAGTCTGGCCTGAGGATGTATAGTAATAACATCAATTCCCTGGTTCTGAATGCTGCACCTTTCTTAATGAAGCCTAAGATCACATTATCTCTTTTTTGGCTACCATATTGTACTGTTTTATTATATTGAATTTACAGTCCACCAAAACCTCCAGATATTTTTCTAGTGAACTGCTATCTTGGCATGACTTCTGGATCTTAAACTTGTAAAATTGATTTTTTTGAACCCAAGTGTAAGGATTTTTATTAGATTCAGGACAACATCCTAGCCTGGAAAAATCTTTTTTGGATCTCTATCATCTAGTGTTTTAGCTAGATTTATGTCGTATGCAAATTGTATAAGTATGCCATCTCTGATCTTGTTCCAGCTATGGTAAAAATATAAAAACAACCAAAAAGCCCACATTAAGCAGTGTAGGGATGAAGCCAGATCCCAGAGGCTCTCTAATGAGGACCTCAATTCAATCGCCGTTGAACCATTAAAGCTACACTTTAGGTCCAGCCATTCAACCAGATCTGTACCTCTCTCTTTGTTCTGTCATCCAGGCTACATCTTTCTATCATGCCCATAAGAATAATATGAGAGACTTTGCTTTGCTGAAATCTAGTTAAGTAACATCTATAGTATTCCTCTGATCTGTGGTATAGTAACCTTGTCAAATGAAGAAATGAGGCTAGGCTGTCATCCCCGGTTCTTGATGAAGCTGTGCTTGCTCCGTGTAATCATCATCTCCTTTTTTTTTTTGTTCTCTAACCATCCCTTTAATAATACATAATAGAATTTTTTTCAGGAATCAATATCTCTTCCCTTCTCTTCTTTCCTTCTCTCTATCTTGTTCAGCCTGGGAGAACATGGGCTGTTATGGGCCCAGTGTCATTACTGATGGGCAGGGGAACTTTGACCTGCTCAGTTTCCAACCTGGACTAGTCAGTTCTTCCCTCCTTAGCCTCTAGTTTGCAGACTTCATTCACTTTGCTCTTTTACTTTTTCCTTAAATCAGAGCAACATCTGCCTTTCGCCAGTGCTATAGTACCTCTCCTATTCTCCATGCAATTGTACCTATTTTGTATATAATTACAAATGTATGCTCCACAGTCATTATATATAGTATACAATCACATATGTATACTTATTCCCTGAAGAACTAAAAAAGAGAATCACACAAAGAGCAATGGAGAGGCCAATGGTAGGTGTGATCAGCAAAAAAAGAACTGCACAGAAGAGGAGAAAAGGATGCCATTGAGGAAGAGAAGATGGACTAGTCACATGGCAAGAACAAGGGGCAACAAGTCAACAGCCAGAGTTCTCCAGTGGTATCCTTGAGATGATGGGAGAAGGTGAAGGAAGGCCTCCAGCATATTGAGTGTTGCTTCAAACTTTTGGGAAGACATGGATGAATGTGGATCTGCATCATTGGGAGGACCTCCCAATTTGATGAGATCACAGATCCATTTGAATACTTTTATGTGTTTATGTTGTCTCCCCAGGTAGAATGTAAGTTCTTTGAGGGGAGGAACTGTTTCTTTCTTGTCTTTTGTGTTCTCAGCATCTAATACTGTGCCTGTCACATGAGATGGCAATTGATAAATACTTGTCAATTGATTAATCACTAACATTAGCTTAGCAATCACATCCTTTCATTGTCTTAGGGTATAGTTCATCTGACTTGAACTCATAAAGAGAAGCTAGGTGTTCTCTGACTCTCTCATTTATTTACCTTGGTCTTCAACTCCCCGTGAACCATTTTTTTATATTGTTTCCAGTCCTTAAGCATTCTCTTTTGGGAGAATAGAAACAGACACAAAATGAAAGCCAAGCAGATCAGCCTCTTCTCTATATAATTATTTCATCCATACCAAGAAGCATCCCTGTCTACATTTTTTTCGATTCTCTTCCCTTACCCCATCCAGGATTTAAAACTTTTTCCCCTTAGTTTTTCAACATTTTTGGTTTGTTCTAGGTTTTAATATTCTTAACACTACACTTAGAGGGTCATGCTCTTCCTTGATATTCATCCTCCATTGGCTTCCATTTTGTCTTTGTCTTTTAAAAATCTAAGTTGGCTGATGACCTTCCTGTGCATCCATTTTGCTGTCTTTAGGCAACTTAACATTTCCCTTCTAATCAAAACTGTTTCTTTTCAAAATCTCTTCCCCTTCTTCGCTTCCTTTCCCTCTCAACTGTATCTCCCTATCTTGTCCAGCCTGGGAGTACAGGGGTTATTATAGGCCCAGTCGCATTACTGATGAACACAAGAACTTTGACCTGCTCCATTTCTAATCTGGACTGGTTCTTCCCTCTTCGGGCAACTTGAGAGCTCACCGAGCACTGGGACTTCAAGCATGCACTGCCACACCTGGCCAAAATGGCTTTTTTAAAAGTTTCCCATCCTTTTTTGTTGACTTTCCATACAATTTTTTTTTCTTTTGAGGTGAGGAATGAGGCATGGAGGTACAAGGATTCTATACCTGTGACTTCATTGGTATAGGGAATTTTTTGTAAGGGAACAATGTGGATGACTGTATATGTAAGATGGGTATCTTAGATGTCTTCTCAATGGGTGAAGGAGGGGGTGGAAGGAGGGAGAGAATGTGGAATTGAGACTAAAAATGAAGTTTAAGTTTAAAAAAGGAAATAATACAGAAATTGCACCTACTTTGCACCTTAAAGTGATAAAGAGTTGCCTGGGATTCTGAGGAGTTATGACTTCCCCAGGACAACACAGTTACCATGTGTCAAAGGTGGCTGAACCCAGGTCTTCCTGACAATAAGCCCAACTCTCTCTCTGACCCTAACCCAACACAACCTTTCCTTCTGTACAATTTCAGTCCATGAGATCCAGCTAATCCTTTCTTTGAACTCTTTGAAATTTGGTCTCTCAAAATCAAGTATGAAAGCCTGTCTATGCTCAGATTTCCTTCCCTCCTCTAGCACAAATTCTCTGGTGCAGTGGTCACTTTCTCCCAAGATTCCCATCATTTCTACTTCCAGCAACCAATTCCCTCTTGTTGATGAGAATTGTATCTAAAATAACAGTTCCCTTCTTTGGTTCTGGTGACCCAGTGAAAATGTCCTCTATTCATCCAGATTTTATGCTTTGGAAAATGGACCTTGTTGCATTGAGACAAACCCAACAATATTGAGCTGCTGCATGACAGAGCCAATGTCTTTGCTCCTAGGGACACGTCTCTCCCTCAGAATTTCACTCACTGCCATTCTAAAACAACAATAATAATGCCTTATAGCTTGGTAATGCTTTGGACATTTCTAAAGTTCTTTCATGCATATTACATATAATAAAATAAACATTAACAACAGCTTTTTTAATGGTGCTTTAAGGTTTGTAACACATTTTATATGTTATCTCATTTTATCCTCACAACACACCTGGGGGTGGGGCAGGTGATCTCATTACCCCCATTTTATAGATGAGGAGAAAACAGAGAGAAATTAAGTGACTTGCCTAAGGTCACACAGCTAAGTAATTGTCTGAGGCAGGATTTGAACTCTGATCTCCTTGACTCCAAATCTAGCACCCAATCCACTATAGCTTCCGAAAGAAGAATTCCTGTTTCATGCATGTGAAAACTGAAGCCCAGAGATTGGTCTAAAGATTTCAGAGTGAAATTAGGGAGACAATGTAGCACGATGGAGAGAGTCCTGAGTCTTGAGCAGAGGACCTGGCAAATTCTAACTCTGATACCTAGCCTCCCTATGCCTCAGTTTTCTCATTTGTAAATGAGGAATCTCTCATCTCCCTTCTAGCTCTAAACCTATGAGCTATGAATCTTTGACTCTACTGGCCTGGTTAGAAGCCTTTACCCTACAAACCTTGAATTTTTTTTCTAGACAACATGGCTGAGGCCAAAAAAAATAAAAGAAGGAAGAGGGGGAAACAAACCTTTTGTGCGTGGTACTCTGACCATGAATTTATTTATCATTTCTTCTCATTCTGTTTGCTAACTGCTGGGTTTGTTTCTGTCTGTTTCATCCCACACCGTATAAAAAGAATTCCTTCCAGGAAATGTTTAATTTTCATGGCCCCAAAGCTTTTCTAAATATTAATGAAACTCCTTTTCCAATGTTGGATGCCCTGGCTGCTGTTTAGATTAGGCTGCTCGTTTCCAGCTTCTAATGAGCTCTGGAAGGGGGAGAGAGAGAGAAGGTGAGGGGTGATTGTGGTTTGTGTAGCCGAAATTATGTAAACATGGGATCTTGCTTCTTATATAAATGTTAAATAATCCAGCTCTTCACTGAGGTTGAGTCTTTAGCACCTGGTATGTTTGCTTTCTTCCACTGGAGGTTATTACTCATCTTAAAGGCTTGTCTTCATCCCCAAGTTCTAGTATCTAGCAGGTACCGGGTCCTAGTCGTTTCAACAGATTCTAATAGAGCAGTCAGTATGAATTTCAAGGCCTGAGGCAAGGCCCTAGAATGGAATATGTATTTTTGCAACGTGATCTAAGATTGATGTCCCTTTTCAAATTCCTGTTCCACATTAAACTGATGGGCCAGATGTGATGACACAAACCCTGTAGTCCTTGCTGCTTAGGAAGCTGAAGATGGTGGATTGCTTGAGTTCAGGAGTTCTCAGCTACAGTGGGGCTAAAGCTGATCAAGTGTCCACAGTAAGTCTGACATCAACATGGTGACACTCTAGGAGTGAAGGGCCACCAGGCTGCCTAAGAAGGGTCAAACCAGCATAGCACAGAACAAGAAAGTAGATTAAAGCTTCTGTGCTGATCAGATAAGACTGTCAGTGGCTGCTGCATATCCAGGCTGGCAAAATAGGGAGACTTAAGGAAGGAAGGAAGGAAGGAAGAAAGAAAGAAAGAAAGAAAGAAAGAAAGAAAGAAAGAAAGAAAGAAGGAAAGAAAAAGAAAGGAAGGAGTGAAAAGAGAAAATGGGAGAGAGAAAGGAAAGAATACAAGAAAGAAAAAGAAAGGAAGGGAAGAAAGAAAGAAGGAAGGATAATTTGTTGAAGGGGTGGCTTTTATATTAGTCAAATAAATTGAGAAAACATGTTGACATACTAATTAAGATTAAAGGAGAAGGATATCAGTCTTTATTAGTGAAAACATATTTTAATGAAATGTAACTTTTCAAACATATAATTATACAAGAAAAATATTAGTTGGAGAAAGTGTTTTCACCAGAACAATAGAGACCTGGAAATTTTCCATTTGGATTTCTCACTAGCATAAATTGAATTGTGGACATGACACCAGACACAGGAGTGGACCCTGAAGTTTTGAAGGCAAGACAGAGAAAGCAAATGGTGATCAGGATTGCTAAGGACGCCAGTGCTATTGTTTGCACTGTCTGCTTGTTTACACAGTGGTTAGGTCTTTGAAGGTTTTCCCCTCTACCCTTCCATATCCTCTGGCTACTTTGCTCCTCACCTACCAAAGCTGGCCAAATCAGTGGGTAGCAGAGCCAGGGACCCTGAAGGCAGCAACTCTGATTTTCCAGTGTCCGGGGACACAGCAGCAACCCTGGCAGAGAAACTCAGAGCCCAGCTCAGTGTTTTCCCCACTGCCAGAGGGGAAATGCTGCAACCATCCCTTATGGCTTCTCTAAGGGAAACCATCAAATTGTTTGCAAATACGGATAATCTTCCTTTTCGCCTGTGCTTATTGTCAATTTCTGTATCTTGTCTGTAGCCTTTCTAGCACTATCTTAGGATCACAGATGAAAAGCTGGTCTAATGCTTTCATTTTAAAGGTGATCCAGGGAGGTTGTGACTTTACTAAGATCATACAGGTAGGAAGGATCAGGGGAGGGATTTGAACCCCAGTCCCCTGACTCTGTAATTGGCACCCTCTCCTATCTACTCTACTACCTCCCCAAAGTATTTTGCAGTACTGAAAATGCTGAGTTAGAGGAAGTTCCTCCCTGAGATCTCTCTACATCAATGAAATAACATGACTAATGAAAAATATTAAATAAATGTTGGTGATTACTATGCTTGTTTTCCCGGTAAGTGTCATGGATGAAGGTTATAATTTCCCCCCAATGATGAGAGACAGAAAGTGAACACTGAGCATGTGACTTTACTATTATCTCCCATTCTCTATCTGGGAAATTGAAAGGCTTTCAACTAGAATGATACTTTTTCTTCCTGGAGTTTTAAGGGGACAGGGTGGGGGTGGGGAGGACTGTTGAATAGAATCCTGTTCTGTGAAATGTGTCTATTTGCTTTTGGATTTTACTGTGCCTTTATCTAAATTAATTAAACTATTTGCTTCACCATGCCCATCGAGGCAGTGGGACTGAAATGATATTGTGATCTGGAAAGAATAGGAGGGGCCAGTAGATGGGGGCTGAACCATGGATGACACATCATAGCTGACACATATTTCTAGAGAAAAGAGCCTGGCATGTGACAATAGAGGTCAGAATGTTAGGTGATTCATAGCCTCTTGCTTCATGTTCCTGACTGCTGATGGGGCAATCTATTATCATTAAAATCTCTTAGCCTGCTGAACCCATCATCACAATCCCCAACCCTGGGTCACCTCCATCATCCAGTTTCTTCCTTCTCACTCCTGTGCTGCTGACCATTGTTGGAGAATGTCACAAAACTATGCCAGCTGGATCCATTACAAATAAATAAATTGCTAAATAACTTCAGTTGAAACCACACTGACATTCAGTAATTCTTTTGCCTTTTTTTTCTTTAGTATCTATCTTATCTTCTACAAAGTTTGTTCCAAACATTTTCTTTTCCCTTCTAGACCCTGGTTTTAACCCCTTCCTTTGCCCTGAGCAGGACTTCACTTGTTATTTTCTTGAAAAAAAAATTGAAGCCATCTAACTTACACATTCTTGAATCTTCATCTAAATAATATATAGTTAATAATAGATATCTAAATAATAATAGCTGAAGACTTCCCTATACTTCCCATTTTTTGTTTCTCTTTTCATGTGTCCAAGAAACAGGGGTCCCTCCTCCCTTCCAAGGCTAAAGCCCATGACTTGGATTCTATCACTTCCTTGCTCTTCCAAGAACTTGTTTTCCCCATCACCTCACCTTAAATCTCCTCCCTTTCATTAACTCCTCCTCTACTGACTACATCACAATATTCCTGTTGGTTTTTTTTTTAAGCTTTCCTTCCACTTAGGTATTTTCTTGAGTTAACATGCCACCTCTCTTTTTGCTGTCAAACTCTAACCAAAAAATATAATGATAGACTTCTTTTTAATAACAACAAATACTCCCCCAGAAGCACACAGCTTGTCAAGGTTTGTTCTGAGCTTTAGTACTTTTAACACCAGGCTTACATAATCCTGCCAAGACTTTTTTTTTATGAATATTCCATCATCTGCCCATGTTTCCATCTTTTCGGTCTTTCTAAAATCTCAGTCGGTTGAGACGCTTCCCATGCATCCTCATTAGCTTCTTTGGACAAGTTATCCTTTCCCATGCTTGTCAGATTTGTTTCTCTTTGTCCTCCCTCCAGACCGGTTATGTGATCAATTATTAATAGAAATGAGGTATATGTCCCTTAAGTTTAGCCAGATGGTACTAACACTGCATACAAAATGTGGTATGTATTTGCCCAGAAGTTCTGATCCCCCCCATGTTGACTTTATTTACATTGTTACTTTTATGTATATTGCTCTTTGTCCTTAGCTTTCTTCAATCTGCCTCATTTCCTTTAAATTATTCCATGTTTCTCTGAATTCTTCATATTTGTCATTCCTTAAGACACAGTCATATTCCAATACATTCACATAGCATAATGTGTTCAGCCATTCCCCACTAGTGAGTACATATTTTGTTTCTAAATAATGCTGCAATTAACATTTTTGTAATGGATTTTTCTTGCTGTTTGTAACCTCCTTGAAGTACAGCCCCAGTTGTGGGAGGTTTAAGCTAAAATATATCAACCATTTATTAATTTTTTTATATATTTTAAATCATTTTACAGAATAGTTAAACCAATTCACCATTCCAACTGCTGTGAATTAATACGCTTGTCTTCTTACACACCATCCAGCAATGATTTTCCTCATCTTTTAGCAACTTTCATAGCTTGATATGAATGAGATGGTACTTCAGGAGAATTTGATTTGGTTCTTTAATTTTTGCTTATTTTGAATATTTTAGATGTTTATTAATAATTTATAGTTCTTCCTTAGGAAACCATTCATGTCTTTTGGCCGCTTATCTATTGAGGAATAGCTATTAATCATTTATTTGTATTGACTTCTTGTAGGTTTGAGATATTAGGCTTCTATAATAGATAATTGATGCAAAGATTTCCCTATATCTTTCCGCCATTTTCTAGCTATATTAATTTTATTTATTAAAAAGGGTTTTTAAATTTTTTTTTTACAATCAAAGTTTTTCCGTTTTGTCTAGACCTGGTCAAATTATTAATTTGTTCCGTATCCATGACTATGAGTTTATATAACCTTCCATCCTTCTCTAACATTTATAGTCTTTTTAAATGTTGATAATTTAGAGAGTTGGAATTTATTGTGGCTTTAAGCATGAGATAAGGGCAGCTAGGTGGTGCAACAGAGTGGTGGGCCTAGAGTCAGGAAGACTCATTTTCCTGAGTTTAAACCTGACCTCAAACACTCACTAGCTGTGTTGCCCTGAGCAAGTCATTTAACCTTGTTTACCTCAGTTTCCCCACCTGTAAAATAAGCTGGAGAAGGAAATGGCAAACCATTCCATTAAAACCACAAATGGGGTCATGAAGAGTCAGACATGACTGAAAAATGACTTGAACAATAACAACAAAGTATGAGATACTGAACTAAATGTACTTTTCACCAATATCCTTTCTAATTTTCCCAGTTCTTGTCAAATAAGCAAACCTTCTCCCATTAATACCACTATACACATTTGTTTGAAAGATGACTATGTAATCTAGTCCACTAATCATCTATTCTGTTTTCTTATCTAATACAAAATGATTTTGATAATTATTGTTTCATGATATAGTTTGAGATCTGCCCATGCCAAGACACCCTTCTTGCTGCTTTCTTTTGTTATCATGTCTCTTGATATTCTTGACACTTTTTTCTACTACATGACTTATTTTATCATATTGGATAATTTTATAAAGCATCCCTTTAATAATTTGATTGAAATAGCACAAAATTGGGGCAGCTAGGTGGCACAGTGGATAGAGCACCAGCCCTGGAGTCAGGAGGACCTGAGTTGAAATCCAGCCTCAGACCAAACACTTGACACTTACTAACTGTGTGACCCTAGGCAAGTCACTTAACCCCAATTGCCTTACCAAAAAAAAAAAAAAGAAATAGCACGAAATCTGTAGAATAATTTGGATAGTATCATCATTTTTTTTACTAATGGCTTAGCTTTGAATATTGAATTTCTCCCCGATTGTTGTATTCTTTTATTTCTGTAAAATTTTTGTAGTCATATTTCTACAACTCCCATGTGTGTCCTCATAAATTAATTTCTATATGTTTAATATATTATCTTGTTTTCTTAAATGCTATTTCTCTTCCTGAATCTTCCTCCCAGGTTTTGTTAGTAAAACAGAAAGGCTGATGATTTTTATGGACTTATTTTGTGCCCTATTTCTTTGCTGAAATTGTCTCTATTAATTTTCCCATGGATTCTCAGGCTATCTCTAAATAAACAATCAAATTATCTGCAACCAGAAGTAATTATACCATCTCTTTGCCTCTTTTTTCCCTCAGTTTCTTTTTTTTCTTCTGTTAGCGTCCTAGTATTATCAAGTTAGATAATTTATGTAAAGCACCTTGCAAACCTTAAAAGCCTACCAATTACTTTAGTTGTGATGATGATAATGATGTCAAAGGGAAGAGAAGACAGTGGACACCCATCCTTCACCTTGATTCCATGAGGGAAAGTTTTCTTTGTTGGGCAAGTTGCTTAACCTGTCTGCTTCAAATTTCTTATCTGTACAATGAGGACAATATCAGCTCTTATCTCCCAGGATTGTTGTGAGGAAAAAATGAGATAATATTTGTTTTACAAACCTTAAAGCACTACATTAACACTAGCTATTATTATAATTAATTTTACATAGATACTTTGGTCACAATGAAGACAAATTCTTTTCTAGCTATGCTTTTTAATGTTTCTAATGTATACAGATACTTTATTTTCCAAAAGTCTTCAAAGGAACAAAAATCTAAAATACCAAGGGAAATAATTCTAAAAGTAGTGGACTAGAAGTTTTGGAATATAAATATAAAGCAGCAATCATTAAAACTATTTGGTACTGGTTAAAAAAATGGAAAAGTAGATCCATGAAACAGACTGAATAAAGAAGAATTAGAAGTAAATGAACACAATAACTCAATGTAGAGTAAACTGGAAAACAAAATTTACCTGGGAAAGGACTTCCTATTTGATGAAAATTACTAAGAAAACTGAAAAGCATCCTTACAGAAATTAGGTTTACACCAACATCTTAGATCCTTTGCTAATATAAACTCAAAATAGATATGCCACCTCAAAATTAAATATCATACAAAAAATGGAAGAGAACTGGAACAAATACTTTTCACAACTGTGGGACTGAATTCTAAACAGGGAATGGAGGAGATTATAAAAAATACACACACACACACACGATAAAATAGATTTGATTACATGAAATTGAAAAGCTTTTATATGAACAAAATTAACATAACTAGGATAAAAAGGGAAATTGTTGAATGAGAAAAAGGGTTTTCTTCATCGAATATCTCTGATAATAGCACAACACGCAAGACATATAAGTAACTAACAGAAATATCTAAGATCAAAAGTCATTTCCTAATAGACAAGTGCTGAAAGGATATGAACAAAGTTATAAAAAATACAAACTATTAAAAACCATCAAAGAGTGCTCCAACTCACTAATAATAGAAATGCAAATAAAAACAACTCTGATGTTTTACCCAGCAAATTATCAGAGATGACAAGAGATTGGAATAATCAGTCTTGGAGGGAGTCATATTAATACACTGTTGTTGGAGTCATGAATTGTTCCAACCATTTTGTAAAGCAACTTGGAAAATTTCTTTACATTCACGTAGCATAACATGTTCAGCCAATCCTTATTCATTCAATATGTCTTTCTATTTCTTCTTTCTTTACTTTGCATTAGACCATATAAGTCTTCCCATACTTCTCTGTATTCATAGTGTTCATTGTTTCTTACAGCACACCAATCCATTGCCTTCATATATGAAAACTTATTTAGCCATTCTTCCAAACAATGGGCATCTAACATTGTTTCCAATGCTTTGCTACCCCAAAAGTACTGCTATAAATATTTTGGAGTATTTCAGAACTTTCTTTTTGTCATTGAGTTCCTTGCTTAGGCTTAGAAGTAGGATGTCTGGATCAGAGAATATGGACATTATTATCACTTTATCAGCATAATTCCAAGTTGCAATTGAATTGATTGGTGATCAGAAATACCAGTCACTGACAAAGTGGGATTCATAAGCTATGGCACATTAGAACTACTAACAATTTTAGTCACTTTGAATTCTTCTATGGCGATATTATAATAGAGGATATAAAAATATTAGTCAGCTTGGCTCCAATGAGAATTAATGGACAGAGCTTCTTAAACTTTAAAGTAGTAGACAAAGTTAGCTATTATTAGTATTATCATTATTATTAACTATTAATATTATCTATCAATACACCTTCTGTTCACTTTATCTGCCACAGACATTTCCAAATATTTTCCCATTTCTTTATTTCCCATTTCTTACCTCCTGAGACCCGTTTAAAAAAATCTGATCCCCTCTGAAGAAAGCTGCAGTGGATATGCAGAAATTATAGCAACATGTGTTATCAAGGTCACCTAAGAATTACCACATGAAGACAAAAAAGAACACTGGGCTTAGAGTCAGCAGCTTTGGGTTTCAGTATAATCTCAGTTACTAGCTTTCTGAAGTCATTTGACCTCTTTGAGATCCAGTCTTCCTATATGAAATAGGGACCAGATGACATGCTTTACCTACCTTATAGGATTGTTGTGAAGATTAAACGTGGTAAAGTATGTGGAATGCTTTGTAAACAATAAAAAGCACTCTATAAATGTAAGTTGGTATTGTTGTTAAGAGAGTATAAAGATTAGGAGTCCTCATTCTGGAAAGTTGAAGCCTGAGAGAGGTTGATTGACAACCCATAAAGTCAGAGAGGTTATGGATTGGATGAACATGGATTTGCTCTCCCATTAGAATGAGGAAGTCTCCCACCTACCCCTTGAAGAGGGGTCAAGATAGAGTCAAGTTCTGGGTGACATGTTTTAGAAAAGACATTGAAAAATTAAGCAGATTCAGAGGAAGGCATTATAGTAGAGACTGGAAAACATGGCATTTGGTGTTCTGACAAGAGAGTAAGAGACTAGGGGATGGGGCCTGTGGAAAATCAGCTCCAAATATTCGAAAGGTTGTCATGAGGTTGCAAGTGACTTAGCCTAGCAAGTCAGGCTCTCTGCAGTCCAGCTCCAACCTACCTTTTCCATCTGTACTTTTCATGGATTCTGTGTTCCAATGAAACCAGACAATTAGCTGTTTCACAGACTCATCAGGCCCTCTCCCATCTCTATGCATTCACAAAGACCTGGAATGTAGTGCTTATCTCCACCCATCAAAAATTCTTCTCTTTCTTCAAAGACTCAGCTCAGGCAACAATACCACAAAATCTTCCTTGATTCCCCCCTTTTCCCCCCATCCCCCAGTGTTCATTGGATAGTATATTTATCTGACTTGGCCTCAGAGGACAAAACTAGTGACAATCAATCAATCAATCAAATATTTATTAAGCCTATCAATGTCAGGCACTGTCAGAAGCACTGGGGATAGCAAAATAAAATGAAACTGTCCCTGCCTTCAAGGACCTTACATTCTATCAAAGGAAAATTATACAGACTTAAATATACACAGCATATGCACAGAATAAAAAAAAATTGTGGTTTATAGACAGACAGATTTCAGCTTTATAAGAAGAAAAACTTCCCAACAATTTTAGCTTCTCCAAAATGGAACTAGCTGCCTTGATAGGTAGTGAGCTCCCCTTCCTTAAAAGTATTTAAGTAGAGACTGGATGACTACTTGGGGGAGGGGTGTCATAGATTTAGAGCTGCATGAGGTTATCTAATCCTATCTTCTCATATTATAGATAGGGAAACTGAAACCAGAGAAGTTAAGTGATTTACCCGATGTAACTTATATGGCCAAACTGGATTCCAAATCCAGATTCTTTGACTCCACATCTATCACTCTTAACTGCCCTGCAGTATGGTAGAACACAGTCCTTTTTTCATGTATTTTATGGATTAGCTCACCTCAGAGATTCCTTCCAGTTCTGAAATCCCATGATTCTAAGTTTACACCAAATTTAAATGACTTTCAACAAGTCACTTAACCTCCCTAACCTTCACTTTCCCAATTCCTGTAAAATTATGGGGTTGGACAGAGAGCCAACAGGATACATTGTAAAGTCTATGGAATTTCCTGTGTTCAGCACCTGCTTCTATTACTTACTACCAATTTGAGCTTGGGCAAGTCATTTAACTTTCTTGGGTCTCAGTTTCCTCATCTGCAAAATGAGGCCATTGGATTAGATGGCCTTTAAGGCCCCTTCCAGCTCTAAATCTGAGATGTCATGGTTCTATTATGGAAATATAGGGTATCTGGAGGAATGTCCCTTACTTTTGAGGCTCTTGTCCAGAAACATAACCATGGCACTTCCCGGTATATCAAAGATAGGACTTTGGGCCAGACAAGCCATGACCGTGACTCATGTGGCAATTCACATATTCTTAAGATAGCCTACCCCAAAAGCCTTCATTCTCCACTTTTCTGCCCTTGTCAATTGATAGTCTCATTTGCCAGGAAGACAAGGATGAGTCATAGTTTTACCTTGTTTGACCCACTCATTTATCTCCTTGCCTGGCCCATCAACCAGCTTTATTTACATTGCATTTGAATAAATGAGACTTGTCTTGAATAATTAGCGCTTGTGACTCTTCGGTGATGGGAAGCTGGTGTTATTCTTTTCCAGAATTCCCAGCCTCCCTTACCACTGAAGAGAATCAGAAGCATTTGTCAGCGCTGTTAGGAGCAAGGATGATGGCTGTCCTGCTTACATCACCAATTGTCAAGTCACAACTTGGTCAAGCAGTTAGAGCCCTTTGTGCCAGAAACTCCTTTCAGCTGCCTTCCTCCAAGCACTTGGGAGTGTGTGGGCATTTCTCTTTACCCCAAATCTCTCTGCTTACACACACATTCTCAACATTTCTCCTTTATCAGTCTTCTGGACGCTAATTAACACGTGCAATTGGCCTGTTGGCTGCTGAAAATGCTGTTGATGGAGCACAAAGCAGGCAGGTGGCTTTGGAAAGATGCTAGACAGTGAAAATTAGTCATTGGTTCTCTAATCAGCTGCTATGAGATATGTTTTGAGTTTTAAATTGAACTGTTGGATTATCTCGAGTACTTGGGAAACTTTTAAAACAGATATTTGATAAAGTTCAATATATTATAAATATTTTTAAAATGTTAGACTTTATTTTTTCATATGAGATAAGACTAAATGGTGTGAAATCTTTTAATTCTTTTAAGAAAATAAGTAAGAGCTATAGGGAGGGTCTACCTAGTTGTACTAACCTTGGGAAAATGCTTTATGATAATTGAGGATAGTTAGCCTATATAAGAGAAGACATGTTAGCTATTTACAAATATTTAAAGGGTCATCAGTGTGGAAAAGGGATTTGATTTAGGGACGAACTAAGACCAAGTCCAATGTATTAGGCCCTTTGCCCATGTTTTTTCCCCTTGGTGTTTTATTTTAGGCCTTGCACTTTTTCTGGTGTGAATTTTTACATGCCATAATGAAGACCTAGTGCCTTTGACATCATTGCCCTGTCTGACTCTCCCATGGGATGTCCTTTAAGTATCAGAACTGTTGCAATAGACTAAGAGGAGCAGATGATATTATTCCCGTTTTACTTATGAAGAAACTGAACCACAGAGAGACTACATGGTTCTCCAAGAAGTCTCATAGTGCATTAGTGGCAGCCTAGAATGAGAACTCGGGTCCCCTGATTCCCAGCCTTTCCATCACACAAGTGTGCCTGGTTACAATGCTGCATTGAGACTGATCATGGGTTGGGTAGGCAAGCTTTAACTCAAAAGTCACTTGGTCTTTGATGAACACTGCTGTTCTTTCATCTAGATTCTTTTCATCTAAATTCTCCACTCAGTCCATAATCTTTGTGTACCTAAGAATGCTAGTGATCCTAGAACAAAATTACATAAATCTTTGTTTTTTCAACAAATATTTGCTAAGTACCTACTGCGTGCCCTGCAGGCACTGTGCTGGTCACTGGAGATACAGAGGTGAAAACAAAACAGTATTCTAGCAGGAGTATGACAATTCCTCCGTCCCACAGTCAGTTCTCAGTCTTTGTAATTATTTACCAGATGTCTGAGCTAGAAGATAATTTACTTCAATGCCTCATTTTACTGATGAGAAAACTGAGGATCCTGAAAACCTAATTGGCATGATTCAATGCATATTTTCTACCAAAGATCTCTCCTAGGTTTTTTGTTTTGTTTTTGTTTTTGTTTTTGTTTTGTGTGTGTGTGTGTGTGTGTGTGTGTGTGTGCTTCTGGTCTACTTTAGGATAGAGTGCTCAGTGAAACACATTTCTTCCCACCTTACAGGGTGCTAGGCATCCATATTGAATATAAACAAGGTCACCCATCAAACTTTATCCCTGAGGGCTATAAGACGTTATTCGGGAAGCTTTTGCTTCACTTACTGAGGCTAATTCACTCTGAGTGGCCATGTTTACAAAGTCTCCAGTGACACTTCTTTTCAGCCTGAATTGGTTGGGGTTTGTGATAACATCTTGTGCTGCAGTGATAATTCTGAAGGACATCAGGCCAAAGGACAAAAGGTTTGCTCCTTTCTTGGCCAGTACTATACAGGCTACTTTCATAATTTAGAGGGAAGATTCCTCCTAAAACCAAGCAACACTAGTTGGGAACGAGCCTCTGGTCTGTCAAAAGAACTTCTCTGTATTTTCTGTGGAAAGATGTAAGGGAAAGGCCTGGACCAACAAAGCAGCAATACAGGGACCTCATTTCACTCCTCCAATAGCCTAACTAATATACTTCAATTAGCAATTGAATTTAATATAATTCAATATAATAATTATTATATTACAATTATATATTATATAATATATTATTTTGTATTATATAATATATTGTAATTATAATAAATATATTATTATATAAATTATAATGATTATAATGTTATATATTATAATAAATAATATAATATAATTCAATTAGCAACATACTTCAATAAGCAATTGATCAACATGTACTTAATAAGCACCTACCTTGTAAAAGAAAGGTGTTAGGCACAGGAAATGCGAAGACAAAAATGAAGCAGTCCCTAACTTCAAGGGAAAGACCAGATGGATATATGTACGTACACACAAAATAGAGACAAAATTAATGCCTAGTAATTTGGGAGGGAAAGCACTAATGGTTATAGAAATCCAGAAGAATTTCATGCAGAAAGTGGTTCTTGAAACAAGCTTTGAATGAACTTGGGTACTCTGAGAGGTGCGAGAGAGGTCCAGGTGGTGGAGGACAGCCAGTGTAAGCAAATGCATGGCTACTGGAGATGGAGTACCATGTTTGAGGAATGACAGAAAGGCTGGTTTGGCTGGACTATAGACTACATAAATGGGAGTTTTGTGTCATCCAGGCTGGAAATGTAGGCTGGAGACAGGTTGTGAAGGGTTTTAAATGCCAAACAGAAATGAGAAAAAATGGAGGTCATAGTATCACAGATCTAGAGCTGAAAGACAACTCAGAGGCCCAACTCTTCCATTTTACAAATGAGGAAACTTTTTTTTTAATCTCACATTCAGTACATTGTAAAATAAGATCATTTGAGATACTAGAATGTTTGAGTTCTCAAACATATGCCTACCTCATAAGGTTAGCATGGGGAAAGTTCTTTTTAAAACTAAGTGCTTTTAAAACTAACTTTTAAAAATCATTATTTCATGTAAATGAAATAATAATAACATATGTAGCAGTGTTAAGGTGATGAAGTGGCTGTTCAACCACTCTTATTTGCCCCTCACCTTACTACTAACTTGTTACCCTGAAGGGTTTTCCAGTATAAACATTCCTTCACTACTCTGGAAAGTACTTAGTACTTTCAAAGAATCTGTAATTCTCTTTATCTTTTGGTTAGCTTTGAGCCCCCAGCCAGACGCTATGCTTTCAGCAAAATACATCACTGTTAGATCTATCTCTATCTCTTCTGCAGACACGTTTTCGTCTCAGTTACTGTCTCCTAAATGTATTCCCAATATGTACACCCCAACTAGAAAATGTCAGTGGTAAAGACTGTTCATTAAGAAAAAGTAAACATTTAAGACAAAGGTAAAAAGACTATCCCAGGTCTAGAGGAAAAGCTTCAGAAGCCCATAAAAGAGTTTAAGGAGAGAAAGGAAAACATAGGATTATAGTCTTGAGATCTGGAGTCTGGGGTGGAAGTGAGTAGTCCCAAGAACAATGCTTCTGTCCTCATTTTACCCCCAAAGGCCTGGTCCTTTTCTTGATGGTTGTTATTTCTGCTTATTGTTCTGTTCTCCTAGTTCCATGTGGCTCCTTTTTCCATTTTAGCTCTATGCATCTTCTGTTTGTATCATGAGTTCTTGGGTTCATCTTCTGGCCTCCTTAATTGACTCAGTGAACTGTCTTTTAAGGGTCACCCCAAGTATGGCTTCTTAATCCCAGGGTAGTTACTTCCTTTCTGATTTGCAAGGGACTGATTCCTACCTCATAAAGAGATCACCTGGTATTATCCATCTCTTAGATTGGTTTAACACCTCTTTGTTGGATTCCTTTTCTGTGATTAGTTCATGGTATGTGAAGAATATGAGTTACATTATTCATGGTTCACTAGAAGAAGATGTCCTTAAGTACCTGAAGGCGCTCAAACCCAATGTACTCGAAGGAGAAGATAGGAGATTGTACCTCTCTGCCTTCTTGGAAGAGGTAAGGGACTATGGATGTCGACAACTCTATGTAATGTCAAACTTGGTCGAAATGGTGGTTAGTTTTATTGAACTGTTTTCTTTTTTATTCTTTCTCATAAGGAATGGCTCTCTGGGGAGGTGTATGTTGGGGACTGAAGGTAATAGAAAAACCAATGATATAAAAAAGATTATTTTTTAAAAAATAAAATGAAATAAAGCCAGTGCAGTTAGAAAATACCAAAAGGTCACTAGGCAGTGCCTTCTCCTCTTCCTTGCTTTATCTCTGGGGGACTTCTGAAGGGCTCTAATAAGTTAGTGTGCCACCCACTACAAAACAGCAGTCAGTTCCACCTGTCATTTTGTCAGCAATTCAAAATTTCTCCCTGTTTCCCTCGCTCTAACCCAAAGAAGACCTGGAAAGCCAAAACACTGGTCTCTCTTTCTGTGTTCTCCCCATGATGTTTATTTTTTAAAATTCTCACCTTTATTCTGGCAGCCCACACACACTGACACTGTTCCAGAGAGCAACATTCTACATGCGAAAGCGCAGTGGAAACATCTGCAGAATCTTTCCAAAATATAGCAGCATGCAGCCAGTATGAATGCATGGCTCTGGCTCTGTATGTGAACACACCTCCCCATATCAGCATTCAGAGAGCAGTGCTACATTTTTTCACTTAAGCTGTTGAGACTTTCCAAGGACATTTTGGACTGGAGGCCTTGTGGAGAAGGAAAGGGAATGTTTAGTCTAGAATAGGGCAGCTGTGGGCTTCTAGGTGTTGGGAGCATCCAGGTCACCCTTGGCTGTGCTCTGTGGGTGAGCATGCCACATTCTGATTGACAAAGAGAGAGATTTCCCAGCATGCCTTGGGTCTGCCTTATGCAGTCTACCCTAGTTAGGGAGTTATCTGTTAGAAAGACTGACTCCTCTGGCTCTGGGCGTTCAGCCCGTTTTATTCTTGATCGAGATTATTTCCTGTTGTTTTGGAAAAAAGTATGGCTCTTTCTCCCTCCCTCTCCTTGGTTCTTTTTGCTCAGAGCTGTCACATTGCAGAAGTTCATGAACTGGGTCTCAGAACGTTGTGGAATTCTCTGGTTTAGAAGACCCAGAAACTGTGCTGGCCTGGGGGCATGAATAGAATTCCTATTTTTAAAAAACAGCCCTGTAGAGGGAAAGGATATGGTTTGCTTTTTGTCATGTCAGTATACTTAAAAACAAAAAAAGAACCACCTAGCTATTACTTTGGCTTATTTTAAAAGTTCATTTAGAACATCAATTTCTATTGTTTTATCAATAATAAAGTGCATATTAGGAGAGATCATGGAGGTATAGGGACAGAAGGAGCAAGGTGATTATGGTCCATTTGCACCTGCCAATAGACATAGCACATTTACAAGCCCGTAAGTATGGACTAGCTCCAGGCTATGTGTGTAACCAAGTCAATGGAGTCATCTAGGCCAATCCTTTAATTTTAGAGAGAAGGAAATTGAGACTGAGGTATGTTAAGTGGTCTGCCCAATATCACCCAGATGATAACAATAATAATAAGAAGAAGAAGAAGAAGAATAACAATGGTAGTAATCACAATTATACATTAGACATCTTGATGCACTCCATAGCTCTTCTGGCTTTGGAGTCAGAAAAACATGGGTTTACTTCCTGCCTCTGACTTATACTAGTTGAGTGATCATGGGCAAGTTAGGGCCTTCTTTCTGTTATTATTTCCAAGTTAGCCTGTAGATAGCTTGCTTGTACAGAGTTATTTGCATGTTGTTTCTCCTGTTAGATTGTGAGCTCCTTAAAAGCAAGAACTATATTCTACCTTTCATTGTATCCCCAGTGCTTAGCACCGTACTTGGCACGTAGTAGGGACTTAATAAACGTTTACTAACTAACTGATTTTCAGTGCCCTAGTGAACTCTGGAAGACTGCAATCCATATCAGTGGGGGGAGTTGTAACACCAGGAGCACATTGATGAAAGCACAGGTGTAGACCAGAATAAACAAAGACTGACATTTAAAAAAAAAAAAGGACTTAATTAAGATTTTCAAAACCCTTTACATTGTCTCATTGAATCATAAATGACAGGGCTGAGACTTGAAGCCAGGACTTCTACCTAGTCCTTTGTCTTTCATAGCACACACCAAGTGTGCACCAAGTGTGCGTATAACTCCTAAATTAAAAGTTATCTACTGGGTCCCGTGGTACAAACACACAATTCACTGCCCTTTGAATACAGTGCTGATTTTGACACACCAGCCCTAGGAGATTTCGAATCTGGAGTTGTTTTGTTTTTTTCCTTTGTGGAGATAATAAATATAATAATTAATGATAGCTAACATTTATGTAATACTTTCACGTTTTTGAAGTTTCCATATATTGTGCCATTTGATCCATATGACTCTTTAATGTAAGTGCTATTGTTATCCCCATTTATCGGATGAGGAAACGGAGGCTTAGTGAGGTAAGTGAGTTGTCCAGAGTCACACAGCTAGTCAGCCAGTAGTCTCCGGCAGGATTCAAACTCCTGATTCCAAGTCCAGCATTCTATCTACCACCTACCTGCCACTACCATGGATCAAACTCCAACAAATTACAAGAGTCTATACAAATTCCTTTGGATATTCTTCAAAGCAAACCATCAGCCTAAGCTTGGACAGTTTGTATATGAATGTGTTTTATTTTTATGTTTTATCCTGTGGTTCTGAGCCATCTGTCTTTTCATTTGGTCCCTTGGGTGAGCATGGCATAGATTGGCAATCTGACAAGTGAAATCAACAAGTATTTATTGAGCATTTCCTGGATGCCAAGACCTATTCAAGACATTCAAAGGAGTTAGTAAAGGAGAATAAGACATTCTCCTTGTCCTAGCAAATGCTCCAGTTCAGGAGAGAGTACTAACACATGTGATATCGACTGATCAGTTTAGATAGCAATGCATAACAACATATATCCAGCAACTAAACTATGCTTTTAGAGTACAGAGAGAAGAGATACCAGAAGAGGTGAGACTTCTGTGTGACTCAAAGATGATTAATAATAGTAATAATAACTAACATTTTTTCATAGTGTCTGCTATGGGTCAGACCCTGTGCTAAACACTTTACAAATATTATCTCAATTAATCCTCACAATAACTCTGGGAGGTAGGTGCTATTATTATTCCTATTTTACAGATGAGGAAACTGAGGCAAATAGAGATTATTTAGAGGTGCCCAGGGTCGAATAGCTAGTCAGAAGCAGAATTTCAATCCAAATCTTCCAAACTCCAGGTCTGCCACTCTGTCCGCTGTACCCCCTGGCAATATCAATATGGATGGGGAGATCTGAAGCAGAATAGTGCTGCCAGCCTCTGTCTTCGACTCTTTTCTGTTACATATAGTGTGTATATGTGTATAGATATATGTGTATATGTATATATATATATATATATGTATGTATATGTATGTATATGTTTGTAAATGACCTGAATGAAAGCATTGATGGTATACTTTTATGATTTGTGGATGATAAAAAATTGGGAGAGATAGCAATATATTGGATGACAAAATTGGGCTACAAAAAGATCTCAAGAAGCTGGAATGATATGCCAAATTCGTGATCTTGATATAGATTTAAGAGTGGGTCACCTAGCCATGCAGTTGAGGCCTAAGGCAGCTAGGTGGCACCTGGCTTGGAGTCAAGAAAACTCATCTTTGTGAGATCAAATTTGGCCTCAAACACTTACTAGCTGTGTGACCCTGGGCAAATCACTTAACCCTGTTTGCCTCAGTTCCTCATCTGTAAAATGAGCTGGAGAAAGAAATGGCAAAACACTCCAGTATCTCTGCCAAGAAAACCCTGGGGTCACAAAGAGTTGGACTCAACTGAAATGACTGAACAAAAATAACAACACCCTAGACATGCAGTTGAGGCCATGGGAGTAAATGGAGAAAGCAGAAAATGGCAGGGGAAAAGGGACCAAAAGCAGACATTTAAGAAACACTAACATTAAGGAAGAGAGAAGAAGGAGAGAAGAGAGGAGAGTTTGTAGGGCTGGGAGGAGAACCAGGAGAGTGTAGTATCTAGAAAGATTGAGAGCGGAGAGGCTAGGGAGGACTAATTACACCAGATGCTAAAGAGAAATCAAAATGCATGCAAATGAAAGGGCCACTCGATTTAGTGGTAAGGTTCTCATTGGTCGCTTTGGAGAGAGCAATTTCAGTAGAGTGGTAAGTAGAGATGGAAGCCTGATTTCAAGAGGGTTGAGGTAATGAAAAAGGAAAGAAGCCAACTACTCTATGAAGAAATGAGACACCAACTACTCTTGAAGAAGAAAGAACACGCAGTTTGGAGCACTGGGTGGAGTCAGGAAAGACATGGATTTGAAACCTGCCTCTGGCAGTAGTTGTGTGACTATGAGCAAGTCATTCATCTGCTTTGTGCCTCAGTTTTATCTTCTGGAAAATGGGGGTGATACCTTTATCACTTGCCTCGCGGGTTGGTTGTAAGAGTCAAATGAGTTTGTAAAGTGCCTTGTAAACCTTCATGGACAATATAAATGTCAGTCATTTATTATTAAATGAAGTGATGAAACAGAGAATGTGAAACATATGCCAAGTGGAGTTGAGGGTCCATGGAAAGATGTGTTTAATATTGAGAGATCCAGGGCGACCGGATTTAGGTGACCGGAAATGAATCTGGGGAGGAGAGATTAAAGATGCCTGATCAGTGTCTTAGAGGAGGGAGGAGACGATTGGGTCAAGGGCAAATGCAGAGGGCTTAGCTTAGAGAAGAGGGTGTTCATTTTTTGTTTCTCTTAGAGACAGGAAGAAAGGGAAATGGGACCATAGCTTGAGGGGTGGAACAGAGCTTAAAGCCATTGAGTTCAATCTCTTTCTTTATAAATGAGAAAACTGAGACCCGGAGAGCTTATGACTCTTCCCCAGTGTCATACAGCCAGTATCTGAGACAACAATTGGAATGAGATTTTTCTTCTTGACTCCATGGTCAGCACTCTATCAGATATACCAAAGATAGCAATTTTGAAGAATGGGTGAAGAATCGGGTTTGGGTAAGCTCATTTGGCTGGCCTGGATCTTCATGAAAATGAGAGACTAGGTCAGAGGATGAAATAGAAGAAACATGGAATTGGTCAATTGGGCCCCTAGTATAGAGGGCTTTAATGTCACCCTGGGGAGTCTGGAATTCATCTTATGGACATCAAGGCTTTTTAGCACAGGAATGATATTGTATTGGGTTATAGATTTAGAGCTGGAAGAAACCTTGGAAGTAAACTGTTCCAACCTCCTCATTTTGCAGGTGAGGAGACCGGAGTCCAGAGATTGTGTCTTGTCCAAAGTCACACAGCTAATAAGTAGCACAGTGAGAGCATTAGGTAGGATTCAAATTCCCAACTCCAAGTCCAACACAACATCCATTGAAACCGGAATCCAGCATTCCTTACACTATACCATGAAGGACATGGGACCCTCATAACGATTGTCTGGCATCAGTACAAAGGATAGATTGGAAGGGGAAACTTTCAAGGCAGACTGGGATTAGGTGGTCAGTCTCTGTTTGGGTTAGCAGAATTAAATCTAATCCTTCTTCTATATAACTTCCTTTTCATAGGTTCTTGGGGCTGTGAAACAGCACTTTCCCCTGTGCAAAGCTTCCTGATCCACGAAGGATCAAACACTCAACCTTGACTTTATTACGACCATGCTTTCACTCACTTTGCTTGCTGGGCCAAGAAGAGGAATCTATAGCCTTTCCTCCCTTTTAGTAGATCTGGCTCTTTGGTTCTCTTTGCTCCGTTTATTTGGAATTGCTTTCATAGGTCTGTGGTAGAAAAGACACTCAGTGGAGCCCTTTCCTCATACCTGCTTCCAATGGACAATGTGTTCCTTTTCTGGGAACTGGAAGCTGGGTGGTGTTTGGACTCCCCACTCAGCAAACAACAGTGCACACAGAGACCGGAGGTTTCTAGTGGAAACCAGCTCTGTTTTGCCAAGAGAGAGTCTTAAACAAATCACGGGAGAGACAGCTATATGACTGGAGGTGTCCAGCACCACCTCGGGCACTGTCAGCCTCACCCTGCACCCTAATGGAAGCAGAGCGTTCATTTCCTCAAGCCACTATTCCTCTCTCCCTCCTCCCTCCTACCCTAGATTGTCATTGGAAAGAAAAGAAACTGGAGTCAGTCTAGAAAAAGGAGGAACTTTGTGGGGTATTTCAGGGAGCCCAAAAAGGAGTCTGGAAGAGGGAAGTGATGTTTGGAGGGTAGGACATCAAATGCTCTTGATGTGGAGAGGCACCAAAGTGTTTTTCTTGGACTGCACAAAAAGGCAGAATTGAAAATGGAGAAGTAGTTGTTTTAGGGGGCCTGGCAGAGAGGTGGCTGCATCCTTCACCTCCCACTAGGCTGACTCTCCATGTTCCTATTTGAATGTAAGTCCTGAATTTTTCAGCATGGTTTCCTGCTAGTCTGTACTCACTCTTTTGACACAGTGTAGGTCTTCTGAACCTTCTTTGTGCCATGGCCCCTCTCAGACAGTGAAGAGTTGCTCCTGGACCCTTCTTGGTGAAGCCTATGGATCCCTTCTCAGAATAATGTTTTTAAATGCATAAGCCAAAATACATAGATTACAAAGGAAAGGCAATCATATTGGAATATGATTATAAAAATATTTAAAAAGACAAATTGATGGAGCCCAGGTTAAGAATCTGGGTCATAGGACCATGTGCCTATTTTTTTTTCCATTGGACTAAGCTGTAGGTTCCCCGCATCTGGACTTAAGTCAGGGAAAGATGGTAGTGTTTTTTGTTTTGTTTTAAAGAGTTATTTGATCCCATGGTGAGGAAAGAATAGTTTTTTTTTATTCTTTTTTTTTTTGGCAAGGCAATTGGGGTTAAGTGACTTGCCCAGAGTCACACAGCTAGTGAGTGTTATGTGTCTGAAGCCAAATTTGAACTCAGGTCCCCCTGACTTCAGGGCTGGTACTCTATCCACTGCGCCACCTAATTGCCCCAAGAATAGGTTTTTGATTTGATGAAAAGGAGCATGGTGTAGAGGACACTGAATTTGGAATCCAAAGCACTTGGTTTGAAGCCCAGCTCTGCTGTTTACTACCTGTGTGACTTTAGGTAAATCACTTCTCTCTTGGCCTCAGTTCCTCATCTCTAAAATGAGGAGGTTGGCCCAGATAAACCCCAAGGTCCCTTCTAGCTCAAATCTCTGATCTTAGCAATTAAAAAAAATTTGTTAACGGACATTGCACTAGCTGTTGTGGGTACAAGGACAAGAAGGAGACAATCTGCCCACAAGGAGCTTAAACTCTCCTGGGGTATGTATTCAGACAGGTAAATAGTGGGTAATTTCAAGGGCCTAGGTGCTAACGTTCAAAGTCCCATCATTTGCATCTGCTATAACCTCTTCACATCTGCGCATGCTGGTAAAGTGCTTTTTTCCCGCTCCAGGGCTCAGCCCAGGAAGATGGGGGAAGGTGCAATGATTCCTCTGTCAAGAAGTTGGGGGAGCCATCAGTGCTGCTCCTGAGGATACAGTGACAGAGGGATGTAGTTGGAGGTCTAGTGAGAGCTGCTGCCAAAAGTTTGCTTTCTGGCTTGTGTCTTGTCTAGCTTTTGCACTCTATGGGAAGAGATCTCTGAGTGATAAAATTACTTTTGTGCTGTAAGACTCCTAATTAGCTATCTTCTTGCATAATTTTTTTTTCTATCCTTTACATAGTATCTGTCACTGGGAAAGATCCATTGTAATCATGGATCTCACTCCTAGTGTGTTCAATTTAGGCTTTGACAGTAGGTTTATCCCTCCTCCTTTTTCTCTTCCTCCCCTTCCTTGTCCTGGGGCTCACATATATCAGGGTACATGCCCAATAAATAAGAATTGGGGTTTTTTTTGTCTTTTTTCCCTCCAAACATCTGTGATGAGCAGACTGAGAATGGCCTTTTTAGTCCCAGTACTTGCCAGACTCACCAGTGACCTCAATACTTGAAAATGGTTTTCTGCTCATTTAGTTTGCCTTTGGTTATTCAGGGGCTTATGAACAATTTTTAGATTACTCAGAGCCTGGCCTTCTCTCTTTCTCCCTTCATGCTTTCTGGTTTCTTCCACTACTGGATAAAAAGTTTTGCCCAAGAATGACTAGGGGGTTCAAATGGAGGCAAATAGAGCTTGCAGACTTGGAGCCAATGAAGTTGGTTTCACTCCTTGCCATAATTCTAGAGCATATAATTAAAGCGGTGGTGAACAAATGTCTAGAAAAGGAAGCAGTGATCACAAAGGGCCAAGATGGTGTCTATAAGAGCTGGTTGTACCTCATTTCCTTCCTTGACAAAGTCATTAAACTGGAAAATCATGGGAATTCTGTAGCTATCAATTACCTGAATTTTAACTAAGAATTTGAAGAAGTATCTCATGCCATTCTTGTGCAAAGATGGAAAGATAGGGGCTACATGATTGTACAATAATGTGTATTCAAAATTATTTGAATGGCAGGACCAAAAGAATCGTCACTGATTGTTCAATGTTGACTTGAAAGGAGCTCCCCAATGAAGTGTGCTTCACTATTTGTTTTTTTTTAATTTAAAAAATTTTTTATTTACTTAGTTTTCTTTTTCACTATTGGTTACGCTCGGTCTTATATTATTTAATATAATATAATTTAATATGATTTGGATAATCTTTGAATAATTGATTGGGTAAAATATTTGGTTGTATTTGGATAAAGGCATAGATGCCATGCCCGTCAAATGTGCAGGTGACACAAAGTGGAGAGGGAAAGCTAACGTACCTGATGACAAAAGCCAAAACATTCTTGACAGTCTTGGCTATTGAATTTTTGAACCAAATAAGATGAACTTCAGTAGAAATAAATGTAAAGGATCATACTTTAGTCCAAAAAAATCTACTTTCCAGGTACAAGAAGGAAGATGCATAATTAAAAAGCACTTCATCTGAAAAAGATGTATGGATTTTAATGGATTACAAGCTTACCAGTATGATCAATACTCAGGTGTGTAAGCCAAAAAAAAAAGCTAATGTCATTTTGGGTTAGATTAAGAGGAGAGCTTCCAAAAAGAAGTAAATGACTGTCTTTTTGTAGTCTGCTCTAGTCAAACAATATCTGAAGTATGATGTTAGTTCTTGATGCTACAGTTTAAGAAGGGCATTGATAAACTGGAGAGCGTCCAGAAGAACACAAGTAGGATAGTAAAGGGCCTCAAGATTGTGCCATATTGGAATCAGCTGAACAATCTGGGATTGTTTAGCCCGGAAAAGAGAAGACTCAATGTAGTAGCATAAATGATTGTACATGAAACTGCAAATCTATCATGTGCAACTTACTATTCCTTTTAAATATGTTAATTATTATATACATAATAATTGTATTAAATATATAGTATGTTCTTTTCAAGCATGGGTTGGATTAGATGGCTGCTGAGCTCCTTTCTAGCTGTGAAAGTCCATGATTCTGTGAAAGAAAAAGAGTGTGAACTGAACTCATGATTGTGTACCTGGTGCACCTTAGAAAATTGAGGACAGTATGGGGCAGCTAGGTGGCGCAGTAGATAGAGCTCCGGCCTTGGAGTCAGGAGGACCTGAGTTCAAATATGACCTCAGACACATGATACTTACTAGCTGTGTGACTCTGGGCAAGTCACTTAACCCCAATTGCCTCATCAAAAAAAAAAAAAAGAAAAGAAAAGAAAATTGAGGACAATGAAGCACTTTGCTACAGTGAGGAGGAGTTGGCTACCTGTGGATTTCTCCATCAGTTTCAGACAAAATGTCTGGTTGTTTTTTCCTGGAGAGTAACACAGTGCCCGAGAAACAAAATACATATGAAATCTCAGTCATGCTTTCAGTCAAATATTAGAGGACATCTGGATGTTGTAAATAAGCTACTACCAGGAATAAAAAATTGTCAATGATCTTTCCACATAGTAAACTAAGGCACAATGTCCCTTCTGGTGACTGGAGATTTGCTTAATATTTGGTTCATTAAAGTAAGTCTATTTCTGGAGGACATTTGCCCTAGAAAGGACAATCTGATGGGAATGGCAGGTGATAAATTAAATCCAGTGGTGGAGTATTCAGATGTAATTATCAATACTGACTTCAGCCCTTGAAAATCTCAAAAATGGCCCTTCAAATACTCCCACATCCTCCAAGGGTTCTGTGATCACATTCCTCTAACTGCTCCTTTCAAGGATGCAAGAACATATGTCATCCATTTTCACCCAGCCAGTGTCACTCCTGTCCTTGTCTAATCTCAACACTCTGGGAGCCTTCCTGACTGACTGAAGGAGAATTAATGCCTACCACAAGAAGTATAAAACCTTACCCAAGAAACTACCTCCTTGGAAATTAGAACGGACCAAACCTAAGCCAACTCCATGACAAAAGAAATACTACAACAAAGTCAAAAGTATTGAAAAAGTAGGAGAAAATGTAAGGTCTGTCATACCCCTCACTCTCACTATACAACTGGCCCATCTTTCCCCTCTGTCGCACATTTCTCTGATGATGCCCTTTCCTCTACTTTACAATTTGTCTTTTGTAATGAGTTGCATCCAATCAGAGCTGAATAAAAGGATTGTCATAAAGTGATGAGTGTGGGTTGTCGAGGCCAAGCATCCCAGGTCTGTGAATTTCTCTAGCATGACATGAAAGCTTCAGAGCAGAGAAGGGGAATGGTCAAGGAAGGTGACCCAGAGTTGGGAATTATCACAGAAACAATGAAAGGAAAGGGGAATAAGAGGGATTTCAAGAGTGGAGGACACTTTAATATAGAATATGATTAAACACCCAGAAATGCTACAGAAAAGATATGCTATAGGAGTTCTTGGATGAGGAAGATCAGTATGAGCTGGAGAAGCCAGGGGATAAACGTGGAGCTTGAGGGAAAAATAAGATTGGGATAGAGCAAAAGGGAAAGAATGGGCAGCTGGGTGGCTCAGTGGATAGAGAGCTGGCTTGGGAATCAGGAAGACTCATCTTCCTGAGTTCAAATTCAGCCTCAGACACTAACTAGCTCTGTGACCACGGGCAAGTCACTTCACTCTATTTGCCTCAGTTTCTCATCTGTGAAATGAACTGGAAAAGGAAATAGCAAAGCACTCTAGTAACTTTACCAAGAAAACCCTCAAGAAAATTGGGCATGACCAAACAACAAGAATAAAAGAGAAAGAAGGGTCATACCACTTCTTCCTATCCCTCTCAATTCTCTCCTTTCCTCCTTTTGTTTTCTTTTTTCTTCTCACATTCCTGTGCCCCAGAATAGGGGCTTTTAACCTAGGGTACATGAACTTTTTATATTTTGATTGCTTTATTTCAGTATGATTGCTGTCCTTCATAATCCTATGTATTTTATTTTATGCATTTAAAAATATTCCATAGGCTTTACCAGACTGTTAAAGGGGTCTGTGACAAAGCAAGGTTAAGAACCTCTGCCCTAGATCTACCAGTGAGGGTCAATATGCTTATGGACGCCACATTGACCTGCTGATGCCCTTTGGATGTAAAAACTTGCCACCATAGGTAAACTAGAAAACATATTCAGAAAAACAAAGCCCTCCCACCGACACCTGTGTGCACACCTTTACACAGCCTATCACTAAATCTGGCCTGCAGACCTCACCTCCATCTTTCTTCTCATTTCCTCTCCCATCTACAGCTAGAAGATGGCCGATGCTTTCTTCTCAAAGTATATTCTTGGGTCTGCACAGGGAGAGCAGACTTGTTTTTGAGGCAAGTGATGACTTGACTAAACCCTCAGGGCTCCTGGCTCGGGATGTTGGATTATGTCTTTCCAGACAAAGAAGAGGTCATTGGTGTTTGTACTCCAGTGTCTGGGCCCTGCCAGCAAGGCCTGTGGTAGCACACACAGGCCTGCCAAATTGCTTTCCCCTTCTCCTTGCCAGCACAAGGCAAAGCCCAACAACCAGGGCCGGTCAGCAGTTCCTTGTGGTTTTGGAAAAGTATTTGTCTGCTCTGGCCACAATTTCTCTGAGGAAAACCTGACCTGATTGTAGAGGGCTTATTTGTGAATAGTCTAAAGTAGCCTTGAAAATCATCTCTGACTGACAGGCCTTGGACCACGGAGAAACTTAATAAGCTCTTTCCTCCCCTTCCCTTGGGCCTCTGTCTGTAGGAGGAATCCTGAATGAGCTTGCTAGGGGGCAAGTAATTAAGGTTACTAGATTTTTAGATATGTCAACCTAGAGAATCTCATGAGCTTACATGGTGTCAGAGTCCCTGCATCCAGCCTAAGAAATGTCGATGGAGGCAGATAGGAGGGCCATAGCCGATGACTGTATATTTATGACCGTAGGGCAACTCATTTAGCTTCTCTGGCCTCAACTTCCTCATCTGTCAAGTGAGTAGGTTGAAAGAGAGATCTCAAAGATCCATTCCAGATCTAAATCCTCTCATTTATTCTGTCGGAGGTCCTTTCAAACTCTAAACATACAAATTCTGTAGTAGGAGAGAACCAATTAGGACATCTTGATGGGACAAACCCTAAAATTTCTCCAGAAGGTAGAAATAAAGGAATAACTTAGATTATTAGTTTATTGGGGAAATATGATTCCCTAGGACAAGGGAAAAAATAGGATGGAAATGGGAATCAGTCAATGAGCATTTATTAGGCACTTACTGTTTGCCAGGCATAATGCTATGCACTAGAGAGACAAATACAAAATTAAGACAGTCTGACCTCTAGAAGCTTACATTCTACTAATGATAAATGTACATGAATGGACAAATGACTATATGAAATATCATTTATTAAATACAGCATAAATAATAAGTGAAATAAGTGAAAAAGGTGCATGAGATCCATGTAACTTTCAAAGGCTAAATTGAATTTTTGCAGGTCTATTGATAGAAGAAAAACAACTCTTCATCGGTAATCTTCAAAGTTCTTTTTACTTCTGACCCACATGGACCCCTTTATTTATGCATATCACTTAGGATTTCATGTACGAAGGACAAGTTTCTCAGTTTCACCTCAAAAAACTAAATTTAAGAGTTTGAATCTGGGATGCTACAGATAGTAAGATTGAAAAGCTACATTTACTCCGGCTAATGATTATGGCTGGGGATGGTATGAAATCAAATATTACTGAGGAGAATGAGGAATTTTAGGGCAGCTGGGTGAGGCAGTGGATAGAGCACTGGCCTGGAAACTAGAAAGACTCATCTTCCTGAGTTCAAATCTGGTCTCAGATACTTACTAGCTGTGTGACCCTGGGCAAGTCACTTAACCCCATATGCCTCTGTTTCCTCATCTGTAAAATAAGATGGAGAAGGAAATGGCAAACCACTCCAATATCTTAGCCAAGAAAATCCCAACGGGGTCATGAAGAGTCAGACAAGCAAGTTGGTAGGGAAATTGAATCTGACACATATAGTTATTTAGTCTTCCTACTGTTAAGAGGGAAAAATGTTTTCTTAAACTTACCTTGTGAATTTTCTTCTGATTACCATGGACCATGTCTGATTAGATAAATTATACATTTTTAAACTTAATTATCCAGGTAATTATCTTTACACAATGCTTTCTGTTGGCTATGAAAGCTTTACCTTAGAATAGTTTATAGGGTTTAAAGTGAAAAGGGACCTTGGAAACCACTCAGTCTTCTCCCCCTACAACCTTTCCCATTGGAAGAGATATAATACAGTTAAAAAAGTGTTGAACTTGAGTACTGAATTAGGAGCCAAGGAACCTGAGTTCAAATTCTACTCTGACACCTACTACTCTGTGTGATCTTCCATCAGAAAAGTGATACCCATGGTCCCTTCCAGTCCAGATCTATGATCCTATGATCATTTATATTACAGATGAAGCAACCAATGTCTGGAGGAATGCATTGTCTCACTTAAGGCTACTCAGCCAATAGGCATCAGAGCTGAGATTCAAACTTAGTGCTCCTTCCTCTTTGCTAGGCTGCATGATTATAAACCGTGGCATGCCTTTTAGAATATCCCTGAGCTCTGTGGCAGTGAGCAACATTATCCTGTTTTGTAATATACTGTCTTTTATATAGGCCATCAACAGGACATGTTGTCCGTCTTCTCTTGCCTTTTCTAAAAGTGGGAAAGGGTTGCACTGACTCATCCTCCCTCCCTAACTTGGTCTCTCTTGCAACCAGTGATGTACATTTGCAAAGCATAGTGCAATCTGTCACCAAAGAACAAACCACAGCTATCTTATTTTTCAAATTCAAATATTAAATAATAGCCGGTATTACTGAGCTGAAGGAAAGCTGGGAGATTTGAGGTAAAGAGGTCCTATCCTCTGTATTATTTTATAACATCATACAAAAATAGCCATTAAGATATTCTCAAGCTTAGCCAACAAGTATGTCGCCTGACTTTACAGATACAGACTAACAGAAATTTGGCTGAGAAGTCTGTTTCCTCCCTTGAAATTCTTGCTTTGGAGAATGGTTGACGGATGCCTTGCTTTGGAAATTAGATGCAGATTTTTGAGTTACTTATCAGTTAGATTTTTCTATCCATCTGTCTGCCTTGCTTCTTTCTCTCTGTCTTTTTTTTCTCCTCTGGAAAATCTTGAAATTGCCCTCAGGCACTTGTGAGGAGTGAAGAGGGAGAAATTGTTTCATTCTTGGAAACGATGGTGGGCCTGTTGATGTCTCTGTTCACCAAAGATGGCCCTCTGTCAGGAATGTTTCACGTCTGTAACTTGGGGGCACCAAAACATGGCCCAACAAAGAACTCTTTTGGCACCTGGCCCAGTTGCTCAAGAGGCTGCCCATTTCAGTCTGTTGGAGTGGGAAGGTAGCACCCAGGCCTCGGCACACTGTGCTGCCTTTGGAATCTTGTGTATCAGGCACTGAAATGACCTGAAAATTCTCCAGACTATGTAGATGAGCAGTGACCAGGCACCAGCTTCTTGTAACCCAAAGCTTTGTTTGTGGCAGCTGATCATTCTAAAGCAAATCCAATGAACGGCTTGGGGCAGCCCCGACTCATAGGCATCCCAGGTGTTCACAGGGAAGATGGCCCTATCCAGCACATGAACAGGATGCAAGGACTGTCGTAGCAGAAAGATCTAGGGGGAAACGTGAGGAGGTTTCCAGTTATCTGAGTGGAAACCACAGGAGATCACTGCCAAAGACAGTCCTAACTCAGGCCATAAACGCTGGAAGAAACTCTTAGTCTAAGGCAGGGATTGGCAAGACTATGGGCCGCAGGTCAAATCTGGCCCACTGCCTGCTGTTTGACCTGGCCTGTGAGCTAAGAATAGTTTTTACATTTTAAAATAAAGTGTAAACATCATTCTTAGCTCATGGTCCATTCAAAAGCAGGGCCTTATTTCACCGACACTTGATCTAAGATACAGAGTAAATACTGGGGAAATAATAACCAGAAATAATTATGATAGGCTCTAACAGGGGTGGGGAACCTGCAGCCTCGAGGCCACGTGTGGCCTTCTAGGTCTTCAAGTGCAACCTAGTTTGGATTCAGTCCAAAGACCACACTTAAGGACCTAGAGGCCCACACGTGGCCTCGAGGCTGCAGATTCCCCACCCCTGCAAGAGAATAGATTTAGAACAGGAAAGAACCTCAGAGGTAACCTAGTGCCATCCCCTAATTTTACAGATGAGGAAAAAAATATATATATATATACATACATACATATGTGTGTATTTATATACACATATATACATATATACATGAATGCATATCTCTGTGTGTGTATATATATATATATATGTAAAACTTCATGTGGAAAAATAGTTAGACATAGGAGTAACAAGTTACAAAGAGTTGAGTTTAGGTTCAATTTAAGGAAAACCTTCCTAGTAATTTAATCTGTTCAAAAATGTAATGATCTGCTGCAGAACTAGTGAGTTCCCTATTACTAGAGGTCTTTGAGCAGTCCAGATGTTCCCCTTTTAGGGATTTTGTAGAGGAAACCCATCCTTTTGTTAAGGGTGAGATTAGATGACCCCTGAGCTTGCCCGTATGTCTGAGATTCTCTGATTGTAAGAAGCAGCCGGCCAAGATTAGCTAGTGATGCTGTGCCTTGGTCTGGGCCTCATGCTTTCCATTATGGCCAGGTGAACTGACTTAACATTTCCTTAATGTGGCTTATTTGCTCCAACCTATAGACTTTGGTCTGGCCATATCCAGAATCTGGTTTTGGCATGTAATACTGAAATTGATAAAATACACATAAAAGATTCTCTGGCTAAAGAAGAAGTTGTTAGAGTTCCAAGGTCTCCTTGTCTCTCATGCCTCCTATTTGATTTGATTCAATTTAACAGATATTTCCTGGGAATTTAAAATTACTACAATACCATGCTAGCCCCTCAAACTTAAGTTCTATTTACAAGTCAGAGTCCTAGCCTCGAAAAGCTTATAATCTAGTAGAGAAAAATGAAGAATACAGATATAATCATAGTACTATTTGTAATATGATAAATGGTATAAGGGTACTACAAAAATGTCCTAAGGGTGTTCAGACGAGCGTATTCACTAGGGAATGGTTGGGGAATGGAGAATGGTTCCTTATGAGTTGGGGAAAACCAGGGAGAATGTGGCATCTGTGCTGAACTTTGAAGCATAGGCAAAATTTTAATCAGTGACCATGAAGAGAGAAAGGATAACAGATACATGTTATGCACAATGGAACAGTGTGGGGGATGTCTGGTACATTTGAGGAATATCAAGTAATCCATTTGGTCTCATGAATAGAGTATGTATGGGGAATTAGTGGAAGATAAAGCTTGAAACGCTCCTGATTAAGGTTAGTTTGAGGAGTTTAGAATTTATTTTTTATGTAATAAGAACTTCAGTTCAATTCAGGAAATCATTAATCAATGATTATACTGTTTGAGCATCACTGTGCTAGGTATCAGTAGAGATACAAAGTTTAATGGGGCTCCTGTTCTCATAGTAATTGGTCTTACTGAAGGATAAGATACATATATTAAAAGCTCTGGAAGATACAGTACAATACTGGCAAGTACAGCAGAGGAATTGATTCTACAAAGTTGAAATTGAGGAAGGAAAAATGTTTGATATTATGTTTGGGTTCAAAAAGTCAATTTCACAAATACAGGATGGGGTCATGGGGAGATGTAGACAGTGGTTTATCTAAAATCTAAGAATTATATGGGTAAAATGAGGTCATTTGATCTTGGGCTACCTGAAGAGAGGCACAGCTTCCAGGAATAAGGAGGTGCCCTAGTCAGAACACATCTGGAGAAGGCAGCATGGTTCTGGGTACCGCAGTTTAGGAATGGCATTGACAAAGGAGGTCAGTTAGGATAGGGAAGGGCCTCAAGGTCATGTCATATTGATCAATCAACAAGATTTTTCGAGTTCCTGACTGGGTCAGCAAGTACTGTGCTAGGCAGTGAGGATATAAAAACATTAATGAAACAATCCCTTGTCCTCAAACTTACATTCTGTAGGGAAAACAACATTGAAAGCTTACATTATATTACATAACGTTACATTACAAGCTTACATGTAAGCCCTTAGCTTACATTCTATAAGAGGAACAACATGTACAAATATACATGTACAAAGTAACTCCTAGCACAGTGGGCTCTAGAATCTAGAGAAATCAGGACAGGCCTCTTGTAGGGGATGCCTAAAATAAGCTTTGAAGAAATTAAGAATCTAAAAAGGCAGAGATGATGAGAGAGCATATTACAGAGGACAGCCTGAGCAAACACAAGGAGACTGGAGATTTCTCTCTGTCACAAACATCCAGAAGACCAGTTTGGTTGAATTATAGAATATGTGAAGGGGAAGAAGAAATAATAAAGCTGGAAAGGTAGGCTTGAACCAATTGTGAAGGGTTTTAAATGCCAAACAAAGTAATTTATATAATCCTAGAGTATCAGGGACCCACTAGAATTGAGGGATCAAGAGAGTTACTGGAACTAGTGATGTTTAGTCTTTAGAAGAGAAGAATTGGGTGGCGGGGGGAGCATGATGGCTGTCTTCAAGAATTTTAAGAGCTGGATGGGGAAGAACTATTAAATTGTTAAACTGCTTGGCCCCAGAGGGCAGAACCTGCAGTAATGGGTAGAAGCTGCAGACAAACATATTTAGGCATCTTCGAGGTGAGGTCATTCCTTCTGAGGAGAATTAGAAAAGATTTCATGGAAGATGAAACACACGAATTGAAGTTTAAAGAATAAGTAGGAACTTTAATCAAATACTTTATTAGAATTTAAATATATAATGACCAACTAAACTTGCTTAGTAACTATTTACATTAAATTATCTCATTTCAAGACATAAAGTATAATAATTTTTCACCCTCGCAAGTCCACATCAGAGCTTTTTGTCCATTCTCATTCAGTTTTCCTCTTATATAGTAATAGTACATATCGCATTCTTCTAATTTAGCTTTTTACACTTTGCATTATTTCATAAAGGCCTGTACTTCATATTATTCATACATAATGATCTTAACTGCATTATAGTATTCCATTCCATTGTTCTACCACAATTCATATAACCATTCCCCTATTACTGAATATACAGGTTATTTCTCATCCTCTTAATTACATGCAATGCTGCTATGGAAACCTTTGAGCAAAACCTTTTTATTGTTTTGTTTTTGATAGTCCCTTCAGAGAATATTCCTAGCAATTGAAAAAGTTGCTTAAAGGATATATTTTCATAGATGGTTGGTTATTAGTCTTTTGTTGTTGTTGTTGTTGTTTTGTTTTTAGGTAATTGTGGTTAAGTGACTTGCCCAGGGTCACATAGCTAGTAAGTGTAAAGTGTTTGGTCGGAGGTCAGATTTGAACTCAGATCCTCCTGACTTCAGGGCCAGTGCTCTATCCACTGTGCCACCTACCCACCCCAGTTATTAGTCTTCGTTCTCCAAGAGGACCAAAATGCCATCACTATGTTGGAGTTAAGGTACAGTGTGTCCAACTGTGGCTGGTATGACCAATACCAGCTCAGAAGGCTCTACCACAGGTCAATCACAAATAGTCCACATGAACATTTCATATTTTCATAACTTTTACTGTGTAGTTACCAAAATATTCTGTTATTTTTAATCTATCAGGAATGAGTAATTGTACCTGTTTCTTCACAACCCCACCAGCGTCTAGTTTCCTGTTTTAATTTTTGTAAGTAGGAACTGGTATCTCAAATTTATTTCAATTTTTATCTCAGAGAAGTTGAGCATTTATTACAATTTAAATTTTGGATGTTTGATTTGTTTCATTAGTTTGTATGAACTGTGACAATTTGCTTTTACTATTTAGAAAATATTCTATTCCTATCATTTGACCATTTCACCATTGTGAACTTTGGCAGTGGAGTATATGCTGGCTACATTCTCCTTATCACCTCTACCTCCTAGAATTCCTTGCTTCCTTCAAGATTCAGCTCTGACACTAACTTCTCCATAGAGCCTTTCCTGATCCTCCCAGCTACTAGTATCTCCCCAATAAAACTACCTGGAGTTTATTTTGTACGTATACATATATGTGCATGTTATTTCATTTGTTAGACTATAAGCTCCCAGAAAGGCAGGAACTACTTCATTTTTTTGTTTTAGTCTCTAGTGCTTAGTACAGTGCCTGGTGCTTAATAAATGCTGTCGATCGGTTGATTATTGTCCTCATTTTACAGAAGAAAAATCTGAGGTTCAGAGAGATCATGGCTTGGCCACCATGAGACAATTTTTCAGGATGTTTGGCAGGAGGAAAATAGGGTTATGATTTGAGGAAATGACGGGAGGAGAATTGTATTGTTGTGTTGATTTTTTAAGGATATTTGGCCATTTAAAAACAACAAGGTTTGACTACCTAGTCTTTAATGTTCCTTCTAGAGCTAGATCCTCTGATCTCATGACTTGAGTATGATTGTAGACAAAGGGGAAGAATCTAGGAGAGAGTAGAAGAGTGAAGATATGAGAAATAGATTGATTGATTATAGTGCAAGATTCCAGTGAAAGTGGTAAGGATGAGATCAATAGAATAGCCTAAGGCTTGTTAAGAAGTACTCTTCTCCCTCACAAAGTGAAGCATGTCTGCTGTGTGGATTGCTTTTATGGGGTCCTGACCCTTCTGCCTTGCTCTTACTTCTGGTGTCTTTTCATTCTCTCATTCCTCACTAGGCTAGGTGCCTGCCTGGTATTTGGCCTGTGGTTTTGCCCTAGCACATCATCGGATCTGATAATCAACAAATCGTTGGCAACTTTAGAGAGAGAACAGTTTCAGTTGAGTAATGAGGTCAGAATCCATATTGCACAGGATAGAGGAGTGAATGGGAGAAGAGAAAATGGAAGCAACGAGTATAAACAGCTTTTTCGAGGAGTTTGACTGATAAAGGAAAGATATTTACATACTCTGCTCTGATTCCCTCCCTTTCCTCCACTGATTAGTGCTTAAGGAAAGAGACTCAGAGATTCACCAGTGTTGGGGAATTTCTTCTCTGGAAACTGAGATAATACCCTGGCTCTCTTTGTATCACTTGTGCTCTACTCTTGCTTCCCCCCGCCATATTTTTTATTTATTTTATGTTTCTCAATTACATGTAAAAAAATGCAACATTCATTTATTTTTTAATTTTGAGTTCCATGTTGTCTCCCTCCTTCCCCTACTTCCAAAACTATAGAACAAGGTAACTCATCTGTACAAAGGTAATCTATTTTCTCCTACTCTTAATGTTAACCACAAGAGTTGCTATCTGCTAATCGTGGTGCTGATGAACTACTTATATAACAAGTTTGCTAATGACTGCTACCAATGCCCACTGATGCTGAGAAGAAAGATGGAGGCTTGGGAACTTTCATTGAGAAATGTACATTTTAGTCCACCCATTTCTAGGTGCTTTGGTGAGATAACTTAGTGGCTACTTCTGGTTAAACACACACACACACATACACACACACACACATATACACATGGACATATTAATAACTCTGGGAGAAAAATAAAAATATGTCATGTGCTTCTAAGCTTAGTCTGAATTATTAGCATTTTCTCTATCATTTTCTTAAGTCTAGGCAGTCAACAAAATGTTAAATCAAACATTTGTAAATTTCTGAGGTATAAATGCTTATGCCAAAAGTGTAACACTCAGCTCTCACAAGCTGGTTTGAGCTAGCTCCAGCACATCCCCATTAGACTTTTAAGTGACTCATTTATTCTCATTGTGCTCATTTCATTCCTAATTAATGGTTGATCAAAGAGTTCTGTTTGATTTAAAGCTATTATCTTTTATTTTGAGGTTCATACCAACCACGTCTACATTTGTGCACAAATTTGAATCTTATTGATATTTTCCCTTCTAAAATGTTAAATACAATATCATGTACATGTCAAAATACTTGTTTGGATGTAGGTGATCTTGAGACAGAGGATGGACATTCACTTGTCCAGTATACTATATAAAGGAGAATCTTCTTTTGGGTTGGACTAGATGCCTCTTAAGTTAGATACCTTCTAACTCTAGAATTTTCTGATTCTGGTACTGTAGGTATAATACATTCCTTGTTTTAGAATAACCGTGTCTTTTGGGTATTAAAATAGGTTCAATATCCTTTACTTTGCTTCATTATTTCCTGATCTCCTCTCTTTGTCCCATGGGACTTCAATACCACCAAATTCCCTACCCATCAATAGCAATCATGGGTTCTATCAGTACATTTTGAACCCAGAAGTATTCCATGTACAAATCATATGAAGAAATATGGCTTCTCTACAAAATCAAAGGGAAGTAAAGACCTGAGACTCTAGCCAGCTTATCCTGGCATTGCCCCTGGAGCAGCTGCACTTCAATCCTGGTAGAGTTGAGTCAAGTCATAACAGCTCTTTGGATATTTAATAAACAAGCAAAGTAGAATTCAATAGGTTTTCAAGATTTTAATTGACTTTAGGGCATGGGGAATGGTTTGCCTTCTTTTATTTTTAGAGTGACCAGGCATCTTTCATTTCCCTTTTATCCTTATAGGGTCAGCTGAAGGGAAGGTAGTCATTATAGTTACCTAGAATTAAAAGCCACCCTGCACTCCATCTTATCTATCCCCTGCATTTCACTGATAAGGAACTCAGCACCTGGAAGGGGAAATGAATTTCCCCAAGTTGCACAATCAGTTAGTGACTAAGCCAGGACAGTGTAGCCAAGTTGCCCGGCTACATCACCTCAACAATACTGGATGCTCCCGTTCCATACCTTCTGGGCATACCCATGGCCAGAGAAAAATGAGGAATGAGCAGGAGGGGAATGGAAATGGAAACAAACTTTGAACAGGCCCATCATCTAGATGGAGTGGGCCACTTAAATTCTATCAAAAAACTGGCCTCTTTTCAACTGGTTGTTTTCAAAATGGCAGCTTGTTTAAATTCAACAGGATGGGAAAATTGTGTCTGGACTTCCCCTTGCAAATGGTATAATGTTTTCCAAACCAATCTGTGTGCAAAAACAGACTGAGTCTACATGTACCAAGTAAAGTAGATGTAGAGGTCATTCCATAGATAATTCAAATCCCTCCCCCAAACTACCGCCAAAAAATAAAAAATAATCCCAACACCATTTGGCCTGGCTACTTAAACCAATGTTATTCTTAGATGTAAATGATCCAGTTAACAGACTCTGTTCTATCCTTCACATGTGTTCTCTACCTTATCTAGATTTTTTTGGTGGAAGCAGAACCAGGGTGAGGTGACAATGGGTTGCCCACTCCTCTGTATCCAAGATGATTCAGCCTAGGTGGGAGATTGCAGGCTAAGAAGTCCTTACTTTGGATGGGAAAGAGGGTGGGCTGCCTATTGGGTAGAAGGTACTCAATATTGTGTATGTAGGTTATAGGATGTGTATGTATAGTATGTGGATTATATTATAATAGTGTGTAGGTATATGTATATTATAAGATTATGGGCTTAGAGCCATAAGGGATCTTATAGTCCATCTAAACCCAGCCCTTTCATCTTACAGATGAGCAAACTGAAACCTAGCAAGATTGAACAACTTGCTGAATGTTACACAGGATTTGTAGGATATGTAAGATTTGAACTCGGATCCTCTGGCTTCTTCTGTGTCACATCAACACATTTATTTGAATTGTCTCTTTTCTTAAAATAAAAGTAAAAAAAAATTAAAAAGAAATTAAAAAAAAAGAAAAGTAAGAGCATTTGTACAGTAGAAGATGAACAGAAAAACACAATTGCAAGGGCTGCCCTGGTGCCTCTCCCTTCATCCTTAGTCTACCTGGACCTGGACCTAGAATGATTGTTTCCTCTTACCCCAACTGGATAAAGGAGGGTATGCAATCATAGTTCATATGGTTTTCAATTACTGCAGCCAGAATAAGAAACCTCTTCTAATTGGGAAGAAATGTTTTACAAATATTATCTCATCTGATCCTCCCAACAACCCTGAGAGGCAGGTGCTAGTTATTTCCATTTTGTAGAGAGGAAACTGAGGCTGGGAGTGGTTGTGACTTGCCAAGGGTCTCACAGCTAGTAAATGGTCTGAGGCTGGATTCACACTCAGGTTTTCTGGTCTCCAAGTTTAGCATCAAGTTTAGGTTATTGAGGCTAACTATGGAATTTTCCTTGAAGGATTTTTTTTTTTTAAATAGCATAAATCCTCCTATTTCCAGGACCAGTTAAGGTAGATCTCCGCCCCATTGTGGGAAGACAGGCAGGAGGCCCAGATGACCTCCAAGTTTGTCTCTATCTCTAGCCTTTTCATAAAACAGAGATGAGTTACTTTGTTACTGATCTTTGTCTTCCGGGTGTTAATAAACTATTGGTTTTGACTTCTCCCTTTCAACCTGCACTCTGTAGACGTTCCAAGAAACTGTACTTTGATTAAACAGCTTTGATCAAGCAGCTGTACTCTCCATCACAGATCTCTGAATCATATCACTGCTTTCAGTATTTGTGCCAATTCACGGAATAATGTTGCCCAGCCAAGCAAGAGGGAATGAAATACAGAATATTACATTGAGCATATTTAAAGGAGGACAGCTGCAAACAGTCTGGCAGTGTTTTCTTTTGTTGTTTTCTTTTCTTTTTCTTTTTTTTTTTTTGATGTTGATACATTAGGTACCCTTGAAAATAATTACCACACTCTCAGTACATACAAACCAGTTATTCACGATGACTTCCCACTGTGAGAGTGGGCAACTCCCAGAATTAAAGTAAGTTCAGTCAGGTGGGAACAGAGATATGAAAAAAACAAATCAAAGCTCTTTTCTTCTGACTTTACTTGTTTTTATTAAGAAATAGGATTGTGAGCTTGAGTAAGCCTTGTGCATGTGCCCATCTTGTGCATATGTATTGGGGTGTATGTGTGGAGAGGGGAGGGGTTTAGAGTGAGGTAAATAACTAAAAGGACATGTATGTGGATATGGGGGGTGTGTATATGTGTGTATATGTGTGTGTATGTGTGTGTGTGTGTGTGTGTGTTTATATGTGGTTAACTACAAAAGATAATGCCAAGAAAGGGTACTTTGAACTATAAATCATTTCTTCCCTTTAGACATACGGCCTTTATGGAGGTTGACAGTCGTCTGTAGTGACTTGCCATTCATGAGTGGAAGAAGGAGCTCTTTATCCAGAACTCTTTTGTTTCTTTGAAGAAAGCACATTCAGCCACTTGGTGTTGCCACAAGATGGTTTTGTTCATTTTCCAGCTGTGGATATGAATTTATACATCAAATATTAAATTCTTTCGTCACAGTCTTTTCAGTGGGGCTAGACAATAGCAGGAGCTGTGTCCTAACTCAGTAGGCCAGAAGTTAGGCTGGCTTGAATTACTCCTTCTGTTAAGAAATACCATGTGTATTCCAGTAGTCAGAGTGTCATGCAAGGCCTGTGGGCAACAGTATCAATCAGGCAGATGACTTACAATTACCAACAGAGGTTAGGAGTCCACATGGCCAAGGATAGAGTTGAGGAACATGTAAGCTACTACTAGTCTCAGGAACAAGAAGTTAAGAAGCCAAGCAGGTAAATCACAGATTAAGGGGCAGGTATCAGAGGTCAAGGTTGGCAAAGGTCCAAAATCCAGGTGGGATCAGTAATTCAGGTCAGAGTCCCAGTAACCAGAGAACTGGAATGTCAACTTGATTCTCAGGCAAGGTCTGGTTGGGTCAGAGGGCTCTTCCATGTGAGTTATTATTAAGGGACTGAACCTTGAGCATGGGCAAGTCTGAGCCCGCAGGTGTGGAAAAGTTGATCTTTCTTGGCTAGATTGGGAATGAGAGAGCCATGGGAGATTTTGGTACTGAGTAAACATTTAAAATTATGTAACTAGAACTGACAATGATACTGTACTGCATGCACGGTCAGTGTTTATACACTATTGAATATATTGAATTGTGTGTATATATGTGATTAGACATATAATTATGTTTCTTTTCTGGAGATCCCTGAAAAGGTTTTTTTTTTTATCTTGGGTTTCACTGTGGGGCTTGCTCAGAGGTTAAACCTGTGAGGAAAATAAGTATATCTTTTGTGAACTTTGGAAGTGAATTATTTATCAAATTGAATTATCTCTTTTTTGAGATGATAGGCATAGCTGTAATGTTATCTATTACAAACTCTTCTTTGCTCTTCTCTCTTTTGGAAGAAGGAGAAAAAGGATCTGGGAAGAATGTGGGTATTGGACCAACAGGCCACCAGCAATTGGGAGAATCCTAAAACAAGAACAATGGTGTTCTGGGTTCATAAATGTCATTCTCATGGTATGCCAGAGGAAGGGCCTGAGTTGTATGTGTGGGCTTCAGGTCTAGGAAATCATGATTTCCCAGTTTGCACTAGGCTCTTTTACATGTATTTTGATCCCCTATAGCCCTGTTCTTGATGTTTCTTCATTCTGACTTTGCATAGCCTCACCCCCATAAGCCCTAGAAGACACATACTTAAGGTCTGAAATGTGTGGCAACAAAGGGACGATGAGGGAAAGAGGGAGTGGCTGGAATGAGAAACCAAAATCATGGCAGTACCAGTAGAAGAAGGAAGGGGAAATGACCAGGGATTTGGTATAGCCGAGTCTGAACTGAGGGGGGTCCTGCATCCTCAGGGACCCGGGCAATCAGGAGGCTCAGGGCCTCGAGATGGAATTTAGAGATCAATGAAGTTTAGAATAGATTGTGAAGAAATATAAAAAGCCCTAGGCCAGTCCTCGCAAGGGTCCCTGGATTAGTTCCAAGGAGCAGTCTCTGGGAAGCTGCTGTGGTCAGCATGGCCCATGGCCTATGGTGTGATCTTTCACAGGTCCATCAGCAGAAATGCTAATGATATCCCTAGCTAGCATAGTAAAGGCACACCCTGCATCACCAAGTGCCGCCCCATAAGAATGTGGTTTGCTTTTCAATTATTGCTGTTGCCTCTTTTGCCTACTGAGCTGGGGAGCAACATAGAAAGGAAGTTGATCACCCTGTAGGTGCCAGGCCTGAGCTGTGTTTCAACATAAATATTCTTACTTGCTTTAAATGGGATATAGAACAAAAATGAATGTATCGAATTCATTTTTTCAGCTTTTAACATAGAACAAAGTCTTAGATTTTCAGTCAACTGGCAAACATTGATTAGGTGCCACTGTGTTAGATGCTGGAGATACAAAGATAAAGATGGAATAGCCCCTTCCCTCAAAGAGCTTACATTCTGTCAGGAGAAGACAACATGGGTAGATACATGTAGATACAAATATATATAGTAGGTTCATACAAGGTAATTTCGGGGGAGACATTAGCGTTTGGGGGATCAAGAGGAGCCCAATATAAGAAGTGATGCTTGATCTGAGCTAAGAAGGAAGCTAGTAATTTTAAACAGTGGAGGTGAGGAGTAGAATTCTAGACATTGGATCAGCCCATCCCAGAGATGGGAGATGGGAATGTCATTTTCACGAACAGCAGATGATAATAGGCTTATAACTCAGGTATGAGATGGCCTCATTTCATTTCACTTGCCGCATGCCTTGGGAGATGACCTTCTGCCAAAAGAGGTCAAATAAATGAAGACAAACTATGTAAGGGAGGCTTTGAGTAATGAGATACCGTGTTTTGCATTAATAGATTACCAGTTCATACTGAGTCCAGGGTAGAGAGGCTGAGTGATTCCCAATAACCATCTGTCCTCACCACTTACAAAACCACAGTGTAGCAGGAAATTGAGGGCAGAGAGCAGGTCTTCATTTGTGTGATGATCAGCTTTCTAGGATGACCCTCTAAGCCTATGACCCCATCAGGTGAAAGGGCTCAGCATCCAATTCTGGTGATGTTAGCGGCTTCCTTGGAACGCATTTCTAGACATGAAGCCAATTCAGAAGTGAAGTTTCTGGAATGCTGTTATCATGGAGATCTTCAGGTGACTTTCCCAGCCTCTTGACTTGAGCACTAGCAGAAAGGGCAAGGACTAGACCCACCAATATGTTCTTTCTCTTAGACCAGGATGGAGTAGGAGGTGGTGGCTAGGTAGGGGAAGAGGTGGCTTCTGGGTTTTCTCCTTGAGAATTATTTTAATGACAATCATACCAACACTTAGTTCCCATTGCAATGAAAGTAGCACTTTGAACAGCCAGAAGGTAACATGGGGACTTTGAGGGGCAGTGAAAAGGTGGAAGAGTATCTTAAGAAAGGATATGAAAGAATGACCAAGACAAATTTTGCCCTATTTTTCTCTAAGCCTTTTGTTTTCTCTCTATTAAGGAACAGCAGCATATAAGAAGGGAGGGGGTGCTGGATTTGGGCATTAGGAAGACCTAAGTTTGAATCTTGCCTTGGTCAAGTCAGTCATTGAGGCAATAAGCATTTATTAAATGCCAGCTATGTGCCAGGGACTACACTAAGTGCTGATGATACCAAGAAAGCAAAGGGCAGTCCCTGTTCTCAAGAAACTCATGCTCCAATGGGGTAGACTATACGAAAGCTGCTATGGACAAACAAGACACATACAAGACAAATTGGGGATCATCTCTGAAGGAAGAAACTGGCATTAAGGGGGATCCGGAAAGCCAGGTCAGCAAGCAGTTATTAAGCACTTACTATGTGCCAGGTCCTGGGCTGAGTCCTAGAGATACAAAGAAAGGCAAAAAACAGTCCCTTCTCCAGAGAAGAGGAGAGGAGAGGAGAGAAAAGGGGAGACAGAGAGACGGAGAGAGACAGAGACAGAGGGAAAGAGGGAGAGACAGAGAGAGAGAGACAGAGAGACATGGAAGGGACACTGGCTCCTTCCTCTCTCTCCTATGTGTTTTCTAAGTGTCTGAGTTGGTAAACTCACAGGGCCAGACCCTGACTAAGGTAGCCACACACAGAAACCCTCTGAAATGACCTTGGGTCTTTAGGTGCAGCGGATGCTGCCTCCCTACTCACCCCTCCCTCCTGAGAAAAGGGCCATGGCGAACATGATGGTGGTCAGGCAGCGCCTCTCCTTGGGCTACTGTAACAGGAAGTGACGCTAACGATGGACTCAGACTCAGTAAATTAAATTCTTACCCAGTGCTTCAGTGACTCAGAGACTGTTTGAAGAAAGTAGTGTCAGTGCTTTGCTGAACTCACAGCTAACGAGGACTTCTCTTTGGCAGCACTTTTCTCCTCCTCATGTACTCTGTGTTCCAATCGGCTGGCCTTGTTGCTATTCTTCATTCATAATATTCCATTTCCTAACTTCATGCCTTTGCAAAGGCTGTCTCCCCCCACCCCACACTCCCCTTTGCCCACACCTCTCCTGCTCTGCCTTGTGCCTGGAATTCACTTCCTCCTCATCTGTACCTCATTGAACCCTTAGCTTCCTTGAAAACTCTATTCAACCACCCCTGCTCTCCCACATGAGGCCTTTCCTGCTCCTTCTAGCTGCTAGTGCCTCCCCAGCCCTGAAAATAACTTCCAATTTTTTTGTCTGTGTGTGCTTATTTCGCCTCCCTGAATAAAATGCAAGCTCTTAGAAGGCAAGAACCATTTCACTTCTCCCTCCGAATCTCTGAGTAGTAGGCACTCGTTTGAAGGGTTGGATTGATAGGGGTGGGGCTGGGAAGGAGAGTTGATCGGTTCTCATGTTTTGCCCTTCTGTGGTATTTGGCTGTAATCTGAAGTTTTAGGATTGAGCTTCAGACTGTTTGCTGCTCCTTCTTCCATGTATTATCTGAAAGCTGTATCTAGTGAAGATCTCTCCAAGGAGCGTAACCTTCTCCATACCTCTGAAATGGCACCTGCTTGAGACAGGCTGAATTTAGTAATGAACCCTGACCACTGGTCACAGGTTTCTAGGTAATTATAATGGCTTGTGATTTGTCCTAAGGAATCAATCCTTTCTTTGGGCCTGGAGTTTCTTTTTTGAGTGGGGGGTAGTTTTTTACTGACGGGAGCACCCCAGGGGTAGAGAACAGAGACGTATCCCTCAGGAAGTCCTGGGAATTGTCAGAAATTCACCATGTGCCTTTAATAGACCAGTGACTTCCTGATGCCATTCCCATTTCTCCCCCCTCTTATCTTGGCCTCTTGTGCCCTAAGTCTTAATAGCATGTGACACTCTTGGCAAGACAACCACAGAGAGATGGGAGAGCCATTTTCTATTTTTGATGTGGGTACCCTTCCCTAAGTGCTCTTATTAATGCTTCATGATGGATGTTAGTACAACAGGGAGGCTAAACCACTCTCTTGCTCCATGCTTCCTTAATGTATTCATTTATTCAGTGCTACAAAAGGAAAAAAAAAAAGTTTCATTAATTCAGAAGGCAAACTGAGAGGAGGTAATCTTGGTCCCGTAGATGGAGGGGTGGGATAATCCAGCTAAGTACAAAATAGAAGGGTGAAACAAAGAGAATAAATACCCTCATTTCTATTGCTTTTCCACAAAATTAGAAAATGTTTTCCCCCTCCCTTTTTACTCTCCCACCCTCCTGGGTGGAGATGAAGTCCATTTCTTTATTCCCCTTAGCTTCAAAGGTGGGGCCCTTTCCTGTTATTTTTGTGTTTTTGGGTGGGCATCTGCCTTGTGAGGACCTTTTCATTTAACAAATAGAAGGCACTGGCAGGGCTCACTGCACCACATATTTTCAGTCTTAAGGCTTACAGCCACAGATTCTTTCCAAATGGCAAATAGAAATTACATACTTCTTAAAGGATCTGTGATTGTGTGAGCCTCTGTGTGTGTGTGTGTGTGTGTGTGTGTGTGTGTGTGTATGCTCCTTCCATTACTGCCAATCACACCCCTTTCATGAGCTTAGCAGATGGACTTCATGAGTTGTTATGGCTGGAAAAAAAAAAGAAATCCATGCCCTTCTGGTGATGAGGCTCTCCAAAAGTAGTTAGGCCGGTCCTCAGATGGCAGATAGACATACTCAAAGTTGTCGTTTTTTTTTTTTCCAGATTTGTTTAGGACCTGACAGGGACCAATCTCTGCTTGGCCTCAGCTTCCAGAATCTAGTGTCAGCCCCATACCACGATGAAACACCAAGAGGAAAACTTTAGTGGAAGAAGTAATAATGTGATGGGAATAACAATTTAGCTTTTACCCATATTTATATTGTCATTTCCCATGAGAATAGCTCTCAAATGAAAGTCGAGAGCCTATTTTTACTACAGTAATAGAATAATAATAATAACTAGCATTTGTATAATACTTCAGGGTTTATAAAGCCCTTTTACAAGTATTATCTCATTTTACCCTTACGACAACTCTGGGAGGTAGGTGCTATTATTATCCTTATTTTATAGATGAAGAAACTGAGGCAGACAGAGGTTCTGACTTGCCCAGGGTCACATAGCTAGTAAGTTTCTGAGGTCACACTTGAAGTCAGGTCTTTCTGACTCCAGGTCAGGCATTCTATTCACTGTACCACCTGCCTGCCTATAAGATCCTAGTCTCATATAACCTTTGGGACCTAAATATCCCATAGGTATCACAAACTCAACACATCCATACCAGAAGTCATTATATCCCCCCAAACCTACCCCTGTTAACTTTTCCAATTTCCTTTCAGGGCATTGAAAGCACCACCATTATTTTCGTCATCTAGGTTCACATTCAAGAAGTCATCTTCTCTTCATTTTCACAAACTTTCTTGATATTTCAATGTTGGACTTGTCTTTTAGATTCTAATTCAACGACACCTCTTGAATCCCACCACTTATCTCTACTCAGATGGCTGCCACCCAATATTAGCTTCTCATCACCTGGTCTATTGTAACAGCTCCCTAATTGTTCTCCCTGCCTCAAGGCTTTCCCTTCCCTAATCCATCCTCCAAACATCTGTCAAACTGATATTTCTAAGACACAGATCCTGGTCTTCTTTTATTCAAGAAGCCTCAATGGGTCCCTCTTCTGTCTGGGATAAAACACAGTGTCCTCTGTCATTTAAAGCCCTTCACAATATGACTTCATCCTGTTATTTTAGGCCAATTTCACATTACATCCTTGTCAATTCTGTTTTCCATCCCAGACAAATTGGACTCCTTGTTCCCCATGTATGGCCTTCCATCTCCCCCTCTGGGCTTTTGTATGTACTGTCCTCCCATATGTCATCCCTTCCCACCTCCACTTCAAGGCTCAGTTCAGGCTCCCCTTCCTCTAAGAGACATTTCCCGATTTCCCCCAGTGTCAATGCTTCTCTCCCCAAATCACTTTGTTTCTATGCCTATGTCTATACACCATTTCTATCTATATTTATTTCTATTTCATCTATATCTATAGATATTTATAGTGCAAAATATATTTAGATCAATAGACAGAGATAGATCTCTTTCTCATATACTTACTCATCTGTGAATCTGTTGTTTCTCCCTAGTAGCTGGTGAATTTCTTGAGTACAGAGATCATGTCCCTTTTTCAGTTGTGTGGTACAATCCATTGCACAGAGTAGACCATTAACTAATGCTTGTTCATTGAAAGGTTGATTTCAGTAGAGGAATGTTAGTGTCTTTCATTTCAATATAAGAAACATATAGTCTCCTAATTGTTCCTGTACACACACACGTACATACACATATGTGCACACTCATAGCTACACCTCCCCAAATCTCCTTTCTTGGGGAGTGTGATCTATGACAGCAGATTGGGAAATCCATTTAAATGATGCTTTTTAAAATCCTGTCTGGTTGTTGGGAGTTGTATGCAAAGGGGGCTCGTCTATTTCCCACTACCCTTTTGAATTTCCAGTCTGGAAAGCCTACGGGAAACCACTTCCTAGCCATTTGCATGTAAATTAATGCATCACACTGCAGTGCTCAGCTTCCTCAAGCTGATGAACAGCTCATCAAAAATATTGGCCTTTGGGACCTGTCATTCCTGAGCAGGTAAAATCTAAGCAATTCTGCCCCTCCTACTAGAGTTTGTCAGTTTGCACATTTGACCCATCTTGGGTTTGCTTCACTGCTGGCAGTTTCGATGCGTCACTTAGGTGATTGAATCTTTGCAACTTAAACATTTCTTGTTTGGAAAGAAAATGTTCCAGAGAGGACCACAGGCTTTCCCCTTCCATGCTGTTTTTGTTCTGTTATCCAGCCCAATGTTGGTGGAACCAAGTGATTCAAAGAAAACATACATTAGAAACGCCAGAAAATATTGATTCAGGCAGCAGAACTAATGACTAACAAATGCTATTCCCAATCAGAAGTAAACAGTTACAGAGGGGTTCTAAGGCTTCGAAGTGCTTTTGATTTTGTTCTTTCTTTATGCTGACCACATAAAGAGTATGTGCCGCTAGTTGTTACCCAACCCAGATTAACATGGTTAGTGTTCTCTGGTGAATAGATGCCTCAGTAACAATATAGACAAATGTTAGGTTCTGGCTCTCGGGTTCTCTTTTTTTTGCGGGACCCCTGCATCATTCACCAGCCTGTTTATCCCTCTCTTTGATTGTCTGGAACATTAAGGGCATTCAGTGTCCCTGGGGAAGCCCTGGAAAACAGTGAAAAATCTGGAAGATTGGGAAACTGGTGTTGACATTCATCAATAAGGAAACTCAGCTTGACTCCTGAGTTTGAGACCATTTCCCGTGCCGTAGGTAGAAAAGATAAATGCTTCTCTTCTGAGGGACCAGGTATGGCTTTATGATCTATATTTCTTGAGTAAAAGGCTGAACTTGTTATACTAGTAAACAGCCATCTCTGTGAGCCTATGCTTCCTTTTTTGACCACAGTGCCCCAGTGATACCAGTTAAAGAGGGTTGCACTAGGCCAGGAGAATGGGAAGGGTAAGACCTGGTAGGGCTGAAGTTGTCTTGAAAAGTTTGAACAGCTGTAGCATGCAAGGGGTTAAAGGAATAGGCAGAAGTAGTATGGTTGGAATGGGAGCTGGGGGAGCAGGCAAAGGAATGCCATCGAGCTGGATAATCAGGTAGCTTCTGAAGCCCTTCACAGCCAGGCTCTTTCCTACCTTTCCAGTCTTCTCATACCAAACTCCCTACTGTATACTCTTCCATCTCCAGCAACGTTGGCCTCCCTGTTCTTCCTCTGACTAGACTCTCCAACTTCAGCCTCTGCTCCTTTCTCCTGGCTGTCCACCCAGCTTCCTTTTAAGACTCAGATGAAACTCCACCTTCCACAAAAAAATGCCCTATGTGGTATCCCTCCTCCTACCCAGTCCCTTCCCTCTGGGATAAGCTCTCAATTACCCTGTATATATCTTGTATGGTCATAGTTGTTTACATGGTCTCTCCTTCATTAGAATGTAAACTCTCTGAAGGTAAGAATCTCATTTTTTTTTACATTTTTTGTGTCCCCAGGGCTCACCACTGAGTCTGGCACATAGTAAGCACTTAATAAATTCTTGTTGATTGCTAACATATCTACTAACACTCTGTTTTGTATTTCTGAGCTACTGTTAGAACACACTAAGTAATCCCCAAGTGCTTGGAAAGAATAAATAGGCTCTCTCAGCTGCTAGAAGTGGATAGAATAGTCAACACGCGTGTCTGATATGTGTTAGGTGATGTAAGAGAGAAGAGAAATAAATAGTCTCTACTTTCAATGAGAACAGCTAGATAACCCAGTGGATAGAGCACTGCCTTGAAATCAGGAAGACTCCTCTTCATGAGTTCAAATCTAGCCTCACTTACCAGCTATGTGACTCTAAGCCAATCACTTCACTCTTTTTGCCTCAGTTTCCTCACCTGTAAAATGAGCTGGAGAAGAAAATGGCAAACCACTCCAATATCTTTCCAAGAAAACCCTATATGAGGCCATGAAGAATTGGACATGACTGAAGGGAAAAACTTTCAATGGGGCTTTTACAGAGGGGACAGGAAAACTTCCTAACTGCTCTGTTTCATTTCCCATCCTTTCCTTTTCCCTTCTGGTCTCATGACAGGTGTTTCTCCTCCTGGCCATGACCAACTTTTCTACCTAGGTCCATTATCTCTGAAACTTTGCTGTATACATCATTCCTCACTCATCTTCAATCTCCTCCACTGGCTCCTTCTCTTTGACTTAGAAACATGCTTGTCTCCCATACTCTAAAAAAACCTTCTTTTGTTCCTGATATTTTTCCAAACTATCATCCTTGCCCTCTGTTGCCCTTAACTCTGAAACTTTCAGAAAGAATAGCCTACACTCACTCTCTCTGTTGAATAAGCATTCCTAAAGTACTTTCTATGTATCTGGCACTCCTTCAAAGAGATGAGAATACACCCAAAGAGATCAAAGAAAAAGGAAAAAGGACAAACTTATTTATAGCAGCTTCCAAAAGAATTGGAAATTGAGAGGATGCCCATCAGCTGGGGAATGGCTGAACAAGTTATGGTATAGGATTGTGGTGGAATACTATTGTGCTATAAGAAATAACAAGCAGAATGGTTTCAGAAAAACCTGGGAAGACTTACATGAACAGATGCAAAATAAAGTGAGCAGAACCAGGACAACATTGTAACAGCAATATTGTAACTATGATCAACTGTGAAAGATTTAGTTACTCTGATCAACACAATGATCCATGACAATTCTTGATGAAAAATGCTATACACCTCCAGAGAGAGAACTGATGAAGTCTGAATGCAAATTGAAATTTTTTTTCACTTTCTTTCTTTTTCTTGCTTTTTTTTGCAACCTGGCTAATATGAAAATATGTTTTGCATGATTTCATATGTATAATTGATATCACATTTCCTGATTTCTCAATCAATGGATAGGGAAGGAAGGAGAGAATTCAGAACTCAAAAAATTTTTTTAAATGAATGTTAAACATAAGTAAATATTAAATTTATTTTAAAAAAAGAAGTGGGGATACAAAGAAAGGCAAAAACAGTTCCTGCCCTCAGGGAGCTTACATTCTCATATTCACCCCCTGCTCATTCCTCTGCAGCCTAGTTCTTATTCCTACTATTTTCCTAGAACTCCTTTTTGTCAAGATCACCAATGACTCATTCATTGTCAAAAACAAAAGCCTTGACCTACTTCTTAATATTCTTTCCTCCGTTGCCTTCTGTGACACAGTTCTATCTCTCTTCCTGCCTGTTGGCCTGCCTCTTCTCAGTCTCCTTTTCTGGATCTTCCTCCATCTTCTACCAAAGGATCTCATATTCCTTTGCTTTTTTTTATCCCCCATGATGGTATTCATCTTTCTACATGAATCATTATTCAGTATGTGGGGCCAGGGAAAAGAGAAGTGAAAGACGTGGTGGGAAGATAGGCAATACATGAGCTGAACTTGACTTTATTTTAAACTTGATTTATCTTCACTGTCCTAATGTCTTTGCCAAATAGCTTGTAGTGTAATTAGCAACTGGAGGGTACAGTGGTGAAAGTGCCAGACTTGGAGTCAGCATGACTAAGTTCAAATCTTTCTTCAGGCACTTATTAGCTATGTGACTCTGCACAAGTCATTAAAGGCATCTCGATGCAGCAGCGGATAGAGCATTGGATCTGGAATCAAGAAGACCTGAGTTCAAATCTTGCCTCAGACAGTTACTAGCTGTGTGACCCTGGGTAAGTCACTAGCCCTGTTTGCCTCAGTTTCTTCAACTATAAAATGGGGATAATAATAACACCCACCTCCCGAGGGTTGTTGTGAGGATAAAATGAGATCATACAAAATAATATAAAAAGCATTGTGCTTAGCACAATGCTTGGAACACAGGAGGTGCTATATAAATGCTACCTGTTAACATTATCTTCATCATTATCATTATATTATTCCACTTCAGCCTCAGTTTCCTCATCTATAAAATGGAGATAATAATAGAACCTGCCTCCCAGGGTTGTCGTGAAAATCAAATCAGGTGGAATATGTAAAGCACTTTGCAAACCATATAAATGCTAGTATTGTTCTTATTATTATTTGGAGTCATAAAATCTGGACTTGAATCTTGGCTCTGCCTATGTGATCCTGGGAAAATTACTTAACCTCTTTGGGCTTCCATTTCCTTCTCTGTGGGATGAAGTGATTGGACTAAATCCTTTCTAAGGTCCCTTCCAACTTCTAGAATGTTTCCTCCTTGGAACCCACATCAATCTTCCTACAAGCCATCTCTCTGTAAGGCTTCTGATGTATAATGTGAAACCTACTTGACAACCAGAGATAGTCTTATTAGAAATATGTCATGCATAGCTACTTGGTGGGTAGCATCTGGGGGCTAGGATGGAGAGGAGGTCTAACAATTGGGCTGTGTAGAGAATGTAGTTAGGTATACTGCCAATAGCTGACTGTCTCAGCAGATGAATTGTGAACCTTTGAAATAAAAAAATAAAGCTTCAGGCCAGGAAATTGAGGTAATCAGCTAGAAGATGAGTTTTACTGGAGATTGTTGGGGTAGGGGAGAAACAGGTCTTCTCACTACATCTGAATTTCAGTATGACCTAATAGACATATCTGGCTAACTCAGGTGAGCCTTTGGCAGAGTCAACTGATCCTGAGATGTGGGAAGTTTCTTGGGCTCCTGGCCTCAGCATTTGGAGACGGCAATAGGAGAGAAGATTGGGCCATAGTTCCAGTTTTCAGTGATGGTTTCCTGACTCATTTGTTTTACTCAAGAAATCGTTTCTCCCCTAAATCTCTGAGTGATACTGTGGCTAAGTTCTTTAAATAGGCAATCATCAGCAGTTTTGCATTGATTAAGCAACTTGAGCATCTAAAAATAGCCTGCCAAGCAGATTCATCTTCATGTGGCAGAGGCTTTAAATGGAACTGAATTCACACCTTTTAAAAGAACTGAGTAGTCAAGACTCAGGACCTGAATCTGTACTGTATATTTCTCAATTATCTCACCAAAATGGATGCTGAATTTGAATGCATTAGAGAATATTTAATATCATCATCATCATCATCCCCACCAGCAACCATCTTTTTATTAAGCATCTACTATGTGCCAGGCACTGTGCTAAGCATTAGAAATACAAAGGGATGCAAAAAAACAACCCTTGACCTCAAGGAACTCATATTCTAATAAGGGAGACAACATGCAAATAAATATGTATATATGAGATATATACAGGGCAAACTGGAGGCAATCTCAGAGGGAAAATGTTAGCAAAAGGGGTGAGGAGGGATACCAGGAAATACCTCTTAAAATAGATGGGATTTGAGCAGAGTCTTGGAAGAAACCAGGGAAGTCAGGAGGCAGAAGTGAGAAGGGAGAACATTCCGTGCATGGGGGACAGCAAGTGAAAAGGTATGAAGTTCGGACTTAGTGTTACATTCTAGATATATCAGGAAGACCTGTGTTGCTGGATGGGAGAATACGTAGAGGAGAGCAGAATAAAAGACTGTAAAAGCCAGAAAGGGTCAGGTCATGAGGGGCTTTAAAAGACAAACAGAAGATTTTCTGTTTAATCCTGGAGATGATAGAGAACCACTCAATGTTATTGGATAAGGAGATGAAATGGTCGGACCTGTGCTTTATGATCACTGGCATCCAAGTGAAGGATAGACTAACATGGAGAAAGCCAAGGCAGGGAGACCAACCAGCAGGCTATTATAAAAATACCTTACAATTCCATAGTACTTTTTTTTTTTTAGGCAATGGGGTTAAGTGACTTCCCCAGGGTCACACAGCTAGTAAGTGTCAAATGTTTGGTCTGAGGCTGGATTTGAACTCAGTTCCTCCTGATTTCAGGGCCGGTGCACTATCCACTGTGCCACCTAGCTGACCCTTTTAAAATTTTACTTGTTATGCTTTCACTTTTATTTTTTTTTTTGGCAATTGAGGTTAAGTGACTTGGCCAGGGTCACACAGCTAGTAAGTGTCAAGTGTTTGTTCTGAGGCTGGATTTGAACTCAGGTCCTCCTGATTTCAGGGCCAGTGTTCTATCCACTGTGCCACCTAGCTGCCCCCATACTACTTTCAAAGCACGTTAGTACCTATGATTTCAGCCTATGTGACATTAGGGTAACTATCGGTGGATTCTGTCTATACAAAGATAGGTAGCGTTAGCCCTATTTGGCAGGTGAATAAAGAAACAGAAAAAAAGGTTAAGTGAGTCACCCAAGGTCACACAATAAGGTGGAGCTGTGGTTTAGATCCAAGTCTGCTGACTCCTACTTTTTTTGTTTCTTTTTCTCTACCGTTTGATGGCTTAACATTTTATAAAATGTAAAAGCCATTCCAAAGATCATTAAAATAGTAGTAGTAGTATTAGTGGTGGTAGTAGTAGTAGTAGTAGTAGTAGTAGTAGTAGTAGTAGTAGTAGTAGTA
>NW_020949548.1:8391402-8400540 GCF_900497805.2 Vombatus ursinus | reverse complement strand
TAGTAGTAGTAGTAGTAGTAGTAGTAGTAGTAGTAGTAGTAGTAGTAATAGTGAATAAGTGACTGTGACATGTCCCAGTTTGCAAGGCGTTAAGTTCCAAGTGGTAGATGTACAATAGCAGATAAGAGAGATTACAATTGATATATAACCTGTGCCATAATGCCTCTGTGAGCACTAACAGGATTTGTGGAAGATGATACAGCAGAACAAAGTATAGCAAGCTACCCAAGGAGGGCTCCAGGCTCCGGCAGAATCGCTGTATTATCAGCCTTCAGGGCTTCCAGATGAAGTCGTCTCTTTTTTCAGAGTGCTCTATCAGTGGAACGACAAGGCATGCTATGTGTACAATTAAATAACTCGTTTCCTTCAGGAAGGAGATGATAATTATCATATATTTACTCCTCAGTAACACCACGGAACTGTATTTTGCCTGTATTCCTTCTATTCAACGGAGAAGCCAATACGCCTTGTTTCCAAGCAGCTGGATTTATGTCTGTGCACTCCCAGCAGGCTGGCTCCATCAAAGGAGCCATTAAATTATTTCCCATTATGCTCCTTTCATCTCTTCAGCTTTCTATTGTGCACAGCTTTCCCCTACTGGCTGAGGGCTTTTGCCGCAAGGCAGCTCTCCCTTTGGGATGCCCCTTTCTTTAACACATGGGTGTCACTCCCCTGTGCCTCTATGGAAAGAGACAAATAGAGCCTCCTTTTTTTCCACATATTCTTCCTGGTGGGTTCTCCACCCTTTCCCCTACTCCCATTCAGAACCATGTGGCACTGTGGCATTCAGCCGGCCCCAGCCAAAATGGGAGGACCTCACCTCCCCTAGAGCTGTAAACAATGCTGGTAGTTTTGGCAAGAGGTACAGAAAATCAGAAGGGTTGGAGGCTTCCCTAGCAACCTTGCAAAAGGAAGTTAAGTTTTTCCCTGCCACAAAATCCCTACTTCAACCTGTGCTGATAGGAAGCTAGGAAGCCCATGAACAGAACTTGGCTTCATTTTGAACATGGTTTATCTGCTGTATTCTGGTGTCTTTGGTATATGGCCTGTCATGGCCCATGCACCAATATATAATGATGAAAAACATCAGGTTGGGGGTAGGAGAATTGCAGAGGATAGATAAACTCTACAGAGCAAATTCCCATAATTCCTAGATATTTGGCTGAATTTCTGGGTGTTTCTGGGTACCAGTGCTTCTTTTCAGGGCACCTTTAACCACACAAATGGAATGGGGACCACTAAAAAGGTGTAATTTGATCCTCATTTGTCCCTGCATCCCCTGGCTCTGATAGATGAGCTTTTGCCTTAGCTTGTCTGGAACCAGGCCTCTACCATACTTTCTGGACATCTTCACACCATGCTGCCCCCATATACCCTTACCCCTTCCCTTCTTAGCCCCCTTGTATGGGTTATCTTTCCATATTAGACCAAAAGCTCCTTAAACCAGCTAAGTAATGATGTGTAGAAAGTGATGGACCTGGAATCAGAAGACCTGAGTTCAAATCCAGCCTCCGACATTAACTTTCTGTGTGACCCTAAGAAAGTCACTTAACCTATGTCCACCTCTGTTTCCTCATCTATAAAATGGGAACACTAATACCACCTACCTTTCAGAATGGTTTTGGGGATAACATGATATATTTGTAAATTTCTCTGTAAATCTTAGTTATATAGAAATGCTATGTAGTAGTAGTAGTAGTAGTAGTAGTAGTAGTGGTAGTAGTAGTAGTAGTAGTAGTGGTAGTAATAGTAGTAGTAGTAATAGTAGTAGTAGCAGTAGAAGTAGTAGTAGTAGTAGTGATTATCTTATCTTACCACTGTATTTGTGCTTTATAACTATTATAACTATATAACTATTATAACTATAACTTCATAACTATTATCTCATTCACCCCAAGAAGAAATCCTATCCCTTCGGTAATTTTCTTTTCCCTCCGTTATAGCAAACAATAAGCCGGTTGTTGTCCTTAGCTTTCCTCATTGTCCTTTGCTTTCCTTGTCTTAACCCAGGGGTAGGGAACCTGCAGCCCTTAGGGCCACACTTGAGGACCTAGAGGGCCACATGTGGCCTTGAGGCTGCAGGTTCCCACCCCTATAACCCTTCCTCACAAGCCTCAATCCATTCTTTGCAGTAGCATTACTTACACTCTTCTTACAGGCCTGTGTCACACTTTTGTATTTATCCTCAATTATCTGCCCTTGATTTCATCTTCTCTGGATGTCTTTTAAAAATTGTAGTTGGTTGAAGAGTTCTGTCCATCCATACCAGTCCCTTTGGTTTTCTGCCTTTTCTTACTCATCAAAATTGTTTCTCTTTGTGTCTTCAAAATTTCATTCTTGAGAACTTTTCATTGCTCTTAGACTGAATCCAATATAGAATTTCCTACTTTTTCTTCTTGAAAATCTTCTTGTGTTTAGCACAGTGCCTGGCACATAGTAAGTACTTAATAAATGCTGATTTACTGACTTCTGAAATCTTCCTCCACCATATATCTGTAGGATATCTGTAAGATTCTCCTCTATCACAGATTGTAGAATGTAGTGGTCACTTCCCATCGCTTATATCTCACTAAGGAGCTCCTCCTTGTTGGTGAGAATTAAACCCAGAGTATTAGTTACCTTTATTAGCTTCTTCATCTTTCTTTTTTATCTTTTCACTTACATTTTATTGATATGTTTTATTTTCATCACCTTCACTTCTCCATATATTCCACCTCTCCTCCCTCTCCCAGAGAGCCCATCCTTTATGACAAAGAATCTTAAACAGAGGGGGGAAATGACCAGCAAAAAGAACCAAAACATTGACCAAGTCCAAAAATATATGTGACATTCCACACCCATAGTTTTGCATCTCTGCAAAGAAAGGAGTGGGGGGACCTCATATCTTTTCTAAGGAGCAATTTCTTCATCTTGTGAAGGATGCAGTTATTTTAAGGCAAGTAAAGAATTTGTTAGCTGTTTTTTGCTTTGGGGGGAAAAAGAGAGAGAGAGAGGGAGAGAGAGAGAGAAGGAGAGGGAGAGGGAGAGGGAGAGAGGGAGAGAAAGAGAGTGAGTTCTAGTGAATGTCTGGATAATTGAAAGTCTCAATTATTCCTATTTTATACCACCATGCCAGACCTGGGATCTATTTCCTAAACTCATCTTTCCCAAACTCATATTTCTTCTTCCTATTTAAGTGATGTGTGGTACACTAAGAGGATAATATTATTTCTCTTTTTGCCTGTATTGATCTTTATCCAAATATTCTTTCCCAAGCTTCTCCTGTCTGGTTGCTGACTTTCCTCACAAGAGTGTGTTGTTATTAAGTCGATTTTCAGTCATCTCTAACTCTTGGTGACCTCATTTGGGGTTTTCTTGGCAAAGATACTGTAGTGGTTTGCCATTTCCTTCTCCAGCTCATTTTACAGGTGAAGAAACTGAGGCAAAAAGGGTGAAGTGACTTGCCCAGGATTACACATCTAGGAAGTGTCTGAGGCTGAATTTGAACTCAGGTTATCCTTCCTCCAGGCCTGGTACTCTATCCACTGCACCTCCTAACTGCCCCACAAAAGTATATCTTCTTAATATATCTTATTTTTCATTTATTCATTCCACAACACACTCTATCCCCACCACACCTCAGTATCTTTATTTTGAAGAAGTCATGCCTGCCTTGAACCATATAGTCATAGATCTCATCTCATCAAAGGTCTGTGTGAGATATCTAATTTAGCTTGCTTGTTACCTACACTTTGTCCATTTTTGCTAAACCATTTGAAGCTATTAGTTGGGCTCTCCTGCTTGGTTTTTGTCTCCTCTGAATTTCTAGATAATACTTTGGCAGATCTTCATACACTGGTGCTACTATTTGCCATATCTAGGTCAGTGGATTTATATAAGCAATATTCTCCCACCCTACACGCCTTCCTTTCTCAGATTAAACAACTTTTGATTAGATTTTTAAGACTTTAAGCACATGGATCTTGTTAGGTGCATTTAATCTCTAGTCATGGAGACTGGCCATGCCATTACTATGTTGCAAATCCTGGTCCAGATATCCAAATCCTATTCACAAACTCTACCTTCTTAACCAGTTGTTCACTTCTGCCTTTCTCTTTTGAATCCCTTGGAAGTCATTTCCTTTAGGAGGACAATATACTACATTGGTTGGATTTAAAACTGATACTTTAGAAAGAGGATTGGAATCAGATTCAGGAAACCTGTGTTGGAGTCTTAGCTCTGCTACTAACTATTAGCTGTGTGACCTTGAACAAGACATTGCCCTCTCAGGGCTTCTGGTTCCTTGTCTGAAAAAAATGAAGAACTTAGAAATAGAGAATCTCTAAGCCCCCATCCAGCTCCATCATTCTGTGGCCATTCAGTTAAAGAATTACCTAAGCATTTTGTGGGCAGCTAGGTGGCACAGTAGATAAAGTGCTAGACCCAGAGTCAGGAAGATATCTTCCTGAGTTCAAATCTGGCCTCAGACACTTACCAGCTGTGTGACCCTGTACAAGTCACTTAATTCTGTTTGCCTCAGTTTCTTCATCTGTAAAAAATGAGCTGGAGAAGAAAATGGCAAACCACTCTAGTATCTTTGCCAAGAAAACCCTAAATGCAGTCACAAAAAGTCAAACATGACTAAAATATGACTCACCAAAGCATTCTTTGGCCATTCAAATATGACCTAAGCATTCTACTTACACAGAGAACTGTGTTAGGCATTGTGAGAAACTCAAAATTTAAATAAAATATTGGCTTTGCCCTCATGGAGCTTGTAGCCTAGTAAAAGGGGTATGAAAGCAACATAAAAACACAAGATATTAAATGATTAAAGAGTTACACTTGCTAATGGAGAAAAGGCAAACACATAGTTGGGGCTTCATGTGAAATCCCACATCAGCCTTGATTTTTGTTAGCAGTGAGAAGTCCTTGTGCTTTTCCACAAGTAGTAAGATGAGATGTTGATTGCTAATAATGACTAGCCTACAAAGGAATCAGGCTGTTTGGGGAACAGAATTTATGCAAAGATTTTTTGTACATTTTGGGACAGAATACATACAACCTTTCCAATATGTCAGACCGACCTAAATGAGAATGAAATATGAATTGACCTTTGTGTCCAATTTTCAGTATATTTTTTATCCACGTGACTACTCTTTTGGAAAATCTGTGGAAATGTGTTCATTCTTTGAAAGTATTTTGTTCTGTGGCTGTGAAATTATCTTCAATTATAATTCTAATTGGTTGTAAATATCCTACTTGTATCTTGTGATTTGTTTGAAAGAAAAACCCATCAATAAGAAGGCTAATGTATAATATCTGATGAAGGTTTTGTTAAGAAAACTGGTTTTAATATTTAGCCCCATTAAGTCAGTGATGCTCATTCATTACTCCTGACAGGCGAATGGTAAATGCCTTTGATGGCTTGTGGCTGAGAAGTTTGTGACAGGTCCGTCTGAAAACATATCCTTCATGGATCAGTAATCAGGACATAATTGGGCACTAAATAAAATAGTCATGTATGTCAGGCTAACAGGTTCTTTGAAAAGAAAAAGACATTAACCTTTGTCTCCTACCCAGGCCTCTTCCATGGCAGCTTGGAGTTGGGATGAGGGCTGGAGAACATAGTTATTGCTGTCAGATTGCCAGTTTGCCATTGAACTTGTATATCAGCTCTTCTCATCACAGCACCATCTGGCTGGTGCCTTCTGTCGCTCCTTCAGCTACACCTTTGAAACCGTAGCAGCTCCAAAAACACTGACAGCTCCCTCTGTAACCGAATTTGAGATGAGGAAAAAAATAGAGCTACGTCTGCTCACTCTATTAGCATTGAGAGGGAGCGAGAAACTGTTCCCCTACAGCTAAATTTTACTCTCGTACAAGTTTTATTGTAATGAGTATCATAGATTTGGAGCTAGAAGGGACTGGAGAAGTCATCTATTCTCACCATCTCATTTTAGAGATAAAAAAAAATCTGAGGCCCAGAGAAATAATGTGACTTATGTGACAGTATCACACAAGCTTGTAAAAGGCAAGGCTTGGATTGGAATCCAGGTTTTCTGACTCCAAATTCAGTGCTCTTCCTACAGGGCGGCATTACCTTGGAGATGACAAAAGTTCTCAAATATTAAAAAAGGGATCTCAGAATAATCTCTTGTGTATGAATATCTGTATTATTTGGATTAGACATATATAACCATGAGCATACATGGAGTAAGGTCACGTATATGGAATGGATTATAGACCCTTGTTCTAAAATATCTGCCTCATTAGCCAAATATAATGCCTCTAATTCCATCATTAGAAAAGAAACATGCCACTAGTGTTTCCGCAAAGAAGAGGTAGACAGCAGGTATGGAAGCAGGCACATGTTTTCAGACATGGTCAATGTGTTTGTATGTTTTGCTTAACTGTACTTATTTGATACAGGGAAGGTTTCCGTGGGATAGGAGGGTGGTGGTGGAGAGGTGGTAATTAGGAAATAGCAGTGTTGTAAGAAAAAAAGAGAAAAAAGAAGCATTAATTTTCCCCCCAAATTTCCACCATTACAGGTTCATTCTTTAGGGCTGTTCTTGCCTCTCTAGGAATCAAATTTTAAATATAAACCCCTAAGAAAAGTACGACATTAATCTCCTATTCACAATTCACAGTTTATCATGGAATTACAGATGATGTTAAAAGCAGGTCCAGAACAGAGATGTTAAGACATCCAGAGCCTACGTCCATCAGGATATGAAAAGATACTCTGTTGGAGCCATTCTTACCAGTAACTATTAACAGACCCCAGGGTCACAGTTGAAGAACCAAAGAGGAAGCTTTAGTATCCCAGGTTGGAGTGGGTGGCAGAATTCAGTAATCCCCATAAGCAACTGAGTTTTCACTTCCTGACTTTAGGTCCCAAGATATTAACTAGCCTTCTGTTGAGACATCCTAGATAGAACTGAGATTAACATTTGATTTCCATCAAGAATTTCCCTGGGCTCCAACTCTGAGAAATTTTCAGTTATTATACATCTTCCTAGGGGTGCCAGGGCTGGGAATATAAAATAGAAATGACTGTGTTGAAATATGGTGAGAGATTAGTTTCATTTTATCCACTTGTTAGGAAAGCAGAAGGCATTTAAGATGAGGGAACGGCCCCAGAAAGGCAATAGTACTTTAGTTAGACTTGCTTTGTGAATTCTCTTTTTTTTTTTTAATGGAAAAAGTTGTTCTGTGTTTGGCGAATACTTGTCCAGAATTAGACACTGTGAGGCTAAGGTAGCTATGATACAGATTAATTTGTGGTGGTGATGTTGGTGGTGGAAGGGAATCAGATCAACTACATGCCCATAAAAGTGACTCTCACTTGGGGCGATTTTCTGAGAATTCTGCCACACCTTCATATGCTGTAAAACTCCTGTTTTCCTCCATTTCCCCTCTTTTAACCTCTCTTCATTTTCTTATCTCTCCTCTTCTCTCTCTTCCAAACCCAAGCTGCATAAGAAACAGGGCATTTTCAATGTTGTTCCTGACTATAAATAGTCCTCCTTGTTCAGCTCACCTCACTCTGCATCAGTTCATACAATTCCCCTCCAGGTTGCTCGGAGATATCCACTTTATAATTTCGTGTGGTACAATAGCATCCTATCACATTCTGATACCTTAATTTGTATAGCCCTACCCCATCTGATGGATACTACTTTGATTTCTATTCCACAATACTTGGAGACTGATAATAAATCATATTGCTTTCCATCTGAGATATTATAGGACAGACATGGCCAATGTAGGAATTTGTATTGACTTTGCATATTTGTTAAAAAAAAATTCTTCTTCTTTTGTAGAGGGTTGGGGTGGGAGGCAGGAGGCAGAGAAAATAGTTTTTTGTTAAATTTTTAAAATAAATTTTAATTAAAAAAAAAGAAATGGCAGGGTTTTTTGTTTTTTTTTTAAGAAAGCTTGGTTCCAAAATGGAAGAGCTGGCTTCTACCAATTCCTCAGATTCCATTCCCTGCTGAGGTTTTCCCTTGGCCTCACTTGTTTATTCAATGTCTTCACTGAGTGTCAAAGGCCCTCAGGGACCCTGCCAAGAGACAAGCTGTGGATAGTGTAAGGTCTGACTCACTTGGCTGAGTTGAGTGCTAATTGTCCCATTCTTCTGCTAGTAGAAAGCGTGGGCCTTTGAAGATCAAGTGGGAGCTGCTAGGAGAACAGGAACAGCTGATGAGGTGATGCAGGCATTTATAGACACCTCCAAGCACACAGGAAATTGTTAATCAAGAAATAACAACTACAGAATGCTTTGTATTTATAAATAATGATACCTTGCATTCATCACTTGCCTGTCATAAGCACTTTATGGACATCATTTCTAATCTGTGCACAAGCTCTAGGTGTGGTTGACAAGTAGCCATCCTTTAAGAGCTCACTCCTCCATAAAGGACTCTGACTGCCCTCATTCATTTCTTTTGCTTCTATAGGATTTGAACTCAGTCCAATTCAACAAACATTTACCCAACACCTATCATTTAGGAAGCCCTGGATTAAGCTCTGGGGTGTCATAAAGATGAAATAAGAACTGCTCTCTGCCCTCATAGATCTTAGATTTAAAACTGGAAGGAACCTAAGAGACTTCTTAGTTCAACCTCTCTCATTTTACAGATGAAGAAACTGAGGCCAAAAGAGGTAAAGTCACTTTCCAAGGTCACCTCAGTAGTAAGTGTCAAAGGCAAGATTTGAACCTGGCTTCTCTGACTCTATAGCTGGGATTCTATCCACCTCGCCTTGCTGAGCACATGGGCTAGTAGAAGTCTAATGCTGGTGTATAGTAGGTACTTCATAAATGTTTAGTGGTTGATTGATATAACAAACACAAATAACTAATACAAAGTAGAATGTGTCAAATAAACATTTATGAAGCACTTACTAGGAAGTGTGAAGGAGGTATAAACAAAGCTCTCTTTGAATTTCAGGGAGATAAAGATCGTTCCAATGAGGAACTGATATCAGGGAAAGATTTATAACATGCCAGATCTTGAGGGATGGGCAAAATCTTAACAAGTTGAGATGGGAGAAGGGCCTAAGGAAAAGATTGAGCAAAAGGAACAAAGGTAGAATATTGTGAGATATAGATAGATAGATAGATAGATAGATAGATAGATAGATAGATAGATA
>NW_020949548.1:8207753-8391392 GCF_900497805.2 Vombatus ursinus | reverse complement strand
ATAGATAGATAGATAGATAGATAGATAGATAGATAGATAGATAGATAGATAGATAGATAGATAGATATAAAATTGTCAGGCTAAGGAGTCGGCACTCTATTTGGTTGGCAGCAGAGAGCCATGATGAATTTGGAAAAAGGATATGATATGGGCAGATTTCTGCATTAATGGGGGAGCTAAAATTGCAATTTCAGTGATAGTCAGATTTCTATATTTCAAGGAGAACTAAAATTGTAATTTCATTGATAAAATGAACTCCAATGAGGAAGCCCCCTCTACCAATGTAGATGCGTACCTGGTCTGTAGTAGAGAGTTTCCCAGGGCACTGGGAGGGTAAGTGGTTTGCCCAGTATCATAAAACTAGTATTTTAGGGCCAGAACTTAAACCTAGGCCTTCCTTCTCTCCCACACACTATTGTCTCTATCTAATCTTTGTTCTATGGACAATTAACCTGGCAGCAATGTGAGGGATAGTTTGGAGTTCAGGAGATCAGGTAAAAGATTACTATGATGCCATTCAGACAGATGATAACAAAGGCCTATGTATACTAGGGCTGTGGCAATAGCATTGGAAAAGAAAGAAATTAAATGAGAAACTTAGCAATGGCAGAAGCACTTAAAATCTGGACAATACAAATGAACGTTTAATTATATGTTGCTTTTGTATGATACTTGTATTATCATATTATGCAACATTTGTGTAACACGTTTGCATTTAATTGTATATTGCCATCCATGTGAACATCCTGTCACCTCAACTAGACTATAAACTCCATCCCCTGATCCTATGATCCTTGGGGGTGAGAACCACGTTATACTTCCTCTGTGTACATTACAATCTGTAGCATATTGGACCCCCAGTTGGTGTTTGATGTGTACTTATTTCTTAATTGAATATAAAGAGGACCCACTATTTAAGGAAATGTTGAAACTGGGAACTGAAGATTTCAAGGCACCCCCTTTCACATCTCCTTGTTTCTTAAATAGCTTGTCTTCTCTTCAAGGCTCAATTCAGGTGCCCCCTCCTCCTCCCTGAAAAGCCCAGAGTCCTTGAGCTAAGTGCCCTCTACCTTCTCATATATTTCTGGATCACATTGATTACCCACTTGCCTTCTTCATACTATACCTTACACTATTCTTATGCCATTAGATGTCTTATTTCTCCATTAGAATAAGACCTCCTGAAAGACAGACTATTTACTGTTTCATTTGTGCCTTGTGTCTCAAATATCTCATACAGTACCTACATATAGAAGGTGTTTAATAAATGTTTATTGGACTAAACTAAATGAGTTGAGCAGTTGTCCAGGAATCATTGCACATAAGGAACCAAAACTTAAATTTGGCTTATTATTCAAGGCAGCACTATTGCCTCTCTCCATCCCTACCCACCATGGTTTCTAAACAAGCCAACAGAAGAACTGGTTAGATGTAGGCAGAATTTTAAAAAAGGAAATTATTTTCCTAAAAATGAAATTTACCTTTTTTTGACTAGGCACTGGGGTTAAATGACTTGTCCAGGGTCACACAGCTACTAAGTGTCAAGTGTCTGAGGCCAGATTTGAACTCAGGTCCTCCCGACTCAAGGACAGGTGGGCTATCCACCCTGCCATGTAGCTGCCCCTGAAATTTACCTTCTTATACTGTAATAGATACTTTTAATATTACTTCAACTTTCTTTCCTTACTCTAAATTTAAAGGACCAAGCCAGAGACGTCCCCCTCAGATGCTGGAGGGTCAATGAAAAAGGGCTAAGCTTCCTATTTGTCAATACCACTTGGCCGCCCATGTCATACCAAAAAGTTTGAACTTTATTTTCCCAGGCCATAGGGAGCCTCTGAAGGGTTTAGAGCAGAGTACTCACATAAAATCTGTACTGTCTGCTGTGCTGTAGTTTGGAGGTTGGGAGAAGGGGTAGCAATTCTAAGAGTCCAGGGAGCGGGAAGGAAGTGCTTGTCTTAGGTTGGTAGCAGGAATAGAAGGGAGGCGATAGTTGATGGAGCTATTATGGAGGTAAAATTAGCAGAGTTGAGAAACCAGTAGGACTTGGCGGCAAAGGGAGTGAATAGAGAATTAGCCATAGGAGTCAAGAAGATGTGTTTTAAGTACCACCTCTTGTACGTAGTATGTGAGCCTGGGCACGTTGTTTAACCTTCCAGTGCCCAGGCAGCTTTCTAAGATTATACATCATAGAGAAGGTGACATCTGCATCCAAGGAAGTTCCTGAGATGAAGTCATAGATTGGGAAGGAAGGAAAGAAGGAAGGAAAAAAGGATGGAGGGGAGGAAGGAAGAAGAGAAAGAAGGAAGAAAGGAGACAAGGAAGCATTTATTGAGTACCTACTATGCGCCACTTACAGTTGGGAGATCTGGTTTTGAAACCTAACTTCTCTTATTGGCTGTGATCCTGTGGTCTAGTCAGTATATCTCTCTGGGTCTGCTTTTCATCTTTTGTCAAATGGAAGAGAATGATACTCACAATTCTTACTTATGGACATAAAATCTGTGTGATCATTACAAGTTATATGAATGTGAGCTATGATTATTGCATAGAAAAGCCTAGGGTCTTTATTTAGCATCACCTTCTCCCCCTCCCGAACATTACTCAGTCAGGAGCCCTGGAGCTCCCTGGAGCGCCTGGCCTGAGTCATGGTTCCTGGAGGCTGAAGGTGAGGCTTGGTTCTCAGTCCTTTACCTTTAGAACTCAAATAGAAAATTGAGCTCTGATGTGTTTGTGAGCCAGAAACTCATACCTCTATCCAATTGTATTCTGGTAAATGTTTAACAACCTTATCTCCAAAATGCAGGACACACTTTAAATTCAATTTGAATTATTAACATTTTCCTAAGTCTAGTCAATCAGCAAAATAAAATAAAATAAAATAAAATAAACTAAGCCCTGATCTGTAGCATTTTCTAATATGAAATGTAAATGCTTACGCTGAAAATTTAAAAACAGACTCCCTCACACCCCTCCTTCTGTCTCTTCTTCAGTTAGACTGCTCGTGAGATGAGAAATAATAGGGGCCACCCTCGTCAAAATTGTGCAACAGACAAAGGTTACCTTTGCTGGCTGCCCAGGTCTTCACTGTCTGTCTGTGGTGCCCTACAGCAAGCATCTTCCTGGCCCTGGGCTGGGCAGCATTCCCAGATTCTGGCCTACCTTCCTTTTATATTCTCACAAACACTTAACTCTTCCTTTGATCTCAAATAAAAACCCTTGGAGAATGTCTAGTTAGGTGCCCACCTCCCCACGGCATCACACCTTAAGCCTAAAAAATGTTGGTGGGCGTGGTTGTAGGTTGGGGTGGTATTTTTGATCAGGGGTACTTGTCAGAGTTCCTAGAATCCCAACTGTTCCTACCATGGATAAGGCCAGCTCTCGTGGATTATTTCCCACAACCTTGACCGCATAGCCTTTTGCGGGAAGTGGAGCAAAGGGTAGAAGAGGGCCTGGTACTTGTGAAAGAAAGAAATAAAAGCTTCTAAATAAAGAACCAGCTGGCTACTCCCTCTTCATTCACCCCACCCCTGGCACCACTGCCCCACCGCAAATTTTGTTTCTATACCAAATAGCATTTTAGACCTGAAAGGGACCTTTGTGTCATCTGCCTTTTAATTTCTTTTCTTTTTTTTGTGTCACGGACTGCTTTGACATCCTGGTAAAACCTATAAATCTCTTCTTTGAATGATGTGTTTAAAGGTATAAAGTAAAACATATAGAAAGGAAACCAAAGGTTAGTGAAAATAAAAGCGCAGGTTTTTTTTCTTCCACTCAAGTTCACAGACCCCCTGAAATCTATCCACACATCTCTTAGAAGATCCCCGGAGCCATGGTTAAGAGCCCCTGATTTGTTCTAATCCTTTCATTTTGTACAAGAGGAAACTGAGACCCAGAGCATTCAAATGACCTGCCCAAGTTAGTCAGTCTCAAGCTAGGACTTGAAATCAGGTCGATGTCATTCAGTCCACACTCCCCTCCATTCCTTCAGACCTTCAGTAGCAAGGGTTCCAGACAAGTTGAGGTGCCAGCTTCTCAGACGTTCTTAGATTCATATCCCAGAGTGTCCCTTGAAGATTTCTTAAGCCTTATTGCCTTCTGACAGATAAGAGCAGGTTAACCTCTCTCTGCTTCAGCTTTCTTTTCTTAAAAGGAGGTCAGGAGGGATGGTCTGAATGACCTCTCAGGTCCATTCTAATTCGAAATTTATGAAGTTCTGATCCTTTGACAGACAAGAATAATAGATTTAGAGCTACATGGGACCTGAGAGGTCACCTAGTCTACCCCTTTCATTTTACGGATGAAAAAACCAAGGCACAGAAAAATCAAGCAACTTGTCTAAGGTCACATAGTATTAAATGTCAGGGCTTGGATTCAAACCTAGGATTCTCTGATTTGCAGTCAGTAGAGGTAGGTTGGGATTTTTTTGTTTGTTTATCATACACACACACACACACACACACAGCATCAAGGTATGTGTATGTTTCCGTTAGTGTCAATTCTGGCTTTTCTCCTCCCTGACAGGTAGGCCCTAACTGGATTGCCTAGAATGACAAGAATGGATATCACATGCCCCTCTTGTTGGGGGAGCAGAACGCATTTATTTCTGTGTATCTTTTAAGACCCACGGAGGTCAAAGGTTGGTCCATATAGTTGTAAAAGGAACTGACAGAGAGACTTGGTGAGTTTGCACTCATAATTTTACATGCTACATTTGGATTACACTTAATTTAGCAGTTTCTCTGGAGGGAGCTTTGTCTGAGCTGTGTTAGCCTTTTATGGCCATGAAGCTAATTAAGTAAATGCAATTCAGGGGCACTTTGAAACCAGTGACTCTTTACCCAGGAATTGGCAGTGTCTCCAACTTGAATACGGCAAGAGAGCCTACCTCCTTAGGAAAGCAGGGGCTTTTACTGAGAAAGTCAGAAATGAGCATTTCGTGGCTTAACTTCCAGCTGGAGCTCCACCTCCTGCTCTCCCCCTTGCAGGAAGGTCTTAGCTCATGCTGGCTTTCCTCCCTTCCCATCAATAATGATTAGAGTTGTTGTCTGACTGAGCTACAGTAAACCCACCTGATTACTGACCTGTAGTTGCCCTTGCACCAGAACTGGATTCTTATTACAGCTGATGAAGGCTGTCTGTGCCAAGAAGGGAGAGGGATTTCATGTACTATTAGCAGTAGTTCTGCGAGAAAATAAAACATTCCTCTGTGGTCAAAAACATTATTTTACACACCTTAATGTGTCGCTGGCTACATGGAAGACAAACACTGTCTCAGGCTCAAATCTGTGGCCATCCAGAGTGGGAAAAATAGTGACTCTAGATCGAGAGGACCTGGATTCAGTTTCTGTCTCATGCACTCCGCCAGGAGACCTTAGGCAAATCACTTCACTTCCTCAAACTCCAGTTTCCTCATCCACAAAATGAAGAGATTGAACCAGAATGCTTCTTAGGCCCCTTCTAGCTCTAAACCTATAATCCTGTGACCTGTGGAGTGGGTTTTAACAGCTTGTGTCTCATGTAAGGAGAGAAGGTGAAATTGCAGCCAGGGAGTCCAAATTCAGCCTAAAAAGAAGTTATAAGTGTTTTGCGTGGTGGATCCTTGACATACTGAGTTTCCAACTCCCTCTACCAGCCCGGGGCAATGCTTGAGATGCACAGAGGTTGTCATTTGCCCAGCTCTTAAATATCAAAGGTGGGATTTGAACTTTGGTCTTCCAGTTTCTAAGCACACAATTCTATTCACCAGACCGTACTGCCTCTATTTTATAATTAGTACTAGAAACTTAACACAGCACTCCATATCTGGTCTCCATGTCTTTCCACAGGCTTGTCCTCTATGCCAGGAGCATACTTCCTCTTAGAATGCATAGATTCCTTCACATTTCAGTCACATGAGGCCTTTCCTGATTCCCCCTAGCTGTCATTGCTTCCTCCCCCCTCCAAAATTATCTTTTTTATGTATTTATTTGGTATGTATTTATAAATCTAAGTATTGTTCACCTCTGCCCTCCATCTCCAAGGTAAACGCTTTGAGATCAGGGACTGTTTCATTTGGGTCATTGTATCCCCAGCACCTGACACAGTGCCCAGCATTCAATAGGCACTTAATAAATACTTGTTGATTTATTGAATGAATGCATGAACATGTTCGTGTTTCCGTCACTCTCTTCTGGAGATAGAAACAAGATCCCCGGGAGAAAATTTATAAAGGCCAGGACAAAAGGTAATTATCACGTTGGCAGAAAACCTCTCTTTGCCTTTGCCTTGATTTTTCTCCCCTCCTTCACTTTGGTCTGCTGAGAAAAATACATTTTTTTTAACCGCCATTTCCAATGTGTTGCCCTAGAGAGAACTACAGTAATTAGCTTCCTGAAACTTGGTTTCCTGACTTCCTCATCTGTACAATGGTGGTAGGCTGATGCCTTTGTTATCCCAATGCCCTAGGGAAGATAATGACATCAAGAGTATATTAGGTGAAATGGCCAAATGGGGCTTCCCTAGGGACGTCTTTGATGTCCCTTCCAACTCTAAATATATGACCAAATGACACCTTGAGCATCCCTTGATCCAACCACAGGGGCAGTGGATGTAGGTGCTGGGCCACATCCAGGCTTTGTCATGTTGCTGAACCCCTTGATCTAATAATGCTGGACTCCTAGTCAATCAGTACAGAGATCTCTGGTCTTCTTTTAATGCCAATAAAACAAGCACCAGATCCAAAAAGCATTGTTACTTTCCTTAGGCCTTTTAAATAGTCCCCAGGACTTAAAGGATACTCTCAGAGCTATAAGCTCTGTGATTTTTTTTTAATTGCAGGAGTAGCAAAGGAGAGATCACTAACATGAATAAGTCTGACAAGCCACAAAGAAGCAGCAAAGTCAGTGGACGAAGGGTGGGCGGGGTGGATAGATAGATATCCAGGCAAGGTTGCTGCAGCACGGGGCAGTTTGCTCCAGTTTCCTTTGCTAATGGATTTCCCCACCTAACTCAGCAGCCTCCCTGAAGAGGGAACTGCCCCTGCTTGCCTGATATAATGAGAGCCGAAGGTTGGCTGCACATCCGATTGATTTCCAGAGCAGCTGGAAAAAGGCGACTTACCCCCTTCCCATCCCCCAATACCTGCTGGATCCCTGCCCAGTCTGGGCCAATTGGCAGAGCAACCAATCAGGAAGCAGAAGGCCAGGGAGGTCGGTACAAAGCTAGCAATGATACTTGATGATGGCAGAGCCAGAGGATCCATCTTTGAGCAGGATGTATCTCAGTCTGGAAGAAGGAAATGGCAAACCACTCCAGTATCTTTGCCAAGAAAAACCCCAAATGGGGTCCCAACGAGTCAGCCCCGACTGAAACAACTAAACAACAACAACAAAAATCTCAGTCTGGAGGTGATGGCATTTCATCCAATCCACTGAAGTTTTCCTGGACCAGAACCTGGATCAGGTCACACTTGTCTGCGTCTTCCTCCGTTGAAAAAAGAAGCCTCAATATAAATGAGCAGAAACTGTCGTTCAGGAGACCCACGTTAGGTAGGAGCTCTGCCTCCTGGGAGAGAATCGGTGTTGTACAAGGGGAAAGAGGGCTGGAGCTGGGTATCCTGCCTTGGACTTGTGTGACTTTGGACAAGTGACCTAACCACCCTGGGCCTCCATTTCCTCATCTGTCAAATGAAGGGATTAGACTAGATGGTCCCTGGGGTCCGTTACAATTCTAGAACTGTTATCCTATGAATGCATTTTTAGACTGTACAGCTCTAATAGGCCTCGGAGAACATCTAATCCAACTCCTCCATTTTGCAGCTAATAATAACTCACATTTATGTAGCACATTATCATTTACAAAGCACTTTCCTCACCATTATACTATGAGTAGATAATGCAAGAATTGTACCTATTTTACAGGTAAGGAAATGGAGGCCCAGCAACAGGTTTCTTACCCAAGGTCACATAAGTACCAAGTAACAAAACTCTTTTCACTTCGTGCCTCTCAGGGAGAATCTTTCAGAAAGCTGATAAAAAAAGGGGGTGGGGAGTCTTTCAAAGGGAAGGATGCAAGTCACAATTGAAAGCTGGTGAGAGTTCAGGAATTTCACATCTGTGACATCATCACCTGTATGACCATGGGAATTCCCCTTGGCCCTTTCATAAATAGGTTCTATCCCTACCTTTACCAAAATCAAAATTTAAAAAAATAAACAGAAAAAGGGTCTTACCGTGATACATCATTAAGAAGCAACCAGCTTCTTTGATCAAGTACTGGCCAGACAAGTCAAGTACTATGCAGCTGGCAACCCTTTCTGAACCCCTGCTTGCACCACCCAGCACAGCAGTTATTTTTTGAACTCTAAGGGAAATACCTTTCCTGAGCACTTAACTGCCCTTTTATGCATTTTTAAAATGTCCTGGCTCATTTCCTCAGCAGCGTTACAATAGTCAGTGAGTCAGTGACCTGGCCAGTATGTGTGTGTGTGTGTGTGTGTGTGTGTGTGTGTGTGTGTGTGTGTGTGCATGTGTGTGTATTTTTTTTTAGTGACTAACCCTGTCTGCTTCCCTGAGTTTCCAGCAACTCTGGGTAAAGACTCAGACTGAATCACTGTGACTGTATGTTTTTCTTTTCCTTTTTTTTTTCTTTCACTCCACTTTTAAATATCAACAGCTACATGCTGGCTGGAGAGAGTCATGTGGGTGCAAAGTAACTAGAGGCTATAGACCCATAATTGGTGAGGAAATGTAGGCCAGGACGGTTGGGCTACTGTTTCCTCCCTTTTATGTTTAGGTCTAAAAGGTCGCTCAGTCCCTCATCTTGAAATTGAACACATCCCTGAAACCATTGTATTCTTCCCAGAAGCCTCTTCTGGGGCCCCTAGCTAAAAGTGCCCTCCCCCATTCTGAATTTTTCTGGAGCATTTTCTAAACTCTCCTTTGGCCTATCAGCCTCCTATCTGTATTATATTTCTCTGTTTATGTTTATTATCTTCCCCTCAGTAAATTGTCCTAGGGTAAGGATTGTACCCCTCCCATCTATCTATCCATCCATCAACAAGCATTTATTAAGCTCTTAGCTATAAACTGTGCATAATGATATTTGATGGAGATACAAAGAAAAGTAAAAACTATATACATATATACACATACACATGTGTGTACATATGGATATATGTGTATACACACACACACACACACATACACATATATATATATATACACACACACATACATATACATACATATGCAGGATGTCCCAAAAGTCTCAGTGCAGTTTTAAGCTAATAACTACACTAAGACTTTTGGAACACTGTGTATGGGGCTGAGGGGATGGATATAGAGGGAGTAAATACTTTATCTTTGTATACCCGGAGTTAACAAACACCTTGCTAAGAATAATAATAATAAGACAAAGGAGAAAACAGAAGAGGAGAAAGAAGAGGAAGAGAAGAAGAAAAAGGAGGAGAAGTTAGTGATATTTATTTAATATGCTTTGCTTTGTAAAACACTTGGCATACATTATCTTATTCGATCCTCATAAAAACCCAGCTGTGTACAGATGAGGAAAATGAAGCTCCTAAAGGTATAGTGATCTGCCAGTGGTCATATGCATAATAAGTGAGAGTCCGTATTAAGTAGTAGTAGAAAGAACATTGGACTGTTTATTGGGAGAGACTTGGTTTCAGTGAATTCAATTGATATTTGTATGTTTCAGATATGAACATGAGAAAGTCACTGAATGAATGAATGAATGAATAAAGGAAGAAAAAAAAAACACTTAAGTGCTTATCATGTGCCAGGATAGTGAAACATTGGGGATACAATGAAAAGCAAGCAAAATAATCTCTGCCTTCAAGATACTTAGATTCTTACAGGGAAGAAAATACATAAAAGGGAGATAAGAGAGAAGGGAGAGGGGGAGGGGACAGCACGTGGTGGGATGATTCTGAAGAGGATAAGGCAGAAGTTTACCCTAGAGCCCAGGGTCCCAGGGGCAGAGCTAGATTTCTAGTTTTTTCGCCTACCTGAACCCTCTCAGTTTACTTATCTTTGTAATATAGAGGGTCTCACTAGCATATGTATTTTGGCCCCATAGAATATAGGACAGAGGTTTCAGCTGGTTCCTAAGAGATGCTAGATCAAAAAGAATTAGTGACAGAATCAGAAAGAACAGCTATTATTAGACCTTAAAAGCAACACTACCCTTTGGCATCTTCTCCCTTTTTATCTTCCTCTCTTTTGGACTTCCTATAAGAAAGGGAGGTTTTCTGTTCTCTCTCCTTCCCCTCTCCAGCTATGAAAGTGACTGAACATTGATCGTGAAAGATGAACTTTTCTGGAGTTCTTGGGAGAGCAGTAAGAGGAGTTTTCTACAACTATACCCTTCTTATCAAAGGTACCAACCATGTGCTTGCCAGAAGATTTAAACCTTAAGGGAGTTGTTTGGACAGTGCAGAGTTGAGGTGAAGGTGAAATAGTGGTTCAGCAGTCCTGCTAAATATTTCAATGCTTTAAGTGTGCCAGGAGAGTATAATAGGAATCATGAGTTGCTATTTTGTGTTTTTAGTCTTTGTTAATGCACAATTATGAATAGTTTGTGTTTTAATAATTTCTTGTGTAAAATAAATAACTGGCCTATTTTTCATCTATATTGTACTTTGAGTACCTTTCTCAGCCCTTTTGGGGAGACCCTACATGTGAGCTATACATAAATTTTCAATGATTTCCCCAAAGGTTTTAGGGTCAGGGCCCAGCAACCCCAAGCTAGGGCCCCTTAGTGAGAGAGGGCTTCCTAGGCCCCCTAAGTAAAATACCAGGTTGTTTTTAGATCTATAAAATGGGATAATAACAATTATAGAACCAACTAGGAACTGGAGTCAGGAAGACCTGAGTCCAAATCAGCCTCAAACTATTACTAGCTATGTAAGCTTGGGCAAGTCACTTAACCTCTATCTGCTTTAGTTTCCTCAATTATGCAATGGTGATAATGATAGCACCTCCCTCCCAGGGTTGGTGTGAGTATCAGACCAGATAAAGCTTGTAAAGCTCTTAGCACCTTGTGTAGAACATAGTAGGTACTTAATAAAGGCTTATTTACTTCCTTTCAACCTTACAGGATTATTGTGCAGATTTGACAAAATACGTAAAGAATATTGTAAAGCTAAAAGTACTCTATAAAGTGTTACCTAAATCTATATAAAGCATTGTGGAAATGTCAGCTATTATGAAATGTTGGAGGTAGAACTTGAACCCAGGTCTCGCCTAACTCTGCTGAATTAAATTCTTCATTGTTTCTGGTAATTGTGTTTATTGCTATCAATAATATTAGTAGCAGGAACAACAATGTTGGCAAAGTGTAAGAAATGGGTATAGATAGTAAATGTGTCTGCTAGGAATTAATTAACCTCTTATAAATGCATTAGCTATTTTAGACTGTTAGGCTACCAGGATCAGGACCCTTTCAGGGATCTCTCAAAATCCAGATTTCATTTCCCTTCAAAGAATTATAGGCTTTAGAGCTGGAAGGTACTTTAGAGATGCTCGAGTTCAAACCAGTCATTATATACACATACACACACAAAGGAAACTGATTGAAAGAGAATGTAAGTGACTTACCCAAGGTTACACAGCCAGGCGGTTATAATCGAAACCGAAATCAAGGTCCTCTGTTTCCAAATCCAGAGTTCTTTCCACTTCATCAAAATGCCTTCATATATTGCTGAAAGGGACCCATGTGTAACGTTGCTTGTCTCTCATTTCCAATGAGAAATAATCAAAGGTTTATTAAACACTTACTAAGTGCCAGACACAGTGATAAATTCTAAGAACACAAACAGAAGCAAAAAAACAGCCCCTGCCCTTGAGGTATTTCCATTCTAATGGTAGAAGATGCCACATAAAAGGAAGCTGAAGATGGAAGGAGTGAAAACATACCTGAGCAGGGGCTTAGGGGAGAAAGAAATCCAGAGAGTCAGGGATGGAGCCCAGAGCGGAATGAAAGAGTGAACATCGTTGGCTTGGATACTTCCTCAAGAGTGGGGTGCCAGGAACTGACAAATCAGAGGAAGGGGCTTCACTTTTACTTACCAAAAACATTTGGCTCACCAATGGCCTGCACAGAGTTGAAGGCTGGCTTTGTCGAAGCATTCCCAGTTGGACGTATTACACTGGCAACAATTCTATCTGTACACAAGTCTTGGCAGCCATAAATCTGCCAGATGTGGGAGAAGCTCTCAAATCTCTCCCTCTCTCTCTGCCTTTCACATCTTAGATTCAGAATTACAGGCATCATCCTAATTCATTTCAGTAAAACATTTCAATTCAACAAACACTTTTAAGTGCCAGCTATTTATAAGGCAATATTAGTTAACATTTTTGGAGAACCTACTATGTGTAAGGTACCAGGAACACAAGGAATGCCTGGCAATTAATTCCCTGCCTTTGAAGACAGTGTATACCCAAGGAGTAGAAAAGTAGGATGTGTGATCAAAGAAATGATTGACAATTCGAGGCCAATATAAGAAGATGGAAAATGGTTAATCAGAAAATATCTGAGGACCTGCTATGTGTGTTCAAAAGGCAATCGAAAGACATATGGTAGGCATACGTCATGCAGCAGCTAATTTCTGGGCAAGAAGTGGCATAGAGAAGATACTATTAAGGACATCTGAATACAAAAGGAAGCAGGCTGGTTACAACCACTAGGCAGGGATGTCTTAGGGGACATTCTTTATCAGGTAACATTTGGACCAGATGGATTCCAAGGTCCCTTCTAAGATTCTATGCAGTAGGTGCAAAATGAGTGTACAGATCTCTCTGATCACTGTAAAGAAGAGAGATCACTATGATCTGGAGTGAATGGGGAAGAATTCACAGAGCAAGTAGAATTTTAGCAGAGCCGAGAAGGGTAAGGTAGTGTGGGATAGTAGGTAGAGCGATGGACTTGAAATCAGGACAACCTGGTCTCAAATCTCTCCTCAGACATTTTCTAGCTACGTGATCTTGAGCAAATCAATCTCTCTAAACCTTTCTTATCTCCAAAATGGGGATAATAATTGAATTTACCTCACAGGGTTGTTATTTGAATCAAAGGCTTGTAAAACACAATGTAAATACTGGCTCATTCTTCATATTAAGAATGATTAAGAATTAGATAGTTAGAGAGTGGTGGCAGAGTCTTGAGTCATTCATTCATTAGCCAACAAACATTTATTAAACACCTGCTACTGCCTATGCCAGGTCCTATACTAGGCATTGAGGACACTTATACATAAAAAGAGACAATCTCTGCTCTCAAAGAGTTTAGATTCAGTGCGCATTTATTAAGTGCCTACTGTAGATAGAGCACTGTGTCAGGCATCCACCCGTGTGGTATATCAGGAGACCATGAGTCACTTATGAATCTGGTTCCTTTGAACTCTTTAAAGCATTAATGAACTTGGCAAATCTCAGTGACCCTGATTTCAGGGAAAATCCTGTATGATTCTTTGGGTACCACGAGCCTGTCAGAAAACCCTACCAAAGAGTTGGTGTGCTGAAAAAAGAAACCATTATCTAGGAGGAAATGCTTAGATGTGTCATCTTGTAATATTTAGTAGAGCCAAGGGGTGGCTCAGTTGGTGAGTCGTGAATGATTCATGGGAGCAGACTGACCTCATCTTTGCAAAGCACCATGACCTGAGTATTTACAGAAATTTATTGGCCTCTTGATCTGTCCATACCCTTCCCAAGAAGTGCCCCGTCTGAGTAAGACAGAAGGAGTTGCTTGGAAATAGACAGAGTTCCCTGGTCACTCTTGATTGAAAAATGCCTCTCAAAACTGATGTCAGTGGGGAAAAGGGATTCTTTTTGTGAGAATTCAGTTTAAGAACTCCTACTTTAAATGCATAATTTGTGCCAGGAACTGTAATGGGTGCAAAGGATAAAAATACACAATACCAAAAAACACACACACACAAAAAAAAAAACAAAAACAAAACCCAGTCAGTCTTCTCAAGGAACTTACATTTTACTGGGAGTAGTATACAACACTTAAGTAGTAAGTATTTAAGGAGAAGGTAGCGCACTTACATCTAAGGGAATCAGGAATGGTCTCCCATAACCAGCAGCCCTTCTTAAACTGTGGGTTGTGACTGCATATGGGGTCACCAAAAATTTGGCGACAATAAAAGGTTTCTGAACACACAATGACCAAAAATTAATTAAAAATCAAATATATAATGAAGCCAAGGTGTTTCTGACAGTAAGTGCCTGTGCTGCATTGCTCAACTTCACTGCAGCCTTGGTTCTGAACACAAAGCATGCACACGAGGGGTCATGAGTGGAAAAACCTTAAGAAGCCCTGCCGTAACAGACGGCACCCAAGCTGAGACTTAGAGCAAGCTAGGGATTGTAAGAGCCAGAGGTGAAGAGGTGAAGAGGGGGATGCTTAACATTGCCTTCAGAAGGCATCTGTGTCCCAGGTGGAAAGTTGCATTGGAGAGCCCTTAGGAGCATCATTCAATGATGTAGGAAGAATCCATTCCTAGAGCTGGAAGGGACGTCAGAGGTCATCTGGTCCAGCCACTTCATTTCCCAAATGAAAAAATTGAAGGCCACGGAGGTGTGACCGACTGAGGTCACCAAGGCAGTCTGTTAAGAAACAACATGTGAACTGGATCTGATGACGTCATGGAAGGAATGCCCTGAACACAGTCTATCTCGATTATTGAGATTCTGTTCTTGTCAAAAACCCCGGAGGAGGTGGTCTAATTATAGGAAATTTATAAATCACACGAAGCTTATACTGTCGTTCATGTAACGTACTGGAGATGATGTGCTGAGTAGCTCTTGCCCTGAGGGGCGCTTCTCTGACTAGATGTCCACAAAATGTTACTGTGGGCCTCGAGTTCTTCTAGTCCTCGGCTCTTTCTGAAGGTGTCAGGGTGCGACGGCCCCTCGCAACTGAGTGTCTTAAAGGGGCCACCATAAGTTAGACCGGCATTCTCACAGGGGCTGTCCAGCCCTTCATTTTCCCATTCACCTTCTTGTTTTCCTTAGGTCTTCCACACTCAGGGAAACATTTGCCCCCATTTGTAACAGCCTGAACTTTCTCTTTAACCCAATGTTAACCCAGTGTGACCCAGAGGAGGATCAGCTAGTGAAGCTCTGGAAGTCCCATGCCAGAGCTGGATGAAGAGATTTCACCAGCCTGTTCCCTTGGTGAATGTGGGAGGTGGGAGAAAGGAAGGAAGGAAGGAAGGAAGGAAGGAAGGAAGGAAGGAAGGAAGGAAGGAAGGAAGGAAGGAAGGAAGGAAGGAAGGAAGGAAGGAAGAGTAGCTTCTTTACCCACTTTCCAGATCTCGTAGATGACCAGACTATACCCAGTGAAAAGGAAGCGTTCACCAAGGTTTGAATTATGACATTTCTAGAGGATCATTGTTTTATCTCACAAGCCACTGAAGAACATTCTGGAGCTTCTTCTTTTTCTCTTTGGCTGTTAGTGTCATGGCCAGAAAGATCTATTTGTGGGTGATAAAAAGGTCCTGAGAATTAATGAATGAACAAATGAATAAACGAATGAATGAAAAAGCATTTCTTAAGTGCTTACCATAGTCAAGCCCATTTTTTCTCTAAGGTTCTTCTGTATCTCTCTCTTGAATAGCCAGGCCCATCTGTTGGAAAGTTGGCAGATATGGCGCACATAGATGCTTCACTTGCAACAATCTGGGGTGGGGGGGTGAGGGTAGGGCAGATGGGCCTATTTGCATATTTCTATGGACAAAGTCACATGGATATGCCAAGTAGGCATTTTATTTTTGGTTGTTCTATGTATTATCCCGATATATACCTAGGACATTTATAATAATAATAACAGCCCACATTTTATAGCATTTTCATATGCTGAAATAAGTACTCTTTCAGTTTTTGTCTTTGCTCACAGTGTCTTGAACTTGGTAGATGCTTATTGATCTATATTTAATTCAATAAATTAATTCAATAAATGCTTATTGAATTCTGGATCTAAGTGAAGACATCTGAGGGTACCTAGCCTGGCTGAAGGAGATATTGAATGATCAATTGGCCTTTGTCCAGAGGGCAGTGTGGTATGGTGGGCAGAAAACTGACTTTGGACTCAAAGGATCTGGGTTTGAATCCTAGCACTATCCCTGAATGCCTAGGATAGGCAGCATGGCATGGGGAGGGGGGGGATTTTGAACTTCAAATCAGGAAGACCTGGGTTTAAGTCCTACCACAAATATAAGTTGGGAGACCCTGGGCAGTCACTTCAACTCTCTTGGCTTTATCTCCTCATCTGTAAAATGAGGGGGTAGGTAGGCTTGATACCTTCTAAGCTCCCTTCCAGCTCTAAGTCTTAAATCTAATCATCCTGTGACCATGAACAAGTTACATAATCACTTTGAGCCTCAGTTTACTCATATGGAAAATGAGGGGATTGGACTAGAATACTAGATAATCATTAAAGCTACCATCCAGCCCCAAATCCTTTCTTTCCATCTGTGTAGGTATGCCCTTTCCAGTGGCAATCACAACCCAATCCTCATACCCTTGAAACTCCCTCTATGTTTCATGAACAGCTATGGCTGAAGAGTTCATGGCCCATTGGCCAGATTCTGGTGATACATCTCTCTGTACCAAACTAAGTTGTTCCCTGGAAAACTGGCACATAGCCTGTCACCCATCCCATGCTCAAAGCCCTTTTAATTTGGTTGGATCTGATGAGGTTGAATTCCACTGGCAGAGCCCAGGGTTACCTCCCCACTCTAAGACATTAGTATAAAGATAGAAAACTTGGAAATAAAGAGTGTCGTTAAGGGCCACATTGAAATGTTTTATCCACATGAAGTTGTTTAAGACTCTTTGAAAGTTGACGGGCCTGTACATGAATTTCTCAGAGAATTAAATGTGCTGTATACTTTGATACCATCTTTTATAATTGCATACAATAGTACATTTACCATCCTTTACAATTGCATTCAATAGTATGTTTATATAGATTTTCAGCAATGATATTTTCAGTATGAAGTTTATTTTCTTAACATCTGCACTCCAGAGACTTTTATTTTAGAGTGTCTTCAATGAGCGTTTGTGTAGCTGGAAATTTTTTTTAAGTATTTAAAGGTACCACCAGTAATACCTACAACACAAAAACAAAAAACCCTAAATGCTCTCTTTTTAAAATTGTAAAGTAAGTTTTCTTAATAGACTTCTCCCATTTCAAACTTGAGGAAGTGACTGACCCACAGTTACACACAGACAAAGAGTGAGAAATGAGGCTCAGACCCAGCTCTTCTTACTCCAAGCCCAGGGGTTCATTGTACGACACCACACTGTTTCTTGGGAAGCAGCCACAAAGCAGTACTTGCTAGGCCAGCTCAAGGGGAAATGGGACCCCTGCCCCTGGAGAGCTCAGATTTTTTTTTTTACCTTTAGGGCTGGATTGGAGTGAACACATGGAAAAATTAGAGCAGGGTGGGCTTTGCCTTTGAGATATTGTTTTTTAAGTTCCTTTCATGATCCCAGACTTCTCCCTAAAATAAAGGCCTAAGTTTTTAATTATAGCATTCTTCATAAGTCTTGTATCTATAAGTGATGGAGCACTGCAGTCTCCCAGGAGTGGAAATTGATAACCATCCAAAGGGGAACAGAAAGTTGCATGATGGTTATAAATAGACTGCAGCCAGGAGGCACAATGGAGAGAGCTCTGAACCTGAAACCAGGAAGACCTGAGTTCAAATCCAGCCTCGGACACTTCCTGGCTATGTGACTATGGGCAAATCACTTAATCTCTGTCTGCCTGTTTCCTCATCTATAAAACAGGGGAAATAATAGCGTCTACCTTCAAGGATTGTTGTGAGGATTGAATCAGAAAACATTTGTAAAGTACTTTGCAAATCTTAAAGCTCTACATAAATGCTAGCTATTGGCTATTACTATTAAATTATGAATAAGGAATTACATAGAAGAAAAGGAGTAAGGGATGCTGTCAAGGAAACGTACAAATCAAAAAGATGGGGTGGATATGTGGCTAAAGTGAACAATGCCCGAGGGACAGCCTACATGCTCTGTTGGCATATTCAGGATGTCAAGAGAAATTGATGAAGACTCTTAGCATATTGACTGAACCCAACCATGACAAACTAGTGGGAAGATATGGTCAACAGTCAGAAAAAATGGTAGATTATTATGGATTCCAATCTTGGAGGGGATAGCACATTGGTGAAGTCATAGATCTATTTCTGTAGTTGAATATGAGTAATGCACCTGTGTGAGCCTCAACCCCCACCCCTACCTCTCTCTCTCTCTCTCTCTCTCTCTCTCTCTCTCTCCCCCCTCCCATTTCTGTATGTGTGTAAGTCTCTCTGTGTCTCTGTCTCTCTGTATCTGCCTCTCTTTCTGTCTCTGTCTCTCTCAGCTCCCTACTACTCCCAGCTGCTTTGTATCACTTTCCATACTGGGTGGTTTAGTTTACTTGTCCTTCCCTATGGATTCTGCAGGCTGACCATCTATCTTTAAATCTCTTCTATTTCCACTCTAACTGGAATTTTCCTTTTGGTTCTGTGGCCCACTATCATTAATCAGCAGTGGATGGGACGAGGGAGCTGGAAAGCAGGGAAGGGAAAACCCCAATGCATTCATTGTTCCCAGAGGGATGATTGAGGTTAACAGGCTTCAGTTCTGACAACATAGCATAATCAAAAGAGGGTTGGATTTGGAATCAGATACTCGCTTCTCTCATCTGTATGATTCTGAATGATGATGATGATGATGAAAACAATAATAATAATAATAATGGCAGCTCACATTTACATAGCACTTCAAAGTTCAAATTTTGCTTTTTATAGATTATCTCATTTGGAGTCACTTCTCTAGGATTCAATTTTCTGATCTGTAAAATAAGAGAGTTGGGCTGGATCAGTCCAGCAATGAGCATTTGCTCAATGGCTACTATGTGCCAGATCTGGTGGTAGGAACTGGGGATACAAAATAAAAAAAAAATTTAAAAGTCCCTGCCTTTGAAGAGCTTACAGTCTATGGAGTGGGGAGGGGACAGGGATAACATCATAATGTAATTATTTCCAAGAAACACAAAGTGAACAGAAGGTAACCTTGTAGAGGATAGCACTAACAGCTAATAGGTCCAGGAATGATCTCCTACGGTTGGTAGCACTTGAGACGAGGCTTAAAGGAAGCCAGCCAGGGGCTGCAAAAGTCAGAGGTAAGGAGGGAGAGCAGTTCAGACACGGGGGACAGCCCATGCAAAGTCATGAGAGTAGGAGAGTGAACATTTTTTATGAGGAGTAATAAATATAGGTAATATGACCAGAAAGTGGAATATGTGGGAAGAATCTGTAATAAGTAAAGAGAATGGAGGCGTAAGAAGGATCTAGGTTTTGAAGAGACTTAAATGCCAAACAAAGGACTTGACGTTTGCTCATCCAGGTAGCTGGAATCCACTGGATTCCAATCCAGGGTAGGGAGAGGGGCTGGTCTTATCTGTTCTTTAGGAAAATCAATTTGGAAATAGTGTGAAGATTGGAATAGAGTAAAAAGAGGTTTCAGGCAGAGAGACCAACTAGGAAGGTGTTATAATAGTCCAGAAAAGAGGTGATGAAGGCCTGAATTTGGACAGCAGCTGCGTGAGTGGAGGGTAGACATATCTAAGAAATGTTGGGGGACAATGAAACGAGATATAGCAACTAACTGATATTGTGGAGTCAGGTATGACGGCAAGGTCTCAAACCCTGCACAGAAGTTCAGAAGAGGGATGGGTTTTATAGAAAAGATAAGGAATTCAATTTCTATACATTGAATATGAGATTACTGGAGGGTCAATCCAATTAAAAATGTCTATTAGTAGGTTGGTGATGTTGGACTGGAGGTGGCAAGGGAGAGAGCTAGGTATAGAGATCTCAAAATCATCTTATAGAGATAATAATTGAACCCATGAGAGTTAATGATATCACCAAGGGAGGAAAGTCTAGAGAGAAAAAGAAAAGAAAGCCTAGAACAGAGCCTTAGGGAATGCCCAAAGTTAGTGGACATGGGTGATAAAGGAGCAAAAAAGACTGAGAAGGAGTGGTCAGACAGGTGGGGAAAAAAAACTCAGCAAGAGCAGTATCACAAGAAAACAGGGTATCCAAAGGAAAAAGCTGGTAAACTATGACAAAGGCTGCAGAGAGATCAAGTAGGATGAGGATTGAGGGGGAAAAACTCATTTGATTTGGCAATTAAACGATACTTGGCAATTCTGGAGAGAGTATTTTAATTTGGGTGAGGACGCTGGAAACCAGAATTCAGAGATGAGGGGAAGAGGGAAAGTGATGATATTGAGTGTAGACAGCTTTTTCATGGAGTTTAACTGAGAGAACTCTGGCCATATTAAGGCGTAATGAAAGCGTTTTAAGGACAGGAAAGACTCGGACATGTGTGTAGGCAATAGAGGAAAAAAGTTGTCAGCGGGAAAATTCCTGAAGATTAGCTGACCTGTTAGGTTCCTTCCATTTATGGTCATTAGATCATATAAGCCACACCTCTGTAGCTAAGAACCGGAGTATTGGATGGTAAGAAATGGACAGGCTGCATGTGAGCATTTCTGCAGATGGGAGCCAACTTGGAAGCAGTAGTTAGTCAGTCAACAGTCATGTATTAAGTACCTACTATGTACCACTGTGCTACATTGTGGAAATGGAAAGAAAGGTAAAAGATAGTTCCCTGCTCTCAAAGCACTTACAGTCTAACGGGGGAGACATCATACAAACAGCTATGTACAGACAAGACATGTACAGAATAAATTGGAGATAATCAACAGAGAGAAGGCATTAGCATTAAGAGGAATCGAGAAAGGTTTTTTGTAGACAGTGGCATTGGCAGAGTCCAAAATCAATTTACTGTCTTATTGGAGGGGGAAGGATGAAGACGAGGGGATAACAGCAGGCCTAGTTCCCCTTTGTGAAGTGAATGTATGCAAAAATGTATGGAATCTTAGAATTTCAGAGTTGTAAAGAGATTTAGAGGGCATTAAGCCCTACCTCCCACGCTGTACGGGAGTCCCTCCTACATCATCCTTGAGAGCTGGTCACCTAACCTCCTCTTGAACAGCTTTCTCTATGAGAACGTTCTTCTTTATGGTAGTATGAAATCAGTTCCCCTGGAATGCTTCCCCATTGCTCAGAGTTCTTCTCTCTGGCATAACACAGATTAAAGTCTTATCCCTCTTCCACATGACGACCTATTAAATATTGGAAGACATAAATCATGTCCCATTCTATTAGTCTTCATTCATTCCTTTAGCTACTTATCAGGTACCTACTCTGTGCCTTACTCTTTCTTAGTCACTTGGAATGAAATAATCAATAAAAAGTATTTATCAAATATATATTTTGTGCCAAGCACAGTGCAAAGCTAAGTATGGGGGATAAAAAAATAAAAGCAAAAGCAATCCCTACCCTCAAGTAGCTTACATTCCAGTGGAGAAAACAATCTACCTAGGGGAATAGTGGCCATGAAGGAGTACCCTTGTCTGCATTTATTAAGTACTTACTATGTGTCAGGCAAATGTAAAAAAAAAAAAAAGTCAAGATCCCTGCCTTCTGAGATTTTACGAGTTCTTTTCTTTGGAGAGACAAGACATACATATGACATACTTAAGAATTAATGATAGACAGGATATTGCACTTAAGCATTAATGATTCAGTAAAGCTACGATCTTGTCACTCTCCCATTGGCACAGAGCACAACCCCTCCATTCCTTCTCTTTCTGTGTGATTCTTACTCTTCCAATAAATCCTCCGCAGAGAATCTTCCCAATAAAATAGAAGATTAGACTCTGGGCCTTTTAATACTTTGTAGATACCAGTGCACCACTTGGTCTTTCAGCTGTCATCTTTTGTTCTCACTCAATGACCAGCTCTATTTCTTTTCCAAGCACACAGTGCCCTTATGGATGAAATTGGAGCCATTCCTTGTGATCAAGTCTTTGGTAGTAATATGTTGCCACTTACGAATGCCCATCCTAGGCAGGGATGTGCTGGATCTAGAACTGACTATTTAATTCTCCATGTGAACATTTGCACCTTGGAAACAGGAAAACACTACAAATTACAGATTGATTTATTATTTTGTTGATTGTCTCAACTTATGAAAATGATGGAGAAATGTTACAAATGCAGATTAAACTTCAAAGTGTGTCATGCATACATTTTGGGGGAGAGAGGAGAAAGAGCTGGTTGTTAAAGTATTCAGCACATCCTTGCTCCTATGTCTCTATTTTATTGCCCTTTAGGGTACCTATAATTTCTATTTTTCTGTCTGTGGTTGGTTGGTTGTTGCCCTTCTTTTTTGAAGATGGCCATAATGACATCACTAGATTGAGGTCAAGGTACGGTGTGTCCAACTCTGGTTCGTCAGACCAATGTGAGCTCCGAAGGCTCTCCTGCAAGCTGGGCACAAATAGTCCACATGAACATTTGGAGTGGAAATGCTTCTAAATTTGCACATCTCATGCTTCTTTTGAGCTACTGCAATTCTGCTTTGCTCATAGAGCACAGCGTCTCCGTTGATGTGGGCATGCCATGCTGGGCAATCCTGGGCCAGTATCTCCCATGTCTCCCAATCAATTCCAGAGTTCTTCAGAAGAACCTTGAGAGTGTCCTTGTATTGCTTCTTCTGACCACCACGTGAATACCTGCCTTGTGTGAGTTCTCCATAAAACAGTCTTTTAGGCAAACGTACTTTTAGTATTAGAACAATACCTAGCAGGATCAGGTGGATGCCCAATAAATGTTGTAGGTATTCAGAAAAGGAGGATATCAGTGTGGGATGGGAAAAGATTTGTGGAGGAGTTAGGGTTTGAGCCTGAAAGTATGGGTAGGCTTCAAATAGACAAGGGAGGAGTAGGGAGAACAGGCTAAGTAAGGGGAAAAGCATAAGGAAGGAAACAGTCAGGAATTTAGTCAAAGGCACTTATGGAGCACCTGCTGTTTCCCTAACATTATATCAGGTATCAGTGGTAATGCAAAATAAATATAGGAACAGTGCTTGCTTTCCAATAACTTACAGTTTATGAAAGGGAATCAGTAAGAGGCAACATGGAGTAAAGACTAAAGAGTCTTCCCCAGAACCAGGAGGACAAGCCTATGGACAAGCCCCATGTCTGCTATCTACTAACTATGTTGCCCTGGGCAACATATTTATATTATATAGTATTATAGACCACTGGTGTCAAAATTCAATAGAAATAAGGCCACTGCACCTTACAGAAAGATCTCAGAGGTTTACATGTTCACTTAGAAAACCACACATTAACATTATCTGTATTCTTACTACATTTCCATTTATTTTGTTAGCTCATTCTCAATTACATTTTAATCTGGTTCAGGCATTGCTCAGGATGTTGTGGGCCACGTACAGCTCTCAGGCCGTGTGTCTGACACCTCTGCTCTGAGCAACCCTCAGACTTCAGGTTGCATAGAAGGGGCTAGCCTGCATTTGTGGAGAGAGGAGTTCTTGATACTAATGGAATCACAATGCCAATCCATACCTCCTGTGTCTAGGTATAGCAGCGTTCCAACGTCTATCCTTCAGTACGGTACAGTGGAAAGAGAACTGATTTTAGAGTCCAAAAGACCTGGGTTCATAACCTTCCTCTGTCACGCGGACACCTGTGTGACTGTGGGCAAGTCTCTCCACGCGTCCAGCCTTCAGCTTTGCCTCTGTTAAATGGGTTGGTAGGACTCAAGGGCCTCCAGGATCCCTTCTGGCTCTATAAATCTATGATTTTCTAGTAGGAAATGATGAAATATTCAAATCATTGTGCAAACAGGAAGGATGCCAGAGAGGGGAAAACCACATGGGCCGGAATGGTAAGGAAAAGCCTTTTGGAGGAGGTGGGAATAAGGCTGGACCTTGAGGAGTTGCTGGGCTTTGGAAAGGCTGAAGGAGAGGACGAGGGTGTTGCAGAAGATGAGAGCAGCTTAAACCAGACACAGTGGTTGCAATTGCATGTGTTGGGGACTAAAAGAAAATATATTGGATGCACAGAATGGGGGCCAAGCCATCAAGTGTCTTGAAAGCCATGCAGGGTACTTTGATCTTCGTCCTAGAAAAACTCTTCTATGTAATGGGTTCTTGTACTGTGAACACTTTTGCACTGATTCCCAGCTGGAGTGTGCCCTCTGCTTTTTAAAAAATAAATATTATTGATCTATTTTCTTTTTAGATAGTTGAATCTCCCTTTGTGTTACTCTTCCTGCCTTCCAGAGCGCCATCTCATATAACAAACACATTTTGAAAAGAAGAAAAATAGGAAGAAGAAAAAAACAGCAAAACCAATTAAGACTGAAAAAATCTGACATTATATGCAGTGTTCTGCACCCACGGGCCTACCACCTCTGCAAAGCAGTCAAAGGAGGTGGCTTCTCATATCTCTTCTTTAGGGCCAAATGTGATATTCCCTTCTCTCAGCTCAACTCCCACGTGGGTCAGAATCTAGGATGATACAAGATGTACTTAGCATTGATTCTCATCACTCGGTGACAGATTTCCCTGCCTTGGCCCAGTTCCCCTTTACGATGTAAAGAATGATTGCCTGATGACAGAATCTTTTCTATTGCTCCACTTTTCCCTCTGGCTGTCAGAAAAGCATGTTAGACAAGGAAAGGAGACAATATGCCACAGTGGGTAGAGAATGGGACTTAGACCGTGGCAGATCCAGTTTCAAATCCTAACTCAGACACTTACCAGCTGTTTGACCTTGGACAAGTCCTTTACCTCTCTGAGTCATCTATAAAAAGAGTACTTTAGATCAGATGGCCTCTAAGGTCTCCTCCAATCCTAAATCCATGATCTTATGAAAATTTCTAGCCATCCTGTCTTGACAGTTCAGTAGTTGAAGGAGCACTCAATCAGAATCATGCCCTTCCCTAGGTAATCCAAAAGAGGCCCAGTGAGGGGGTTGAGGGTTATTGGTGGGAGTCCAACCGGAGGAAAGGTCATGAAGCTCCAAGAATGCAGCTTGAGAATCAAGCTTTAAATATTCCAAGTGCAATTCTCATCTGGAAGTCTCTGCGCTGGGGAGGAGCAGCGTTTTCAATAAATTGGCCAGCAATAGCTTGCTGGCTGTTGCATGAGGCAACTTGCGGCAGGAGGCTTTCTTATGAGGAAGGTAGGCCACTGGTTTCTGCCTTTCATTTCAAATTGCCCCTAGGGGCTGCAATTTGAGGGGGGAATGTCTCTGGAGCTCTCAAGAGAAGCTGAAATAGGAAGTTCATTTTCAAATTATGCTTGTATCTCAAGGGGAATCATCCGTCTGATGGTTGTCAGGGAGTAAAGAGAATCAAATATGGAGCTATAGAGTGTCCTCAAACAAGTCAGAAAGCTGTTGCAGAGCAAAGAAAAGTAATAACAACTGTCATTCTTGGCACAGAACACTTAGCATATATCCTATGTGTGTGTGAGTGTGTGTGCTCTGTGTGTGTGTGTGTGGTGTGGTGTGTGTATGTGTGTGAAGAGGACTGCTGTGTGACATTAATGTTCATTCAGCTCTTATCTACACTTACAGAGGCTGCTGGATCTAAGTATGGAAATGTAGTCATTGTTAATACCAGTGGGAGTGATTTTATTCTCTCTCCTTATTACTACCTCTTCTCTCTCCCCATCCCCCATTCTCTTGTCGCCTTCACCATCCGGGTTAGTGTCATAAACCTTGGTGGGTATTATTTGGACATTCCTACCAAGTGTTGATAGTAAGGATTTCTCTTTTTGGGGTTCCATTGGAACCAGAACTGAGTGACGACCTCAGTTTTCCAGAGATGTAGTCTGGCTTAGTATAGTAAACTAATCTTTATCTTTGGGAAATAATTGTCATATTCTCTCAGACACATTTCTCTCTCCCCCTGTGTTTCTGTCCATCTTTCTCTTCCTTTCCTCTACCTCCCTGTGGACAAAAGGGGTGTGTGTGTGTGTGTGTGTGTGTGGTATTTATGCCTCTCAACCTGGTCATCTCTTACTCATAAGTAAATAAATCTACACACATACACATAGGTATATATGTGCATGCATACACAAACCCTATATGCATATATAGGCACATGGATCTATGCATACACACATTTGACATTTGCATAATTCTCTGAATGTTTGTTAAGTGCTGCTTTACATAATTATCTCATGTGATCCTTATTAGCCAATAAAGCAACAGGAAATGTGATGATAAGAGAGCTGTGGTCTTTATAAGAAAGGAAGACCTTTCTGACATTCCAATATAACCATAGTAAAATCAATTCAGCTTTCCCTCATAGTCGGCTGCTAGACCTCATCAGTCTCAGGCTATGGAAGGTGATTTTAAAGAGCTGCCTCCCCACAAATAGGAGCCTCCCGGCCATGCTCAGGAGATCGGCAAATGCTATAACCCTGATGGTCCCCAGTGGAGGTAAATGGTGTCTACTGGGTTCATAGGGAGGACTAAGGAACAGGCAGCTGGGGAGGATGAAGAAAAAAAGCCAGTGAAGGTGAAAGAGAATGGAAAGAGGGGAGATAAGAAAGTGGTGTCTCTATTGGCAAGTTCTGAGGGTGACTAATTGTCTCAGGTGTCATGAGGTGAGTTTGTAGGTGGCTGAATCATCAATGAAAAGTCAGAGAGTCAGCTAGAAAGGAACAACCATGCAATGGTAATCCCCCACCTCTGCATAATGAGAGCTCTTTAAAGTTTGCAAAGCACTTTCCTCACATCAATACTATGAGGTGAGTAATGTGTATAGTACTAGCCCCACTTTGCAGATGAGGAAACTGAGGTTTGGTGAGGTGAACTGACTTGCCTGTGGTCGCATAGCTAGTGTTAGAGTCAGAATTTGAAACCAGGGCTCCTGACACTTTCCATTTAACCTTGATGCCTCTATAATAAATCAAACAGGATCAAGGATTTAAAACTGGAAGGAAACTTAATAGCAATAGAGACTAACTTTCTTGTTTTATAAATACACACACACACACACACACACACACACACACACATATATATATATATATATATAAATTATAAATTGAGGCCTATATTGGTTAAAGCGCTTACTCAAGTCACGCCAGTAGTAACTAGCAGTGGTGAGAGCTGAACTTGGATCCTCCAACTCCAAATCCATTGTTCCCACACCATGGAGGTTGTCCTTCTTAAACTACTTCCGGGCTGTATAAATCACTCACTTCACAACAATGCTACCCAGTAGATAAGTATTATTACCCCCATTTTATAATGAGGAAAAGATGGCTAGAGAATGTGCTTGCTCGAAGGTAGAAAGAGGAAAAGAGAAAGAATTGAACCCTTCTCCTATCTGCTATGCTTCAGTTTAGAAAGGTGCAGTTAATTTAGATTTTATTTCTTTTGGGCAAGAATCACTTTTTTAGCAGGAGCAGATATTTAAGAAGGCAGCTTGGTATAGGGACAAAAAAAAGCACTGAGTTGGGGGCCATCAAAGCTAGCTAGCTCTGAACACTGACACCACTACTCAAAGTACTTGCTTTTGTCACTTTGGACAATTCATTTCACAGAATTCTTTACTGAAGTTCTGCTTCTGACTCCCCAGACATTTCCACCATGCCTCAGCTACCTCCTTTCCCTAGAAGTTTGCTGATCTTCTTGGGTCTTTTTGCCTTCAGCCCTTGTGGTACCCTTTTCCCATAGGTGAGTTTCTCTTGGGGCCTCCATTTTGAAGAAGGGCCCAGGCCAGCCATCCTTCCTTCCCTTCCCAGCTCAGCTTCTGGCCCTCTAGACTTCTTCCTCCAACCTATCCCTATACGTGTATTTCCCCTGTTTCCAACACATACTTTTCAGTACTCTTTTCTGTGTTGCTGCCCCTCATTAGAATGTAAGCTTCTTGAAGGTAGGGACTGTCTATCTTTTGTTTCTACTGGTATCCCCAATACTTGGCACAATACCTGGCCCATAGTAAGTGCTTAATAAATGTTTGTTGCAAACCTCTCTCAGACTCAATTCTGCCATTTGCAAAATGAGTAGAGCTGGACTAGCTGGCATCCAAGGTCCCATCCATCTTGAGATTTATGATTCTCTGTTCTCTAAAGTACTAAATCTAAAACCTATTAATGTATTCAAAATCCTCTGAGTATCATTCTGACCTAGGAATGTTCTTCATATATGGCATACCGGACAGTAAGTAAATAACCTTAACCACCATGGATCAAGAAGCTAAAAGATAAGTCAGAGTAATTGCTTTGAGCACAGGTGTCTTTTCCCTCACATTGGTTTGGTTTTTAAGCCTTTCGCATTGGCATAATTTCTAGCCTTCCTCCCAACCTCCTTAGGCTTCAGATGAAGTGTTGGCTCAGTCCATCAGTTCTGGGGGCAGCAACTGCTCTCCTATGTTTGTATATAACGAAGTTTCCCTCTCTAAGCCAGTGGTGTTCTTCAGACACATCAGGATTAACTGCTAAGGGAACACCCACCTCAAGACTTCTCAAAATGAATATGGGGACAGTCCAAATGAGCTATGGCCTCTGGAGCTATGCACCTAGCACTTACTGGTCACACTCAGCCTCCTACTTCTGACTTCCAGGGCAGTGAAAGAAGATGAGTACATGAGTCATCTTCCATCCATCCATCCATCCATCCATCCATCCATCCTTCTATCCATCCTCCCACCCATGTTTTTTTCCCAGCCCAAGAGACCTGCATGACTGGCCAATGGCCCAATCAGTGGGCAGGAAAAGTTACAGCCCTGGTGAAAAGTGGTGTCTCTGAGCCTAAGGGTGGTGTATCCTTAGAGAGGAAGACAGAAATTGATCAGTGGCTAAGTGACCAAGCAAAGTCCTTCTCTAAATGCAGATGTCTGGGGGGCGGAGCCAAGATGGCAGAGGGAAAGCAGTGACTGTCTTGAGCTCTCTCCCAAAGCCCTCCAAATACTTAAAAAAATGGCTCTAAACAAATTCTAAAGCAGCAGAACCCACAAAAAGACAGAGTGAAACAAATTTCCAGCCAAAGACAGCCTGGATGGTTGATCAGAAAGGTATATTGCTCTGGGCTGGGAGAGAAGCGCAGTTCGGCGTGGGCGTCAACCCTGGAGCAGGCTTCAGAGGACTGAATTGCGGGCAGTTGTGGCCGTTTCCAGACTTCTCAACCCAGGAATGCCAAAGCCAACTTAGAAGGTCAGTGGGAAAAGTCTGTGACTGTGGTGAGAGAGGAGCTAGGTCTCAGCCACAAGTCTTGAGCGCGGCCCGGGGAGGCAGCTTTTTCCTGAGCTTCGGCCCACAGATTGAGAGGGAATCGAGTGGCTGATCAGAGGGGGTTTGCAGGGATCTCTTTGCCAGTGCTGAGGCAGGAATCTCTTGCTTTACTGGTGTTTGGATCTGGGTCACAGTTCTGAGGGGCGGTCCTGGGATGAGGAGGAACGCTGGTGTGGCGGAACTTGTTGTGGTGGTGGAAAGAAAACACCTCGCCCCTTATCATACCACCTTGGAAGAACTGAAAATTTACAGGTCCGTAGAAGTACCTCTGAAAACAGCTGTACAAACCCCCACAGCTTGGGACAGTACTCTCTTCACATCGAAAGCAGACTTTTACCTTAACAAAGAGTTTAAAACTCAAGTAATTGGCCTGGATCATGAGTAAGCAGTGCAAAAAGAGTCAGACTGTATTATCTTACTTTGGTGACAAAGAAGATCAAAACATACAACCAGAAGAAGACAACAAAGCCAAAGCTCCTACATCCAAAGCCTCCAAGAAAAATACGAATCAGTCCCAGGCCTTGGAAGAGCTCAAAAGGGATTTTGAGAAGCAAGTAAGAGAAGTAGAGGAAAAACTGAGAGTGATTGTAAGAAAATCATGAAAAACAACTCAACAGCTTGCTAAAGGAGACCCAAAAAAATACTGAAGAAAATAATACCTTAAAAAATGGCCTAATCCAAATGGCAAAAGAGGTCCAAAAAACCAATGAAGAGAAGACTGCCCTAAAAAGCAAAATTGGCCACATGGAAAAGGAAGTCCAAAAGATTACTGAAGAAAATATTTCCTTAAAAATTAGAATAGAGCAATTGGAAGCTAGTGACTTTATGAGAAATCAAGACACTGTAAAACAAATCCAAAAGAAAGAAAAATTAGAAAACAATGTGAAATATCTCATTGGAAAAACAACTGACCTGGAAAATGGATCCAGGAGAGAGAATTTAAAAATTATTGGACTATCTGAAAGCCATGATCAAAAAAAGAGCCTAGACATCATCTCTCAAGAAATTATCCAGGAAAACTGTCCTGATATTTTAGAACCAGAGGGCAAAATAGAAATTGAAAGAATCCACCAATCTCCTCCTGAAAGAGATCCACAAAGGAAAACTCCTAGGAATATCATAGCCAAATGCCAGAGTTCCCAGGTCAAGGAGAAAATATTACAAGCAGCCAGAAAGAAACAATTCAAGTATTGTGGAAACACAATCAGGATAACACAAGATTTAGCTGCTTCTACATTAAGGGACTGCAGGGCATGGAATATGAAATTCTGGAGAGCAAAGGAGATAGGATTACAACCAAGAATCACCTACCCAGAAAAACTGAGTATAATCCTGCAGGGGAAAAAATGGTCATTCAGTGAAATAGAGGACTTTCAAGCATTCTTGATGAAAAGACCAGAGTTGAATAGAAAATTTGATTTTCAAATACAAGACTCAAGTGGAACATGAAGAGGTAAACAGGAAAGAGAAAATCATAAGAGACTTATTAAGGTTGAACTGTTTACATGCCTGCATGGAAAGATGATATTTGTAACTCGTGAGACCTTTGTCAGTATTAGGGTAGTTAGAGGGGAAAAAATTATATGTACATATAGATAGATATAGATAGATAGAGGGCACAGGGTGAGTTGAAAATGAAGGGGTCATATCTGGATAGTAAAATTAAGGGGTGAGAGAGGACTATACTAGAAGAAGGAGAAAGGGAGAGGTAGGACAGGGTAAATTATCCTACAAAAAAAAAAACAGAAAAGAAAAGGCTCTTACAGTAGAGGGGAAATGGGGGAATGTGAGAGGGAATGAGTGAATCTTATTCTCATAGAATTTGACTTAAGGAGGGAATAACATACATACTCAATTGGGTGTGGAAATCTGTCTTACCCTACAGGAAAATAATGGGGGAAGGGGACAAGAGAGTAGGGGGATGATAGAGAGGAGGGCAGATTGGGAAAGGGAATAATTAGAAGCAAATACTTCTGAGGAGGGACAGGGTCAAAAGAAAGAATAGAATAAATGGGGGAGGTGGGATAGGATTAAGGGAAATAGAGTTAGTTTTTCACAGCATGTCTACTATGGAAGTGTTTTGCATAACTGCACATATATAACCTATATTTAGTTGCTTGCCTTATCAGTGAGGGTGGGTAGGGAGGGAGGAAGGGGGAAAATTTGGAACCCAAAGTTTTAAAAACACATGTTTAAAAAAAATGTTTTCACATGCAACTGGGAAATAAGAAATACAGGAAAAGCATACAGAAATCCATCCTGCCCTACAGGAAAATTGAAGGGGGGGGAGAAATAGCAGGGAAAGCAGACTAGGGGAAGGGGTATTCAGAATGCATGCCATTTTGGGGTGGGGGGAAGGGTGAGATGGGGTAAAAATTTGGAACTCAAAATCTTGTGGAAGTAAATGTTGAAAACAAAAAAAAATAAAAAATTACCATATAAAAAAAATAAATGCAGATGTCTGTTTGGAATAGCCTGAAAGCCAAGCTGACCAGAGGACTAAGACTTGATTGGCAGTGTCCTAGGGATGGGAAAAAAGGTCAACTTTTGCCACTGATTCTAGCACCTACTTCCCAGGGTTCAAAGTATCAAAATGGGATCATATTTGTAAAGCGCTTTGCAAATTTCAAAGCGCTATGCAAATACTAGCTCTGATTCCATGTGAAACTTTGTGCATATACTGCCCCTCATGGAACCTCATTTTTCTCCTCCATAAAATGACAGGGTTGGAATAAATGAACAATAAAATCCTTATCAACTGTTCCAGCTATTCTAGAATGCATAACTCATTTTTCTGATTTGTAACATTGTTGGATTTTTTAAAAATCTGAACTCTGGAAGTGCGGCCTAGTGAGACATGTTGGATGTTTCCAGTGATAGAGCCGTCTCCTTAGGGAGCAGAGTCAGGTTTAACCTGACTAGTTTCAGAAGCAAGAAATATGTTTTAGTTAATCCACCTACCCAATGAACCTAACCAAAAGGTTTCTTGGGCCCTGTAGAAATATTGGCATTAATATGTCTCCTGCGATTCTCAGTCTCCTCTCCCCCCGCCGCACCATTTTATTAGTGTGTTTTGTAAACTAGCAGTTCTAGTGATTGTGAGCTGTGGTTCTGAACACATAGGAACACAATGAGCCATGTGGAATTGAAGGCCAGCTATATTCATTTGCACTTTGCAGCCTATAATTTAGTACAGTTTGTAAGGTAATGTGAAAACATGTATTTTGCTTTTATATAAAGTGACAGTGTGAAAATAAGTGTTAGTTCTGTAGCATTGAAATAACGTAAATCATTGGCACACAACAAGGGGAATATTGGGGTGGGCTAATATGATGGTGATCCCTGGTCACCTTTACAAAGTGCTTTCCTTACATCCCTCTTGTGAAGTAAGTAGTGCCTATGTTATCATTCCTATTTCACAGGCTCGTATTAAATGGTTTCTACAGGGTCAGTAAATGGCCACTAGTGGAAACCAGGACTTCAAATTTCAAATCTGCTTTCTCCGCTACACAGTAAATGTGTTTTTGTTTTGTTTTGTTTTTGGTGAGGCAATTGGGGTTAAGTAACTTGCCCAGAGTCACGCAGCTATTGAGGATTATGTGTCTGAGGTTGGATTTGAACTCACGTCCTCCTAATTCCCAGGGTTGGTGCTCTATCTGCTGCACCACCTAGCTGCCCCTACACAGTAAATGTTGCTCAGCTGTTCTCTTCTCTCACTCTCCCACCACCACCAACCTTGTCTCCTCAAGGGCATGACCTTGTTTTCTTTTAAATGCTTCTATACTTCTAGTCTCCTCTAAAATCTTAACTTAATGTCACATCAAGGTGACCCTGGGTTCTTGACCATTATGCCAATAACCTCTCCTCTTTTCTCTTCCCCTCTATTCTCCTAAGCTCCCTCCCCTCCCTACTCCTCCCCTCTGGTTCCCTCTTCTTTCCTCCCCTTCCTGTGTGCAGTATTATTGCCATGGCTTACGAGGGTTGTTGTGGGGTCATGCTGCTATAGGGATAGCTAAGAATGTTGAGCTCTTTTTTCATATGTCATTATATGCTTACCATGGCATAGTAGAGACAAATTGCATAGTGGTAGAGCCTGGACTTATAATTAGGAAGTTCAAATCATTCCTCAGAAATTTGCTAGCTGAGTGACCCCAAGCAAATCACTTAACCTCTCTATGCCTCAGTTTACTCATCTGTAAAATGAGGGGGTTTGGACTAGATGGTTTTTATGGTTCCCTTCTAACTCTAAATCTGGGCACAATATAGAGAAGATCCAAAGGGGCACAGATCCCATTCATAGGTATTCTTTCAACTGCATTGGCCCTTGCTACTTTTTTCAGGGACTAAGGATGTGTTTTGAAGCCCTATTGGTTCAACTCCAGCTGGAAAGACTCCAGGCCAGTATAGCAACAGGTGCATTGCTATGATTATTGCTTTGTACTTCTCCAGGAGCCACATGTGAAGATCTCCATTTGTTTTTTGTATAACCCTAAAGCTACCTAAAGGCTCAGACAGAACTGAGAGATGAGTGGAGAAACTTGGGTATTTTGCTAAAGTCACACCCTGAGCTTGGCATGGCCCTGTCTTCTCACTTCTGTCCATCTTTCCCTCCTCCAGCTGTGACCAGGAGCTTTTTCTGATTTTACTGGTAGATTTGGACAATGGAAATATTTTTTTTTTGGCTAGGCAATGGGGTTAAGTGACTTGCCCAGGGTCACACAGCTAGTAAGTGTTAGGTGTCTGAGGTCGGATTTGAACTCAGGTCCTTCTGAATCCAAGGCTGGTGCTCTATCCACTACGCCACCTAGCTGCCCCGACAATGGAAATATTTGAATGGCATTCTAACATGTAATTAGCAGAGACCATGAAATAAGGATATAGCAATAGGCTCCATCACTGAGGAGACATATGGGTCACTAGCAGCCAGACGGAGCAGCACATTTGCAATATACTGAATACAGATTCCCTGGCTTGGAGAGAACTGAATAGCTGTATACCCCTGATGAAGCATCCTGGCTATACCCAAAAGTAGCAGCTACTGAGAATTGGCAATCTTAGTGTTCTGCAGGAAAAAAAAGAAAGATACACAGGCCCTGTCACAGGATATAAAGGCAGAATCCTCTGATGGAATTTAACATCTGCTTGTTAATTTGGCTTTTGAATTTGTTTTTTGCCTTGTTGATTGATTTTTGAGCCTCAATAGAGCATTTCTCTTCTACAGGTAATTAATTACTTCTTCTGGAAAATTAATTTGGGAAGGAAAAGAGGGAATTTAGAGAATAAAGATTCATTGTCCTTACCCAGTACCTGCTAATGGTGTCCATAAGAATTGACCCTTTCTGGACAACTCTTATTTGGGAGAGATAAATGTAAAAGCCAATCTATAGCTTTAGTAGGAGCCAGGGCACTTTGTAAGGATTAACAATTTGGGACAGAGGGAATGGAAATGAAGTTCTTTCGAATGAAATTTGTAGTATGAAGACAGCAGCATTTCTGACATGAATATGACATACTGCATCGCCACCCCCCTCCCCCCTTCAAAAAAAATGAGATGATCCTCTTAGAGCCATAAGGGCAAAAGCAAGATTGGTGGGTACCAGGTACAAAGAGGCAAATGTAGGTCTACATGAGGACAAACTCCATAATGATTAGAGCTACCCCAAAATGGAATGTGTTCCTTGGGAAGAGAGAGGGGTCCCCTCACTGAAGGTCTTCAAGCAAAGGTGACTTCCTAAGCCTTACTTTCTCTGTCTAAGGTAGGGGAAGCTTTGAATCAGTGGTCTCAAAAACATGGCCCACAACACTTCAGAGAGCCACCGGAACAAGATTAAAATATAATTGGAAAATATTTAACAAAGTAAAATAAAAATACAAAACATAGAGGACATTATGTTTACGTAGATGACATTATGGTCATCTGTGGCTTAATCGTGCTCATTTCTATTTGAATTTGATGCCACTGCTTTAAATCCATTCTTTGAGGGTATCTGGCTCTTAGGGTGGGATCAATGGAACCCTGTCCTTACTGGAAACTATATAATTACCTTCAGAGTAGAACAAGTGTTTATCTTAATTAAGATTTTCAGCCATTGCTCTAAAGAGGGACAAATTTTTATTTACTTCCCTTTTCCTTGGAGTAAAATGCTATTTTATTTTCAATGGAGGGAGAGGAGCCAAACCTTCTGTTTCAGTCGCAGTCCTTCCCTTACAACCTATAGGGTAGGCAGAGACTCTGACAAATGTTCAGGCTTGAAAGCTGATCAATAAGCAGCTAAGTTGTAAGCATCCCTAGAGTAGGGATCTCATATCTCATCTGTTGCTTCTCTTGCATCCCTCATAGGGCTGGACAGGAAACATTTAATAAGTACTGTTGCATTCAGCTGAACTAACTGAGTTCTTGACTTATGAATCACCTTAGTGATACATCCCAGCATATGTAAATGTGTCTTTCTCATTTATACATCAGTTAATCTTTCACCATTTTTAGGTACAGTAGGGCCGCCTTAGGCTCCAAGAGAGATTTGGGATTTCTTAATTCCCTGAATCAGACCCATCTTAAAAATATTTTATTTTGTTAAGAACCAAAGGAGATCTTAGAGATCATCTAAACCCAGCCTCCATACTTTATAGATGAAGACATTGAGGCTCAGTAGGTAAAACCACTATGTCAGAGACAGCTAGAACTAGATCCTTGGTGTTCTCTCTACTACCCAAGCCTCTCAGGTTAGAGTTATCTAAAATGAACAGGGTAGAAGCAGGAGAAGGAGGAAACCTTAAAATGCCCTTACTAAAGGATTGCACTTTCATGGTTCTAGTCATTCCCAAAAGATGATGGCCAGTTCTGTGGTACAAAGCAAACTATTGACTGACCCACTGAAAGCTACAGTGTTCCTCCAGAAGTGAGATTAAGAGTAAGCAGCATCTGCCCTCAATCATGGGAGCTGGTCCTGAAAATGCGTACCACATGTTTTGGGCCATGCCATGACAGAGCCTCATTGAGCTAACAGTGACCAGGAAGGAAGTGCTCAAAAACAGGCAGCATTTCAGTGGCAGAGTTCCAGTACGACATCTGTAGCCCCTTTGGGGCTATGGAATTGGGGGTATTTTCATGCTAAAGAGCCATCCGTGAAATACATCTGACATCTTAGTCCATACATACATATAGGGGCAGCTAGGTGGTGCAGTGGATAGAACACCGGCCCTCAAGTCAGGAGGACCTGAGTTCAAATCTGGCCTCAGACCAAACACTTGACACTTACTAGCTGTGTGACCCTGGGCAAGTCACTTAACCCCAATTGCCTCACCAAAAAAAAAAAAGAAAAGAAGAAAGAAATCATACATACATATGTATTAATTGTTTAGTCCCTACATACATGCATATTAATTAGTAGAAGTCATTGAATTGCCTCAGAAGCATTGAACTTGATACTTCAATAGTGTCATGAATGTATGTGTGTGTTATGTGTATGTATGTATGAGATTAAGACTTCTATTCCCCTCGAAAGGTCTATTAAGGACTATTTTATGGCATATCCGTGTTTTAAAAAGTGGTTTCCGTGCTGCATAAATGTCTAAATTTCTTGGCCACTAATTAAGAAATGTATCTCTCCCCTTTCCTTGGAGAAGTGGATTATAGAAGTAGAATGTTCCATACACTGTCAGGTGTGTTCACCGTGGCAGTTAATTTTACTTAACCTTTTTTCTTTGTTTTAAGGAAAGATTCACTGAGAAGGGGCACCTAGAAATGGCTATAATATAAAAACACAAAACATCAATTAAACTTAAAATATATGTATAAACTTGTTCTATATATATGTAATATGTATATGTATGTATGTATGTGTGTGATAAGCTATGGTTGTTAACTACTGGTACATGCACATTATAATAAAGAATCAATATGTTATAGTGGACAGAGAGCCAGCTTTGGAGTCAAGAAAACTTGGACGCCAGGTCCACCTCTGACAGAGATGCTGGCTATGTGAACCTGGGCAAATCATTTAATATCCTAGTACTAGGAAGCAAATCTATCAATTGCAGAGCAGGTGACCATCTGCTTGGGTAGAGGGAGTTTCCTGATAAGCTCTCTATGCCAATGACATCCCAGCACTGACTGAAATAGACACAAACACAAATATTTAAGATTATCCTATCCAGTTCCATTTTGCAGTTATCTGTTGGCTTTTAGGTCCCTTTTTATAAAGAGGTTGCCAAGCTCCTTCCCCTCTGAGATCCAAGGATAACCCATGAGTGCGTTTCTTCCCTATGTAGCCACAAAGTTTTCAAATCTTTAAAAGAAAAAAGAGTCAAATTCTGAAAGCCAAAGTTTGAGAGTTTGTCCAGCTTTTTTCATATTAGTCTTTGCTTTGTCTTCTTGTAGTTGACTGGCTTGGCATTACTAGGCATCAAACGTATATATTCAGGAATACATGGATATTTTGTGTTAGAGAGACAAAAAATCCAAATATTGTCAAACTTTGATTTACCAGAATGCTTGGGCCATAGGATGTCCTGGTTAATAGAAATTGCTGGTCAACTCAGGGATAAGCAAAAAGCTTGTTTCAACCTTTGTTGCTATGAGTCTTCCCAAAATGCCAGAGTCTACTTTTCTGCCTTAGGATATTGTAATAGAAAGAAATCTCTTCCAAAGCACTGATTGTTTAATTCTTTGTATCCTTGGTACATAGTTTAATATCTTGCATATAGAAGATATTTAATAAACACTTTTTAAATCGAACTTAATTAATTCTATCTTTTTTTTTTATCTCAGAAGCATTGGACATCAGCTGTCCTTATATCAGACTATAGATGAAAAAGATACAGGGGATGGGACTCAATGTATACTAAACCAAGGCTATTTTCTGGAAGTTGCTTCCTTTAATGAAAGTATCCATTTATTTTCTTGTATCTTTGATTTCTCCTAAAAGTACAGGGTAAAATCCCGTTCATTGAGGGTTCCATATAGTTGGCCTCTAATCATTTGATCTTTCACTGAGCTTCTCATTTTTCATCCATGTTGACACAGCCCTTAATACTAATTTCCCAGTCTCCACAGCCTGATTTCTGGCTGAAAGTGGAGTTTATTCCAATTTGGCTCAGAAACTTGTGAACAGGAGGAATCCCTGCCTTTGGAACAGACAGGCCTTTACCTGGATACCTAAGGCTTCATGTAGGCCCCCTGCACCCCTTGGAAACTACCCATGGCTGAGATTACTCTATCATTCCCTGCATCCCCAACCAGGATGTGTTTCCTCCACCTGGACAAGTAGAACAGAGGACATTCCTAGGGGACGTCTTTTCTAGCTCGGAAGCTCTTCATTTCCAGATGGCTGGTTTAACCAGTTAGCTGGGTGCTCAGCTATTCCGTATGTCTTGGTCACATAGCTCGAGTCAAAGATTAATTTTCTGCACTTCACCCCCTCTGCTGCCCACTGGGCTCTATCTGAGGCCATGGATTCAGGTACCATTTGAAGTCAACACCCTTTTTGCCCGATCTAATTTTGAGGCAATATCATCCCGTGGATGGAAAGGTAGGCAGGATATTTACCATGTTATGTTTTAGGTCAGATAAGTGAAAAATTGTTTGCTACTCAAATTTTTCCATTGTCACATGGTCGGGGTAGCAAATGACAGAAGGAAGATAAACCAAAAAATTTTCCGTGGATTTTTATGTTAGTGTCAGCCGGATCAACTGTGTTCATATGTACATGGTACTAACTTCTGTATATCTGAAACTAAAATGTACTAGAAATCTAAGATGGCCCATCAAACAATTTGCTCCTAATATCATGGTTGAAAATTGCCCCAAAGTCACCCCTTAGAAAACAAAAGCAAAACCTAGACAATTAAAAAGAGCATTCATCCTTGGATGAGCTTGCAAACATTCTTCCTACTAATGATGTTTATCCCCCTCCCTTTGACAAACATTGACTTCCTCTCTCCCTGCCCTCACCTTTGCCCCGCCTTTTTATCTGAAGCAGAACAGGAATGAATATGGTTATCTTCTTAAATAACAAATGCCTTCATTCAAGGGCCAGTCAAATGGCAAACAGCATTTTATTTGGGGGTTACTGGTCACAATGCCACTGTTCAAGGAAAGATCATATAAATTGCTACTTGTGATGGGGTTAAGAAAAAAGTCACCAAGCTGAAGACCCACTGAAAAGATGAACTGTTGTTTCTTTTTGAGGGCTTCTCTGTTGAAAGCTGATGGGTAAGGGCCAGGACCCGGGGCTGTCAGGCTGGAAGATTTGGAGACTCAGTAGCTTCAATGTACAGTCAGGGATAGAGCCATTGGATGGAGTTACCTACAATGGAATGTGGGCCATCCTTGGAATTCAGAGACCAGACGTAGGTCAGGAATCCAGGAATCAGAATTAAGGGTAATAAGAGGGAGAAAGTATTTGACCCAAAAACTTGTGAATATTGGAGAAGATGCAGCAATCACTACAGTTAGGGCCATATATGAAGGTGGGTCCTTATTGTTTAAAAAAAAAAAACAACCACTTATCAATTACATTGTATAAGACCCATCTGTAACTCACCACCCTCCCTCATCTGCCATATTTAAGTAGCAGCCAAATCTGGATTCTATTTCCACAACACCTCTCTCATTCATCTCCTTCCTATTGATAAGAATATTACCCTGCTCAGGCTCTCACCATGCCTCGTTTGGACTGTTGCAATAGCCACTTAATTGGGCTCCCTGCTTCTGCTTACTTCTCTCTCCAGGCCACCCTTCAAAGAGCTATCAGAATAATCTTCCTAAAAATACAAGCAGTGCAATCTTCCTTATATTACTTTCTTTGCTCTAGAATCTTAAATGATTCCCAGTTTTCTTTAGTATAATATAGAAATTCCTCAGACATGTAATGCCCTTGACCATTTGGCTCCAGCCTGCTTTTCCAGATTTTATATTACTTTTCTTAATATACTTGAGTTTTCTAGTCACATTGACCTACTGGTGCTGTTCATGGACCTGGACGTTTATCTCCTGTCTCTGTCTTTGCTTAGTCTACTAAGTGTTGCAGTAGATAAAGCGCTGGACCTGGAGTCAGGAAGATCTGAGTTCCAATCCAGCCTCAGACACTTTCTAGCTGTGGGACCCTGGGCAGGTGACTTAAAGTCTGTCTACCTCAGTTTCTCTATCTGTAAAATAGGGATATTAATAGCATCTACATCTACCTATTGTGAAGATAAAATGAAATATTTATAAAGCTCTTTGCAGACCTTAAAGTGCTACATAAAATAGTCAATTAACATTTATTAAGTGCCTAGTATTTACCAAGTACTGTGCTAAGCATTGGAGATACTAATATGAAAAAGACAGGCCCTGCCCTCAAGGAGCATGCAGTCTAATGGCAGAAGACAACACACACACACACACACACGCACACACACACACACACACGCACACACACAGAAGGGGAGAATTTGGGGGGAGGGGAGGTAGTGGAAGAAGGTAGCTGGTGTAGGGGCATGTTGGAGAAGTAAAAGCTATTCCAAATGAAAGCAGCTGGGTGGGAAATGAGCATATGCCCAAGGAGATGTCTATTCTGTCCCCTCTCCTTAAATGGAGAGTTCATAGCTTTACTCTCTAATAATAGGGGCAGAAAGTATGATGAGCTGTGTATACCAGGGCTGATTGGATCTCATAAGTTAATGAGACTTCCAAATGATGAGTTTGCTGGGAGCTTGGTAGAGAAGTCCAAAACAAATATTGGTGGAGAATCCAAAGCTATAACAACAACAATAACAATATCTATGATGATGATGATGATGTCCCCTATTATTATTATTGTTATTATTATTATTAGGCTTTCCCCTATGTCCAGAATGTTCTTCCTCCTTGTTTCTATTCTTGGAATTCTTTGTTTCCTTAAAGGCTCAGCTCAGATATCACCTCCTTCAAGAAGCCAAGTGGGATTCCAAAAAGAACCCTTTTCTTCACCTGTTGAGCAAGAAACATTCTAGATTCAGGACAGGACTAGATCCTAGAGGTCATCTAATCCACCCTGCCCCCCAACCCCCAATAGAAACGAAGGTCAAAGAGTGGTGAAGGGACTTGCTCAAGTCCACTGAGATGGTCAGTTTCATAGCCAAGATTCAAGACCAGATTCTCTACTTAAATTTGGTGCTCTTACCACTGTACCACATGGCCTTCTCAAGAGACAAAGGCAAGATTAGAGGCAAAGAAGCCCCTGACCATATTTGCCGTGATCTCAGAGAGGTTTCATGTGTCTAAGACTTGGCACAAAAGACATTAATAAGCATATGAATGGCTTCCAAAGGAGAATGGTTGGTTGTGTTGAAAGAATGGGAGAAACAGAAGGACAGTCTAAGTGGTACATTATTACCTTCTAGATTAAAAAAAAAAAAAGAACGAGAGCTGAAGGTCTTGAGCACACTGGCTACAACCAAGCAAAAAGCCACCCATGATGAGAAGCCAGTTCAATCCAAGAAACATCAAGTGTCTAGGATATGCAGGGTGCTGGGCTCTAACACTCTAGGGATTCAAAGGCAAAAATGAAATAATTTCTGCCCTCAGAGGACTTATATTCTTTATAAGTGGGGATAATATTTCTAAGTGATGGATTATGGAAGGGTCCATCTCCTTGGATAGCTCCTTCAAGGGAATGTAGTCTACATGTGCGTGTGATGGCATCTCTCTCCTGAGCTCAACTGCCAACTGCCTACGGGGCATTTTGAACTGAGTGTCCTGTAGCCATCTCAAGCTCAACATGTCCAAACCAGGACTCATTATCTTTTCTCCAAAACCAGCCCTTTTCTGAACTTCTCTCTTTCTTTTCATACTTTCCTTTCAGTCACCCAAGGAATAAATCCTCAACTCTTCACTCTCCCTCATCTCTCCCATATCCAACCAATTGCCAAGTCCTGTGGATTTTACTCCCATATCATCTCTTGCATTTATCTCTGTCTTTCTACACCCTAGTTCAGGTCCTCGTTACCTCTTGCCTGGAATATTGCAATAGTTCTCTAATCAGTGTCCTCGGCCTTAAGTCTGTCTCCATTCTAATCCATTGGATCCACACAGTTCCCAAAGCAATATTCCTAAAGCGCAGATGAAGTCATGGACTCTCCTCCTTAATGTATTCCATATCATTTCTAAGATTGAATACAGATTTTATGTTGGCATTTAAAGCCCTCTACAACTTAGCTTCCACCTACCTTTCCAGGACTATCATACATTACTATCTTTAACATACACTACTGTCCAGCCAAACTGACCTTCTGGCCGCCCCTCACACACAACTGTCTCCTGATCCTATGCTTTTTCATTGGCTATGCCTCTCATCTGGACTGGTCTCTGTCCATACTTCCAAGTCTTAGAATCCCTAGCTTCCTTCAAATACCAGTTCAGGTTCCACCTCTTACATGAGAGCTTTCCTGATCTCTTTACCCCCAGCTTCTATTGCCTTCCTGGTTCTGACACTACTTTCCTAATCCCTGCCCATTGCAGGAGGATGGCTATATGCACATGGTGCATGGACAACATACATCAGCAGTGTCTATCCCTAAGTTATTTTGTCATTGAGTTGGTTTTCTTTAAGTTCCAGCTAAAATCCCATCTTCTATAGGAAGCCTTTCCCAAACTCCTCTACATTCTGGTGCCTTTCCTCTTTTAATTATTCACAATTTACCCTATATATAGCTTCTTTGTCCATATTTGTTTGCTTGTCACCCCCAATATATTGTAAGTTCCTTGAGGGCAGGGACTATCTTTTGCTTCTTTTTGTATCCCCAGCTCTTAGCACAGTACCTGGCATATAATAGGAGCTTAATAAATGTTTATTGACTGACTGACTATTAAGTGGGCCAGTTCAAAGTAGATAGAGCACTGGGCCAGGAGTCAGGAAAACTTGCATTCAAATTCCACCTCAAACACTTTATTAGCTATGTGACCCTGGACAAGTCACTTTACCTCTACCTGACTCAGTTTCCATGACTGTAAAATGAGCATAATAATAGTACCTACTTCCCAGAGTTGTTGTGAGAATAACATGAGAAAACACTTATAAAGTACTTCATAAAATTTAAGGTACTAGATGAATGCTAGCTATTAGTATCATTATAATATATATATATATATATATATATAGATGTATTTCTCTATGTACACATTATTTCCCCCAGTAGAATGAAAACTCCTTTAGAACAGGGATTATTGCAATATTATCTTTGTTTCCTCATTTCCTAACATAGTGCCTGGCACATAGTAGGCGCTTAAAAATGCTTGTTGTTTGATTGAGGAGAAACATTGTAATAGTGAAGTTAAACCATGCATCAGAACATTAATCAGGTAGGTTCTAGGTAAAGGGATGAGAAACTCAGCCATCTTCCTATAGTAGCAATATGACTTCAAACACTTTGTTATCAGCAATTAATGCAATTAGTGTTCTTGGATTAAAGATTCTTGTCCCAGGAGCAGGCTTGCATTGCAGACTAGCAAGCAGCCTTCATCTAATGGTAATGACCTTTGTTCCTTGTTGGCTTCTTGCCCCTCCTTGAACTGATGATTTAATAATGGGATGTCTCCAGAATCCAATACGAATTTTTCCTCATTTCCTTTTTTCCTCTCCCTCCCCCTTCCCACCCTGCCCCCAGCAGGGACTAACCCAGATATTTCTAACATGGTTGCAGTTACCACAAGAATATTTCAGTTTGGTGAAGATAGACTGGGTTGATAGAAAAGCCTAAAGATAGAAGATGGTGATTATTTTTGTTTGGCTTGAAGTTAACTGTTGGACACTCTAGCTCTTTTTACTTGTTCCGATATTTCTTCTGGAGCCTATGATACCTACTATGATAGTGTCGTGGATTACATGTGAGGCATCAGAAAGGATTCATTTTTCAAGGGTCTCCCCCATCCTTGATCTAATAGCAGTGGCCGCTCTAATGATAACTAACCTTTACGTGGTGCTTTAAGGTTTACAAAGCACTTTATATTACCTCCTTAATCTTAGTGCCTTTCCTTTGCTTACTCCACCAATTTATCTTGTATACATCTCATTTTTACATAATTGTTTGCATATTGTCTCCTCATCAGACTCTGAGCTCCCAGCACTTCCCATGATGCCTGACACATAGAGATGTTTAACAAATGCTTATTGACTGCCTGATTTTATCCTCATAACATCCTTGTGAGACAGGTGCTATTATTATCTCTTTTTAACAGATGAGGAAACTGAGTCTGAGGGAGCTTAAGAGATTTGTCCAGGGGACACGGTCTTGCTGACCCCAAGGCTAGAGCTATGTCCATTATGCCAGCTAGTTGCTAACACCAAAGACTTTATTTTGAGGTGATCTTATTTCCTCCTAATCTTCTTCCCCTGAAAGACTCAAGGCCTAGGGAAGGTTGGATATCTTACTTCAGGACTGAGGAGGTAGAGTCATAGTGCAGCTGTGTTCTGATTCTTCATCTCCATCTGACTTCATCAACATGGCCCCAGAGGGAAAGAAGGAATTTTTTATTGCATAAAATGGAAGCAATGAGTGATGGCTAGGATTGCTTTTCTGATTTCCAATTTTTTAAAAAGAAAGCACTAGTGATATGTGAGGGGCATTTTTTAGAACTAGTCAAGGCCAGAGGCAGATCTAGCCCCATAAAATCCATTTCTTCAAACCAGAGGTCCTAGCTTCTGCATAAAGTCATTGTCCCAAAGTAGTGCCATCAAACATTATAGCCACCCATCAAGTCAGTTGTATCATCCATCTACCCAAGGATCCAATGGGACCACTAGGAACTTGTGTCCATCATTTCACTTCTTTGAGCATCTGTATCCTCACCTGCAAAATAAGAAAGTTGGACCAGGTATTCTCTAAGGGCCTTTCCAAATCAAAAGCTCTAGGATTCTATGATTTTAAGTCCCAGCTTCCTAATTAGAGAGGTTTTGATGGTTCCACATCTGTATGACTCATCTTCTCACTTAGACTCAGTTCCTAGAGAGCAGAAATTTTGACTCATACTTCTGCATCCCTCACTTTGTGAGGCATATTCTGGGTATCCAATAAATCCATGGTGAATAATCAATTGATGTCATTATTACTTTCTAGCTCCCCATCTGGAACTTTGTTGGATAAGTGGCCATCTTTTAACCCAACTTTCCTTACATTCTGCTCCATCTGGCCCCCACTCTTTCAATAGCCTTCGCCCACCTCAGCCTTCTGGGTTGACACCCCATTTGAATTGAGCAGTGGCAGATCTGGCCTGTGGCTCACCACAGAGTTGGCAAATAGTAGGCTCCAACTGGATTTCACCATCCTAGAAGTACTCATGGCATGCTTGGCTCTGTAAAAAAGGTCAACATCCTCATTCTGTTTATAACCAAATGACCACACTTTTCTTGAGAGAAGAGTCTAAAATGAAGCCTAGTAAGGGGTCTTCTTGCCATCAGCTTCTCTTCTTGCCATCAGCTTCTCTCATTTCCAATCCAGCCTCCATACTTCCAGGGCAGTCTCTTTGATACACAGATGTTACCATATCACTCTCCCACTCAGAAACCTACATTGCCTAAATATGCAGAAGATTGAGCTTAGCATTCACAGGTCCATCACAATCTGGTCTCAACTTGCCTTTTGAATTTTGTCTTATACTATTCCCCTTCACACACTAGACATCCCAGACAAAACAGACTACTCCTGTTCCCCAATTTATATCCTATCCATACCCATACACACATATGTATGTATATATAAGTATACACACATGCATATTTCTCTACATATATGTATACATGTATGTCTATACACATGCACATATGCACATGTGTGTGTTTGTGTGTGAACATACATCTCTAGGAAAGCCCTGTCCCCAAGCCTGAACAGTGCCCTTCCTTCTTCCTCCATCCCTTCTCTGCAAATCTTCCCTTACTTAATCAAGACCCAAGTCCAGGGCTATTTCTTCTCTATAACCTCCTCAGAAACTCCCAGCTAGGGGGCAGCACAGTGGATAGAGCACCAGCTCTGGATTCAGGAGGACCTGAGTTCAAATCCGACCTCAGACACATGACACTTACTAGCTGTGTGACCCTGGGCAAGTCACTTAACCCCATTGCCTAGCCAAAAAAAGAAAAAAAGAAAGAAAGAAACTCCCAGCTATTAGAGATTTCTTTCTTCTCAGGAGTAGTATACTACCCTATTTGGATCTCTCCTATGCATTATCATATTTTAACCTAAAATTATTCATACATTTGTCCAATCTACAAATTCCTTGAAGCTATCTACTCTATATTGTTTCATCTTTGTATATACAACTCCTAACATAATCATTCATTGTCCCTTGCTTTCAACAAGCATTTATTATGTGCCTACTATGTGTCACACACTTGATGGGTACCAAGGATATAAAGTCAATGACAAAATAATCCCTGCCCTCAAGTAATGTACACTTAATAAGTGCTGTATTAAATTGACATCAGTATCTAACATCAAGTACTAGCCCCTTTTCCCCTGTCCTGGATTCCTGAGCTATTGCCTGCTCTGACTTGGGTGACTGAGGGCTCCTTACCTCCATCCAGATCATTCCATCCTGGCATCTATTTGGTGACCTCTGCTATGTTATTACCTATGGTCCTGAACTGGCACCTGGGATTTGTGGGGTGTACAGTGACTGCTGGTGAAACGTGTCTTTGTCTGGCATTCACATGGATGATTTTGTCCCTTTTGAGTCACCATCTGAGGTATGTCCAACAGCTTTAGAGAGCTGGCTGTCTCATTGATCTTTGCTAATGCAAAGTTGGAGCTCAGTCATTTGTCAGCATGCTCATTTTTATACCGCAAGCCAATTAGTCTTTAGAATAAGAACTGCTCCATCAGCATCCTATGAGAGAAAAAGTGGGATTCGACAGAGTTCACTAAAGCTGGATTTTGCCCAGCCACAAACTTTTGCCTGTGTACATAGAAATGCTAGTCTTGTTTTCAGAAGGCTAATTGAATTTCACTAGCTTTAAAAAAACAGAACTAACCTTCTGTTCAGAGTACCTTCCGTCACCATGGTATTACTGGAGGAGAGAATAAGGCTAATGACTGCACAGCCCTGCCTCCCTTAAATCCAATTCACTTGAAAGTCCAGACATCACCCTCGTGATGTCATTGTTCCTGTTCAAGGATGAAGGACAAACAACTAGTTAGCAATGCCTTCATTTCACTTGCGATAATATCTGAGAAATAATCAAATGAACCAATTTCACATCTGAAACTAACTTAACCGGTGGAAGTTTAGGGGATTTAAGAAAGACCAAAAAGTCCAATGGAAATATTCAAATACTGCTTTCAATTCAATCATCATTTATTAAGTTGCTACTAGGTACCAGGCACAGTGCTAGGAACTGAGGATATATAGTCCAACATGAAACAGTACTTGCTTTCAAGGAGTTTATATTTTGCTGGACTTATGTGTGACTCATACTCGAGTCTTTCTTTTGGTATCATTGAACAGTTCTCTGTTTTTGTGAAAGCGGAGGGGCTTATACGAACAAAATATATAGACTAATATATTTTGGTCTGGTTGTCTATATTGACCTTTATTGGTCACCATTTCAGTTTGGACCTTTATTCCTGAGTGCTGGAATCCAGGGAACCTCACTTCTTTCCCATAGTAATGGTTGACCTCAGGAGAAAGGAAGGAAAAGGAGACTTCACATCTCCAGAAGGTTGGTCCCAGGGTAAGAGGCAGATAGGTCCAGGGTCTCCTAGAGAGATGCTCCTTCCTTCCAAATGGAATCCTGTGAAAATGAGCCATGTGACTTTAGGACAGGCCAGAAACAGTATTGAGCTTGAAAACATAATCCATGACACAGACCATAATCCATCCCTCCTCCTCAGATGAGTTTGCTCTGTGTCACCAGAACTCCTAGCTATGGCCCTGGATTTGTATATTCCTATAATGCCCAGCTCAGTATCTCACACGTGTGAGTGTTGAAGAAATTCCATTTAGTGAAGATGAACTCACGAGTCCATTGGTTTAGAATGGAAACTAATTTGTAATAATGACTAAGGACCTGGGCTTTCTCACACTACATCTGAGAGGTATGTAAACCTTAAACAATTCCCACTAGTGATAACAAGTAAAAATGGCACTCAGGATAATAACCACACTCCATCTCCCAACTCCATCCTTTTTCATTGACTGCCTTCCCCCCATGCCTTCCTCGTGTCTACCTCTAGGCTTCCTTTATAATTCTACTTCAAGAGGCTTCTCCTCCTCGTCCCAACTGCTAGTGTAGCCCCTCCTGGATTATTTCCAATTTACCCTGCAGATAACTTGTATATACGTAGTTTTTTGCTTCTTGTCTCTCCCATTAGAAAGTGAGAGCCTTGAGGCCAGGGACCATGTTTTTAACCTTTCTTTGTATCCTGAGCATTTAGCATTTAGCACTTGGCACATAGTAAGCACTTAAGAAATGATTATTGACTTGACCTGACCATTATTCTCTTTATACAGTATTTTAATATTTTCAAAGTGATATGAGAATATGAAAGATGGAAAAATGAACCTTCCTTCCTTCTTGTCATAAGTGAGCTTTGTGGGGCATGGAACATTGCATATTGCATGCGACTTGGTTGATGTGTAGATTTGTTTTGCTAAACCCCCTTTTCTTTCTCTTTTTATTTTTTATTATAAGTAATGGTCCTCTGAATGGGGGAAGAGGAAGGGTATATAAGAATGTGAATGTGAATCAAAAAGTTACTAAACTATGTATGCCCTTTGATCATACTACTAGGGCTATGCCCCAAAGAAATCAAAAAGAGGAAAAGGACTCATATGTATAATAATATTTATAGCAATTCTTTTTGTAGTGGCAAATAACTGGAAACTAAAGGGGTACCCATCAATTAGGGAATGGATGAACAAAGTATGGTATATGATATAATGAAATACTATTGTGCTGTAAGAAATGATTTAAGGTGTCATTTCATAGAAACCTCAGAAGACTTGTAGCTGATGCAAAGTGAAGCAAGCTGAACCAAGAGAACAATTTATACAATACCAACAGCATTGTAAAGACAAACAACTTGGAAAGACCTAAGAACCATGATTAATACAATGACCAGTCATGATTCCAAAGGACAGATAAATAAGCATGCTATCCATGTCTTGACAGAGAAGTTATGGGTACAAGATGCAAAGCGAGACATATGTTTTTGGACATGGCCATTGTGGGAATTTGTTTTGCTTGACCACATATTTGTTTTTCTTTGCTTTTTTTTCCAATGAGGGGCAAGGGTTGAGAGAGAGAAAATAAATGCTAGTTAATTGAAAAAAAAGAATTTTTTTTAAAAAAAAGAAGATTCAGGTAATATAAAAACAATTTGACAAAAAAAAACCAGATTTGCAAAGGGAATACAATTGAGATTTAATGTTCAGGAGTCTAACATAGGAGAGGCCCCATGGCATGGTAGAAAGAATGAAGGATTTGGAGCAGGAGATCTCAATTTGAATCCTGGCTCCAATACTTTTAGCTGAACCCCAGGCAAGTCACTTAAACTTTCTGAGCCTCACTGGGGTCCAGAAATGGTAATACTATATGACCTCCCTCACAGGGTTGTTGGGAAGGTAGTACTTTATAAATCTTAAAAATCCTCTATAAATGTGATATATTACATTCTCTACAATGCTTCACATACTATAGGTGGTTGGGAAATATATTGCATCAGCAAAAAAATAGGTCAGGATTTGTGCTTATGTGTGCTGAGGGGCAGACAGCAGTGAAGCCAACAGGATCAGACAGGAGTTCTGTGCTGAACTTCAAGAAATACCCAGAGGTCCTCATACTCCTTTTTTTCCTGTTTAAAGATTATTCCTGCCAGGTACACTCAGATGTCTGGGGGTAGTAGTGAATCAGCCGGCTAAAAGGATTCGTTGTTTTCAAACTGTGCTGCTTACTATAAGCGATTACCACTCTATTAATTTTGCCTATAGAGTCAACCTCCAGGCATCTGTCTACAGGACAAAAGGGGGATGGTACATGGTTAAGTCTAGCTGCACACAGAGTGTTGAAAGGAAAATAGCACGTGATGAGGTCAGGAAGGTATGCTGAAGGCAGATTGTATGTGCCAGCATAAGAACATTGAATTAATCAATGTGGGGAGAGGAAGGCCAGCAGAGGACAAGGAAAAGGGTAAATATAGGGGATAGCAGTGTCCCTGCCCTTAGGGAACTTAGCCACAGAGAGAGAGAGAGAGAGAGGAGATAGAGGGACAGAGAGACAGAGACAGAGAGAGGGAGGGAGGGAAGGAGAGGGAGGGAGGGAGAGAGAGAGAGAGAGAGAGAGGAGATAGAGGGACAGAGAGACAGATATACATTAAAGATATGCTACTAGAAGAATAAAATTCATATCATTTAATTTATTGAATGATTCTTGTAGAAAGACTTGGTGGTTCATGGAACTGAGTAGTGCCATGAGCATTCTGGGGTGATGATTTCAGATCCTACCTTGTCACTATTACAGGTTCTGACCTGTAAAATATCAAACCTTCCCTTGAATTTCCTTCACTGCCCAACCAATTCTGCTTACAAGATTGCTAGCTTTAATAAGATCCCATTTCAAAACATTCTACTTATATAAGGTTCTTCATGGATGGTGACAAGTCATAGCTCAAAGTATTTCAGCAGCTGTGGCAGGGCCTGGAGTCAAAAAGACCTGAGTTCAAACCCAGCCTCAGATACTTACTAGCTGTGTGACCCTTGGCAAGTCATTTAACTTAAGTCACCTGTTTGCCTCAGTTTCCTCATTGTAAAATGAGCTGAAGGAGGCAAGGGCAAACACTCCAGTGTTTTTGCCAAGAAAACCCCAAATGGGGTCATGAAGAATTGGACACAATTGAAATGACTGAACATAAACATGAATTTCAGCACCTCTGTTGACCGTGCCTTCTTCTCCAGGCTAAACTGGTGGAAGGCCTATAAGGAGCTTTGTCATTGACTGAAGGTAGAGCTTTCCAAATTCTGCTCCCTCCCTTGTGCTGAGTTGGCCAGCAAATTATAGAATTCTGCGTGTTTCATTTCATGTGATATTGCAGTGGGAGCAGAGTTGTATCAAGACACAAGTTTCTAGTTTCATTCCCAGTTGATACTAAGGAGTGATGAAGCCCTCTGTTCAAGTTTACTTCATTGTGGGATGGAGATGATCTGATATATTTCCCTGTGATTTGGTGATGGTGAATTTCAGTGATAGCTACAGAACCTTGAGCATTGTGGAGGAAAATGCTAACCAGACACATGTATTCTTTGTGTAAGGTACACAGGGGTTGCCTTCTTCTCAGAGAAGGGACAGTCACCATGCACACCAAAGTGTGATAAAGGCTCCAGAGAAATCTGGGGGATGAAAATTGGGCCCATAGTCAATTTACTGGGTTGTTCATTCGTTTTTCATATGTCTGCTTTCTTGCATCTCTTTCATTGTCTTATATCTTACACAGCACCTAGAGAGGGCTGGGTGCTCAATAAAGGTTAACTGGTTGGCTTAGCATGGAGGAGAAGCTTAAGAAATGAGCAAGAATAAAGCTGAAAGCCTTTCCAAGAGCTGGTAGCGATGGATGTAGGTAGGAATTTGATTTGGGATGTGGGTGTCAATTCCCTGGAGATTGGTTATGTAGGTTAAGAATCCTGCCAAGTGAGCAGAGGCAGTAACTGAAGCTTAGCCCTCAGGGACTTAATTAACTGTGGGCCAGTGGGGCTTCAGTCCTGTGAGGGGATGAGAGATGACGTTTTTACAGTCTTCCTAAGAAGAACTGGGAGCAAGGGGAACTTGTAAGTACAGCCCACATGCCAACAGTAGCAGAGCGTCTGCAGTTGGTCTTATGTATTGTGATTTCAAGAGAACTGAACTCCTAACCACCCCAGCTCTGACACACTCCCGCCCCTCCCTGCTGGTGCCTAAAACTAGGAAATTATTCATTTGGGACAGTTAAAATGCCAGTCCAGTCCAGTCCATGGGATTAACACTTTGTCAAGAATGAGTGCCCAACTATGTTATTTTATTTGAGGAGTATTTTAAATGTTTTATTGATGCTTTTTGATGTTTATGTCACATTCTCTTCCCAGAGGATCAGTTGTTCTCAACCTTTTTGTGCATCATGAATCCCTTTGGTAGTCTGGGGAAACCTGTAGACTCCTTCTCAGAAGAATATATTAAGTACATAAAATAAAATACATAGGATTACAAAGGAAACACATTATGTTGCTATGTAGTTATCAATTTTTTAAAAAAGACAAATTCACAAACCCCTGGTTAAGAATCCCTGCGATAGATTAATCACGCCGTGAGCACTCTTCCTTGTAACAAAAAAAAAGCATTTAAGCAAAACTGTTTAACAATGACTGAGATATGTTAGATTATTTTAACTAGTTGTCCACTCAGAAAACAAAGATCAGGGTCTGATGGAATTAACAAGTGACAGATAAATCTTAATGGAAGAGAAGGCTGGAAAGGGAAAGTGGGATCAGAGCATGGGGCTTGCCCAGGGAGGGCAAGGTTGAAGGGGATGCTTTTGTAGGAGCCTCTTGGCACTTTGAGGGTTCTGGACCATTGTGTGGAAGTGTTGGGGGACAGGAGGAGGAAGGAGGAAACAGGGAGAGATCTTTGTACCTTTCCCTTAAGACCCAATATTTGTATCCCTGTCCCTTGCAATACAGAAAATATCACACTGTAACTCTGTACTTGTGCTCTAAATCCAATGGCAAAGTCTCTGGATGCATCTTCTGGACCAGGAGCTCTTAGAAGCAAGTATGCCCTGGACAATGGACGCTTTCTCTCACTCTTTTTGTCCTCCATGTCTACTCATCACTCTCCAGATGTTTTCTTACGGATACTATTGGAGGATAGAGGGCCGAAGGAAAGGGCACCATTTTCAGAGTTTATAAGTCTCTAAAGCCACCCTTCAAGACTTCCAAAGATTTAGAAGAGAGGTGATGGGCCAGAGGGACTGAAGCAGACATGCTCTCTCAGATGTAACCAATATCTTGACCTGTTTTGCTTGACTATTCACATTTATTATGAAGAAGGGCTTTTATTTATGGGGTAAGGAATGTGTCTAGGTAGACAGAGATAGATAGGATAAAAGAACATAAGAAAAGCATTTTGAAAGTTAAAAAAAAGAAATTAAATGGAAGCTATTGGTTATGATACATTGTGATTTATTATGTATTTATAAGATCTAGTTAGTAATATGATAATTACTCATTGTAATCATAATTCTGATATATAATAAATCATCATTATAAAAAAGGAAAGAAAATAGGGATGATGCTAAGTAGGTAAGCCCACTCTTTTTGCTCTGCCTAAGTCTTGCTGATGAGGATGGAAGAGCGTGAATTGGTATGGATGTCACTTGTCATCCTGCCTTGTAACTAAGGAAAGAATTTGACTCTCACACAGGCTACTCTGATTTTCTATGCCTCAGGGTGCTTTGGAATTCAGTGGCCTCTACTGATTCTGGTTTGTTACTTTTTTATGTTTTCATTTCTGTAGTTAAAGGCAGAAGACATGTGTCAGTACAATGACATTGTGTCTGGGGAACAGGAAAAGGTGGTGCCCTAGAGAGAGAAAGCTATCACTCAAGTGGAGAAACAGGTCTTTGGCCTACCTGATATATCACCTCAATTCAACAAGCATGTATGTGCCTCCTACGTGCCTGAGACTGTGCTGCATGGGTGATGTGCAAAGCCAACAATAAACTGTCTCTTCCCATAAGGCCTTTACATTCTACTAAGGGAGAACAGCATAAACTAGATGTAGATATCAGTAAATGCAAAATATGTCTATAGCACCCTATTTGGGCTCACTCTCCAAACCCCATATTGTATTGGCAGATTTGGTCCCTAGAAGACTGCTGCTGTCTATTCCTGTCCTCAGGATTTTAGGGGAGCTCATGAGGAGTTTTTGCTTTTAATATGGCTGCTCATGAGCCCCTATCCAGTGAAGCAGTTCATTCCTCCGCAAAAGCAATCAACCATTTGGCACTGATTAGCTTTTACAAAAGGATATTTACTTCTTATTATAACCCTTCTCATGTAGAGCAAGAACAAAGTTACACCGTGCGCATGCATAGTCCTTGGGGAGAGTGAGCACAAACTCAAAGCATGAACACAAGTGGGCACCCATGTAGGGGCTTTGTGACTCCAGGTCCTGGGGGTCCTTTCTCCCTTCTAGGAGTCTTCACCAAGTTCCCTTCTGGATTTGGTATCATCTATGGAGGTTTTGTTCCCTTGCTTAGCTCAGCTGTTCCTTTGTAGCACTTAGCACAATGCCTGGCACATAGCAGGCACTTAATAAATGTTCACTCATTAGATTGATTGATGGATTGATTGTTGCCTTGGCTGATGGGTCAATCCACAGCTGGACTGGTTGCACCTCAAGACTCAGCTATGGCCACTACTCATTCCAGTGTTCTCTGCTACAGACTCTGGTTGCACCTCTAAAATGGCTCTTCCATCCTTGACCTTTTAGTGCTTATAAGGTCATAACTGGGTCTGTTCTGTGTCCATACACTCATCTACCTAGTATCAGGAAAGAGTAAACACAAAAGAAAGAGGCACCGCGTGCTCAGGGACACATGGCAGCTGGATGGGAGATAGGATAGCCTGTCCTCTTTTGTAATTCTCCTTATGCAAATGCCACTAGCATAAAAAGACAGACAGACAGACAGAGAAACAGAGAGAGAGAGAGAGAGAGATTATCCCTTTGAACGGATACTCACTTCTGTCTCATTCTCTCCTGAGTCATGAGTCCTATACCCTCAGTCAACCAGAAGACTTTTCATTTTCTTTTTTTTTTTAATTTTTTTTAGGCAGTTGGGGTTAAGTGACTTGCCTAGGATCACACAGCTAGTAAGTGTGTCAAGTGTTTGTTCTGAGGCTGTATTTGAACTCAGGTCCTCCTGACTCCAGGGCCAGTGCTCTATCCACTCCGCCACCTAGCTGCCCCAAGACTTTTCATTTTCATACAGATCATATAGCATTGGACCCTCAGTCACTCATGGTGAGTGGAAGCTGATTCCACATGATAGAGATTTATCACCTGGTTAACCAATATTGGGGAGATATCAATTAGTTAATCAGTATTGAAGTTGTATTACTAAATGGAGATTGGGGAAGTGAGGTAGCATAGTAGATAGAGCACTAGTCCTAGGGTGAGGAAGACTAAGTTTAAATCTGGCCTCAAACACTTACTAGATGTGTGCTCCTGAGCAAGTCACTTAACCTCCATTGCCTCAGTTTCCTCATCTGTAAAGTAAGGATACTTATAACACCTAACTCACAAGGTTGTTGTGAGGATCAAATGAGATAATTATAAATGTTAAGCACTTAGCACAGTGCCTGACACATGGTGAGTACTACATAAATGTTATTATGATTACTATTATTATTATTTGTAAATGGTAATATTAGGAGCTAGAACCCCTCAGGGTTACCTTTAGAATCCTGAGAGTAGGAATAATTAGTAGTTAGCCACACTCTGGAACCCAGCCTACCAGTGAAATCAGGAAAGGGGGGAAGGTTGGGAGAATGAGCCCAGACAGGATACTATACCCAAATCAATACAAAGTAATTTTAAAGTAAAAGACTGGAGTGGGGAGTCAGGAAAGACTGTCTTAGGAGGTAGCGCTGTAGCTGAGCCTTGAATGGTCCTAGGGATAACAAGAGGCAGAGAGAAAGAGAAAACATTCCAGATCTAGGAGACAATCTGTGCAAAGGTGCAAAGTGGAACATCCAATACAGTAAATTGTCCAGTTTGTCTGGAATTCAGAATGTGGGAGAGGAGAGGTGGGGTTTTATTCACATCAACAATTTGGCATAAAAGACACTGATAGGATGATAGAAAAAAATCCATATATTAATCTACTTGCCAAAAAGATGTAGCCACAGCACACTGCATGCGTGTCTCTTCTGGGGAAAATTAGACAATTTCCCAGCAAGATTGTGCACCTGTCTGTGAGACAGAGCTGGTATGAGGAATTGAAGGAGCCTCTGCTGAATTCAGGCCAACTGTGGAGTAACGCCGACAGCTGGCCAGAAGCCCACTGAGCAAGCACAGCTATTTTGAGGTTTTTCTTCCAGATTTTATGATTCCCAAATGATTTGTTTGCAAAAAAAAGAAAAAAAAAAGAAAAAGTCTCAGTTCAACACTCCCTACATCTTCTCCCTGCCTCATGTATTCAGGAAGTCCTTAGTCCAGGATATGTAAACCTCATACTTCATCATGAGTGATAAGAATTACAAGAAACCGCCTCTCTGAGAGAGGACTCTTAAGAGGTCACTGCCTCTGACCCCAAACCTCTTGTGGTCATTGGAGGGTACTCATGGAATGAAGTTAATCAGAAAAATGTCTACCAGTGGCCTGATCATGAGTCCACCCAGTGCCCATAACCCCAACCTTCCTGTTCTAGGAAGAGATGGAGTAAGGTAAAGATGAAAAGGGAACCCAGAAGTGGGGGAGGGGAATTGAAACAACCAAAGAAAAACCTAGGATATCCTTCATCCATCGCACCATTACTCTGAACTACCTGGTAGGCTCTGAGCTATAGACATGCTCTCAAGAACAAGCCTCTTCCCCCAGGGTTCTGGGTAGTTACGGTTGATGCCCAAGAAATACAGAAATACGCGTGACTGGACTGAGGTTCTTGAGAAGGTAGGAAGGAAAGAAACAACAGGTGTTTGATAGAGAACCCAGTGACTGTGAATGCAGGTGAAGGTTTGACCCTGGGATAAAATTGTAGACTTTTAAAAAAGTGGCCTTAGTGATCATTAAGGTCAGCCCTCCCATTTTGTAAAGAAACTGATGCCCTGGAAGGGGATGAGACTTCACCAAGGTCATATAGAAAGTGGCGGGACTAGCACTAAAATCTAGATTTCCTGACTCCCACTGACTGCTCTTTCAACTAAATCATGGTGTGGGTGTGAATACCAAACAGATTGCTGACTTAGATCATTAGCTTTGCCAAGTAAGGAAAACCACTGACCAAACCTTAGCCCACAGGGATTTGATGAAACATGAGCCAGTGAAGTTTCTGCTGTCTGAAGGGACACACGCATATCTACATACTTTTTTTTTGGTAAAACCTAGAACAGAACTTGGGTTGAGATTGAAATACCTTAGGGTACAGTGCATAAAGTACCAGCCCTGGAATCAGGAGGACCTGAGTTCAAATTCAGCCTCAAACTCTTACTTACCTGTGTGACCCTGTACAAGTAACTTAACTCCAATTGCCTCAACAGAAAAAGGACCTCGGAGTCATGAAGCTAAAAATTTGGTTTATCTAAGACAAAATTCAGTAAGGACCCCTCACCCTTAACAGCAAAATAAACAGTTCTCTACTCCATTTCAAAGGCTATTTGGGTGGTGTTTATACATGAAAAAGCAAGGGGAAACAGATGGAAAAGACTTGGATTAACATGGCTAGCTTGTTTTCCTTTGCTTTATTTTTTTTGAGCTGTGCAGAATAAAATCCAATGAGGAATTGTCATTAACAAGCTAAATTGTTCAACAAGTGGGCACCTCCTGCCAGTTTAAAGGGCTTAGTTGAAGTGAGTACGGCATGCTAATAATGCTGAAGCTGCTTTAAATATCCTTTGTTGACCTAACACAGTTTGGGAGGAGGTGGGGGATTCACATGGCAGTCCTCAGACTGTGACTTCTGAATTAGTCTTTGAAGGTGTCTTTGGTATCTAGGAATTACTATGAATTCAGAAGTAGAGTGAAATAGCAAGATCTGAACCAAACCCAATAAGAATGCAAGGAAAAGAACTAAGCCTTTATTTTGGCTTTATGTTATAGGAAAACGTGGCGCCTTATTTTATTTTCCAAGTATTTATTCAGTGTCTACTGTGCCTGGAGCTATGGCCCATACTTGACAGGATGGCAAAGGAGTAGGAGACTCTGCCCATAGTCACAAGAGGTTACAATCATACATACATAACCCAAGTAGAAAGCAGAGCTAAGCTGAGGTAGATTAAAGTAAGTGAATCATTGGATTGTGGATTTAGGGGTGGGAGAGACCTCAATGGTCATCTCTAGCCCTCTCCTCTCACTGAAGAAGCTGTGGTCCAAAGAAGTTCAGTAATGCACTTGTGCTCAGCTTAGTAGCAAGTGTCATAACTGAGATTAGAACCCAGATTCTCTTGCTCCAAATATAATACGTTTTCCACTGTACTTAGCTGGTAGATAAAGTGGAATGAGACATATGTATAAGTCCTGGAGAGATATCCAGCAACAAAAATATCAAAGTTAAGAGTTTCTGTTTCATTGAGGTAGGCTTGCTGATTGTAAAGGAAGACATATGTGTGTGTATGTGTGTGTATGTGCAAATAATAGGTATTTGAACAGGATTTCTTTATCTGGTGTCCATGGACAGCCAAGGTTGGGGGTGAGAGGTCAGTGGACAAATTTCAGGTGATCTATGAGTTTTTATTTTTACTGACATTTATTTTCCTTTTTATTTTATTTTATGTATTTATAAATGTTAGTCTGAGAAGTGGTCCATGGGCTTCACCAGGCTGCCACAGGGGTCTATAACATACACATACACACACACACACACACACACACACACACACACACACACACACACTCATTCACTCTGTCTGTGTCTGTCTCTTTCTCTCCCTGTCTCTCTCTCTCTGTCTCTCTGTCTCTCTGTCTCTCTCATAGAAACCTTCATTTAGATGGTCAGAAGGTCCTTTCAAATATAAAGAATAGAAAAAATAAGAAATTAAAATGAAACAAGTTGATAAAGTGATGTCTTAGATCAGAGAAAATAGACTGGAGTGAGAACTGCGGTTAAATAAAGGAGGAAACAAGAAGGAAGAGCCTTTGGTAAGCTACAATCTGACCTAAGAGAAAAGGCTAAAATATGGTCTGGACATGATTGGAGTTGTTTTGAATTGTTTGATCTTGGTAATGGACTAGAGACAATATTTTAGCGGCCATATTCTGAACTCATCAGAAGGGAGGAGTCTTTAGGTGACCTAGGAATGTATACAGATTGTCAGAACTGCAGATGACCAAGTCATGCCCAAGGCTCAAACAATGATACAGATATGAATGCTATAGAAAAGAGCTAGAGAACCAGGAAACTATTATGCACATTTACAGCAATATTGTAAGAATGATCAACTGTCAAAGACTTAGCTACTCTGATCAAAACAATTGCCCAAGATAATTCCGAAGGACCCATAATGAAAAATGCCATCCACCTCCAGAGAGAAAATTGATGAACTCTGAATGCATATTGAAGCATACTCTTTTTTTCTTTATTTTTCTCGGGGGTTTTTGTCTGTGTTTTCTTTTGCAACATAGCTAATATGGAAATGTTTTGCATGACTTCACATGTATAATCAATATCAAATTGCTTGCCTTCTCAAAGAAGGGTGAGGGGAGAAAGGGAGAGAATTTGGAAACCAAAATCTTTAAAAATGAATGATAAAATGTTATATGTAATTTGGAAATATTTAACAAAATAAAAATATGTTAGAAACAAAGAAAAGGGCTTGGACAGAGATCAAGTATCTAGTCATCATTGTGTTTTATCAGCAAATAGATCCATGGGATGCTCAAGAGCAAAGGAAGTAGATTTCATGGCACACACCTGAAAATAATCCGGGTGGAATTAGGTGATAAGGAAAGCTATGCTCAGGGTGGATCCTGAGAAAACACAGGTGATGGTGGGGGACTGTTAAAGAGGTTCCTATGATAGAGGGAGAAATCATTATGAATGGAAACTCACATACCAGGGTCAAGAATACAGGTAATCTGGGAAAGATTCTAGAAATGTGTATCTGGTAGCATCTTGGTAAGTCAGGACTAGAAGTATACTGTGGAATTGTGGAAAGTCAATGAGACAATTCAGCAAACATTTGTTTTTTAATTAAAATTATTTTTATTTAACAACAATATTTTATTTCTTTCCCATCCCACCATTAAAAAAAAAAACAAGACCTTCCTAAAAATATTCATAGTCAATACAAATTCCTGCACCCGTTGTTTTATTGTTTTTTTAATTAATTAATTTTTAATTTTCAACATTCATTTCCATAAGCTTTTGAATTTTAAATTTTCTCTCCCTCCCTTTCCTCCCCCCTCCCAAGACGGCATGCAATCTGATATAGGCTCTAATATATATTCCTATTAAACAAATTTTCACGTTAGTCATGTGGTAAAGAAGAATTAGAACCAATAGGAGGAACCACAAGAAAAAAGAAACAAACCAAAACAGAAGAAAAAAAATAGCAAATAGTATGCTTCGATCTACATTCAAATTCCTTAGTTTTTTCTCTGGATGTGGATAGCATTTTCCATCTTGAGACGTTTGGTGATGTCCTAGATCTTTGCATTGCTAAGAAGAGCTAAGTCTATCAAAGTTAGTCATCGCATAATGTGGCTATTACTGTGTACAATGTTCTTCTGGTTCTGCTTACTTCACTCAGCATCAGTCCATACAAGTCTTTCCAGGTTTTTCTGAAGTCTACCTGCTCATCATTTCTTATAGCACAATAATATTCCATTACATTCATATACCACAACTTATTCAGCCATTCCCCAATTGATGGGCATCTTCTCAATTTCCAATTTTTTGAAACCACATAAAGAGCTGCTATAAATATTTTTGTACATGTGAGTCCTTTTCCTATTTTTATGATCTCTTTTGGATACAGCCCTAGAAGTGGTATTGCTGGGTCAAAGGGTATGCATATTTTTATAGCCTTTTGGGCATAGTTCCAAATTGCTCTCCAAAATGGCTGGATCAGTTTACAACTCCACCAACAATGCATTAGTGTTCCAATTTTCCCACATCTTCTTCAACATTTATCGGGTTTTTTTTTTTGTCATGTTTGCCAACCTGATAGGTGTGATGTGGTCCCACAGAGTTGTTTTGATTTGCATTTCTCTAATCAATAGTGATTTAGAGCATTTTTTCATATGACTATAGATAGCTTTAATTTCTTCATCTGAAAACTACCTGTTCATATCTTTTGACCATTTATCAATTGGGGAATGACTTGTATTCTTATAAATTTGACTTAGTTCTCTATATATTTTAGAAATGAGGCCCTCATCAGAGATACTGGTTGTAAAAATTCTTTCCCAGCTTTCTGCTTCCCTTCTAATCTTGGTTGCATTGGCTTCATTTGTGTAAAAACTTCTCAATTTAATGTAATAAAAATTATCTATTTTGCATTTCATAATGTTCCCTATCTCTTGTTTGGTCATAAATTCTTCTGTTCTCCGTAAACCTGACAGGTAAACTATTCGTTGCTCTCCCGATTTTCAGCAAACATTTATTAAGCCCCTACTCTGAGCTAGGCACTATACTGACTGCTACAGGCACAAAGGAAGACAAAAAGCCTTGGATATGGCATCTGAAGACCCAGATTCTGCTTATAGGATCATAGATTTAGAGCTGCAAGGTCATCAAGTCCAACCCCCTTATTTTCCAGGGAAGGAAACTGACTCACAGAAAGGTTGTGACACCCACAGTCACACAGCTACTAAATGTGTGAGATAGGATTTGAACCCAGACCTTCCTGATTCCAGGACCATCACTCTATCACATTACCTCTTGAACACTTGACGTAAGACTTTTGACAAGTCTCTTCACTTCTCTTGGACTCACTTTCATTATCTATAAAATGAATGGGTTGGACCAAATGATCCCTAGGATCCCGACAGCTGTAACACTCTGATTATAATAACTGTAAATCAATGGGGCGTATGCATTTATATAGTGACTACTATATACCAGACACTGCTCTGTGCACTTCGCAAATATTAGCTCATTTGTTCCTCAGAACAACCCTGTAAGGTAGGTGTTGTCATTATCCACACTTTACAGGTGAGGAAACCGAGGCAAAGAGAAGTTAAGTGCCTTTCCCAGGTTCACACAGCTAGTAAGTCATATTTGAACTCAGGTCTTCCTGACTCTACTCCATGTCACCTACTTGTCAGTTTCACAAAGTATGCATGTACCATCATTTGAAACTCAGTATATACCTTCTTTGGAGTAGGTATTACAATTATAATTATTCTCATTTTACAAATGAGGATAATTGAGCTCAAAGATATCAACAGATTAGTCAAAGTTCACAAAGTTAGCATCCAAAATGGTATTTGAAAGGAGGTCTTCCTGACTTTAAGTCCCATTCTTTTGGAGATCCCTCTGATAGTAAGACAGCAAAAAGTATTCTAGTGGTGTCCAACCCTAAACACGAACTTTCATTTTACCTGTCAGATTAAACTCTACCATGTAAATGATTCAAAATGTTAGTTCCCTTGAAGCCCTAAAGTTTGAAAAGATAGAGTTTGTAGAAATAACTGGGCCAATATTATTATATTTGGCAATGTTTTGTAAAGCAATATGTAAACTAACTTCATTAGGCCCCAATTTGAGGCTTTTCCAGAATGTCTTCTGGAGCAAAATCCAAATAATTTTATTCTTAGGAGAGCAAATGACCAAAATTCCTTCCATAACATTGAGTGTCAGGGACAATGATAGGCAGGTTTTGTTTTGGCCTTTTTTTTAATGTTTAATAGTTCTTTGCTCCATTGTTTGCAAAACAATCCCATTCGAATCAGAAAACAAAATAAAATCCCTCCATATTTTGTTCTTCAGCCTATGTTTTGGATAGAGCGGAAATCAACACAGCTGTTTATGTTTAGTAACTTCAAATGATAGAGTGCCTTTTTGTGCCCAGAGGAACCTTGCTAGTGAGTCTGCTTTATCAGTTGATCTCAGTCCAACTCTGACTTGAGCTATCTCTTTGGTGGGCAGAGTTTTCAAGTTTCCCTTGTTACGTACACGCCTTCAATGGTTTATCTCTGGTGGGTCTCTGCACCTTCTTTCCTCCTACTCCTCTCTCCCTTGTGGGAAGAATTTCCAAGTCTTCTGGCCATCCATCATGGCCATCCATGCTTGGAAAAAGCTTGGTAGGCCACTACCTGAAGAGCTGATTTCTCCCCCTTTCCCTTTCCTCTCTTCCCTCCTCCTTCCTCCCTCCTCCCTCTCTCTCTTTTAATTATTTTTTTACTGCTTAAGTGTAGTGTTGGAGCCACTGTTTCAGAACCCTTACATGATAATCATGGTCTTCTTACAGCAGATTATGGGATCATAAACATAAAGCCAGGACAGATCCATCTAGTCTAACGTTCTCCTTTTCTGTCTGAGACCCAGAGAGTGGAAGAGGCTTACCCTTTTCACACAGGTAGCAAATGGCAGAGCCAAGATTGAAGCCCAGGTTCTCTGGTTCCAAATCCAGTCCTCTGCCCACAACACCACCACGTAGTAACTCTTCTCAGAACAGAATCAATACATAGCATTGCCAGCATTAAACATAAAAGATCAGTGAGTCAAGTCAACAAGCATTGTTTGTTCTTCAGTCGTCTCTGATTCTCCATGACCCCATTTGGGGTTCTCTTGGCAAAGATACTAGAGTGATTTGCCATTTTCTTCTCCAGCTCATTTTTCAGATGAGGAACAAAGGTAAACAGGGTAAAGTGGCTTGCCCAGGGTCGCATAGCTACTAAGTGTCTGAGGCTGGATTTGAACTTAGGCCCAGTGCTCTATCCACTTTACCACCTAGGCTGCCACAACAGCATTTACTAAGTACTTATGTGCCAGGCACTGTGCTAAGTGCCAAGAGATGGAAGGGATTGTAGAGAGTTTTTTTTAGTCCAGTATCCTCATTTTATAAAGAGGAAACTGAGATCCACAGAGAAGTCACTGATGGTCAAGGCCCAAGGGCTAATTTTTGAAAGGACTCTGCTCTCTGGACTGAGCTCAGTGTACCACCATGACTAGTTCTTCCAAACTTATAGACACTCAAATATAGCTAAGCAGTCTAGTCCAGAAGTCTGGTCTTCTTGCACACCTCATAAGTGGCACAGCCGATACTCAGACCAGGCTCTTCTAGTCCTCATTCATTGTCCTTCTGACTCCATTAAAGTCACTTCTTGATCATTTCTGTGTAGATTGATTTTAAAGAGAGTACTGTAGTGGAAAGTTCATTATACATGGAGTCAAGAGAGACCTGAGTTTGAATCTTACCTCTCTGCTTATGCTAACTAACGACCTTGGGCAAGTCATCTAACCTCTGTGAGCCTCATCTGTAAAAATTTCCCAATCTGTAAAATGGGCATAACAATACCTATAGTAGTAGAATTAAATGAAATAATGTATGTAAACCTTAAAGACTATGTAAATGTTTCCTATTACAGAATCTTATAATGCATACTAAAGCCCAACACAAACCATTTTGGTAATATTAATTCACATTCACGTAATATTTTAAGGTGTACAAAAGTGTTTCCCACAAGCCTGTGGTAAAGTTTCAAGTATTATTATCCCATTATACAGAAGTGGAAACTGAAAATCAGAGAGTTCAGGCATTGTCCATGGTCACACAGCTAGCTAGTGTCAGTCAGTATTCAAATCCAAGTGCTTTTTCCATTATAACTGATATAACAGAGTTAACACCACCCTGAAAATTAACTCTTGATGTACTTAGCACAGAAGACTACCTCTCCTGATCATATACACCAGATATTGATCAGGCATGCATTTCTCCATGGGATATTTTTCAGAGCCTATGATTTTAGGAAAAATCACTGGTAAGTGCAGACAAGTAAGATGAAATAAATGTTTCCATTGCTTTCAGTATTATCCCCAAACAAAGCTTCGTGCTATAAAATGAGAACACCACAAGTGGAAATGTGACATTGAAGTCGAAGAGACAACTTTATTACTCAAAAGCTTTGAGGTCTAATTTGGGCCACGTTCTAACAGCCCACAGTCAGGACTGTTTAGTTTGAATTCTATCTGCACAGCCAAAAAGCGGGAGGGATTTGGACAAATAACTGGTTAATTTGGGCTGCGTAAGTAGCCAAACCTATAATTCAGCAGAAGGGGAACAGGGAGAGAGAGGATTAATCTTAGGGCCTTGATTTCTTATATTAATTAGGGTCTACACTCATTAAGTTAACCAGATAATTGCTAAGTCTCCCCTATTCTTGGGGTTGTGGAGACAAACTCTAAAAGTCTTTCCTGTAAAGAATATCTCCAGTGGAGCAGCATTCAGTATGTGCCCATAGGCCCACATTGTTGAAACTTTATTTCTTGCTCTTTTATTCATGCCACTATCAATTAGAAGATTCAAGAGCAAAGCTTTGCAGAGAGAGATACGTTGTACTCGAGGGCCTCGAGACATCACACAGCACTTGAGCTCAGTGGGTCTTAAAACAAAGAACAATTCTAAAATATATGTATATGTGTATATATAATATAAATGTGTTTATATTATACAAATATAAACTTATACTATAAGTGTATATTTATATTACATAAATATAAATGTGTAATATAAATATATATTTATATTACATAAATATATAATGTAAATAAATGTGTTTATATTACATAAATATATAATATAAATAAATATATTACATAGATATGTAATATGAATTAATACATTTCTACTACACAAATATAATATAAATGAATAATGTATAATATATAATGTAATATAACATAAATAAAACCACAACAAATCAGGTATAGAGCCTAGACCTGTGATTTTGTGGATATAGGGAATTCCCTGGTAGGGAAATTCCCTCTACCAATGCGGTTTGGAACCTTCTTCATTTTATAGTCTCAGAGAATTCCTTAGAGCAGAGGTGTCAAACACACAACCCACCATACTCCTGAGTATTCCAGAACCAGATTAAAATGGAATTGGGAAATATTTAACAAAATAAATAAAAATATAATAAAACAAGTGTAATATTAATATGTGGTTTTCTAAGCTGATACATGGCCCGCAGAGATCATCATGTATGCCATAGTGGCCCCCTTCTCTATCTGAGTTTGACTTCACTGTCCCCAAGCACTGCGAGTTTAAATAAGAGATGGCTCTTGATCCCAGCTCTTTCTGGCTTCAGGGCCAGCTCTCTGTCCATGAAACCTGTCATTCCCATTTAGCGGGAGGATGATGACTCAAGGGGTTCACATCAAACATTCTTTCATGGAGTCTTAACCAGTAAATAAATCCCTGATTAGGTTACAAATATATTCTTCCTCTGTGACAACAACCATGTGCATGTCTGAAGTATTTTAAGTTGTTTTTTTTTTCTGCAGTGATTAAAAACGTCCTTGGGTAAAAGTTATATTGTAGGTATTGTAAGCACTTAATAAATTGAATAGAATGTTATGAGTAGCATATTGAATTCACAATGTATTTTGTTGTTGTTACTATTGCTGTTGTTATTGTTGTTGTTGTAAGGGGTTTGAGGAACGAAAAAAACATTAGGAACCACGGCACTAAGCTGTATTTTTTCTCTCTTCATTAATGTCTTCCAAAAATGTCTGGCTTTGAATCCTAAAACAGATACTTACTAGCTCTATGAGTCTGGGGAAGTCACTAAACATCTCTGAGCCTCAACATCTTCATCTGTAAACCGAGAATAATTGCACCTGAAAGAGACCTTAGAAGTCATTGAATCTAATCTGCTCGTTTTACAGATGAGGAAACTAAGGCCCAGAGAAGTTCTATTTATCATTTTTGCCATTTTTCATATTCTGTATGAGTATATGGTAATTTGTGAATGGGCCAGTTCTTTTTTTTCTGATATGTTAAGAGTAAAGCCTCAGTAAAAGAATCACTAGATCTAACAGTGTGATCAGTTTTATGATTCTCATTACACTAGGTTGTTCTCCAGAATGTTTGGACCCACCTACAGTTCCACCACCAACGTATCCATAGGATTATAGATTCAGAGCTGGAAGAGACCTTAGACATCACCTACTCCAATCTTTGAGCACTGAAGCTCAAACAGATTAGGTGACCTTCCCAAGGTCACACAGATAGTGGTAGGCACAAGTGAGATTTGATCCCAAGTCCAAATTCTCCGAATCCAAGTCCAGAATGTCATCAGTGCCTCCTAGCAGCCTGCCAGCACTGAATTTTATTATCAGACTATAGATTTAGAACTGTAAGGAATCTTACAGATTCTTGGTCTAGAATCTTGGTCAAGAATCTTATTATCTTGTCCAACCCTCTCGTTTCACAGAAGAAACCGAGACCTAGAGTTGTTTCATTTGTCATTTTCCCAATTAAAATAATATTCCAGGAGGGCATTTAGCATTTTCTCAAAGTTGTCTTGATTTACTCTCTAATTATTTGTTCTCTGATTATTAGGGTATTTGAGCATCTTTTCATATGGCTGTTAAGAGTTGATATTTTTTCCCCTTTCTAAATTGAATATTCACACCCTTTGACCATTGTCCCTTGAGTGTCTTATAGCTATGGATCATTCTTTATAGATACTAATTCTATCAGGTATATTTAATAATACATCTTGACTAATATTCTTAATATTAGCAAAGGGATTCCGAATTTCTATAATTTTGTGATCCACAAAAGTGAATTTAGACTTTTGCAACCTCTTTACATCACTGTCTTCTGAGGCCAAGCACAAAATATTGTCAAGCAGAATGAGTGATGAATTGGTAGGTTTGGTCACTTGTAGATCAGTTTTGAAGTTCAATTTATATTCATGTAATCACTAAAAGGTTTGTGTTGAGGATTGAAGAGAATGAAGCAGCTAACTGATGGTCTCTGATCAGAGGACTTCCTTTATCACTACAAGAGTTGCTTTAACACTTGTGAAAATAGTAATATGCAATTGGTTTAGGCCTGTGATTTAATTGATAGAAGGAATTCCCAGTGAAGAAATTCTCCATCAATGCACATCTGCACTTGCTCTAAAACTTATAGTCTGAGAGAGTGGCTAGGAGGTCTGGAAGGTTAAGAGCCTTGCCCGCCATCACCCAACCAACATACGGCAGAATCAGGACTTAATGGGTTTCTTATGACTGAAGCCTGCTCTCTAAGCCACACTGCTAAGAATAGGGTGGTTTAGAGGAAAGAGAAAAAGACCAGGATTAAAATCCCAGCCTTTCTTTTTACCACCTATGCCAGCTTACACAAATCACTTAACCTCTGTGGAGAGCACCACATAGAGAATAAAGCATACCCTCCTCACTCCACCCCCACTTTTCATTTTTTATGGGAGTCAGAGGCACAGGATGACCAAGCCCAATTATTTGCAATAACATTCTTTCCCCTCAAAGGCTTCTTCTGAATTTCCCTATTTCATTTCCATGGAGGGTACCACCATCTTTCCAGTCTCCCATATTCCTAATTTATTTATCCTTGTCCTGAGTTAAAATCTGAACTTGGACACTTACTACCTGTGTGACCTTCAGCAAGTCACTTCATCTCTGTTTGCCTCAGTTTCCTCACCTGTAAAATGGGGAATAATAGCACCTACCTCACAGGATGTTGAGAGGGAAAAAATGAGATAATGTTTGTAAAGCACTTAGCCCAATGCCTGGTATATAGTAGGTAACATATAAACTGAAACTACTCTTTTCAAAGTTACCAATAATTTCTTAATTATTCAGTCTGATGGGCTTTTTTAAGTCTTCCTATTTCACCCTTCTTCTGCAACATTTGGTGCTATCTCCTCCTGGATACTTTTCCCCTCTCTATGTTGTTCTGATATTGCTTTCCAGGTTCTCCTGTTACCTGTCTGACCAACTCCTTCTCACTCTCTGGGTGGATCATCATTGATATGTTCCCTAAATGTGAGTTTGTTCCAAGGTTCTGTCTGGGACCCTTTTCTCTTCTCTCTGTAAACCCTCTTTACATGGTGACTTCATCAACTCCTTTGACTTTAATTATCATCTCTATGCAGACAGCTTCCCAGATCCAGTCCCAGTATCTCTCTTGAGTTTCAATCCCACATTATAAACTTACATATTGAACGTTTTGAACTGTATGTCCCCTAGACATTTTAAATTCAACAAGTCTAAAACAGCACTCATTATCTTCCTCTCAAACCCCTCTTCTAAACATATCTGCTTCTATTGAGGACAACATCCTTCTTCCTGTCCCTTAGTTTCTCAAACTTGGCCTCATCCTGAACTCTTCAGTCGTCCTTGTCCCCACGTAATCAATTCATTGCCAAATTACCATTTCTACCTCCGTAATATCTCTCATATTTCTCTTCATTCATACAGCTACCACCCTACCTCAAGACCTTTGTCGCCTGTTTCAGACTATTAAAATAGATTCTTAAATAGTTTCCCTGATACAAGTCTCTCCCTGCACAGATCCATCCTCCACACAGCCTGCTAAACCAAGTCACATCTCTCCTCAATCAATTCCAGAAGCTACCTGTTGACTCTGGGATCAGTGTTTTCATCTTTATCTCATCCTTTTTAAATGTCTGCTTTTGAGTGTGTTGTACAATGTACATCATTACTAGGATGCTACATGCATATAATTTATAAATAACTACACATACTCTGGGGGTGTGTCAGCAATTTTTTATGGATGGGATCCAAAAATTTTGAAAACAACTGGATTAGAAGGCTTCTAATATCCTCTTTCAGCCCTAAGTCTAGTATCCTATAGTCCTTCCAGCTCCCTATTTACCATCTCTTCCAACTCCTCACTGCACCCCCTCCTCCCCTTCCCATTAATGCAGCAAGAAAACCTGGGGCCAGCCAATGCGTTTGAAGCAAAGGGCAGGGACGGGTTCCCCCAGTCAAACGAAGTATTGTTTTTCTGGAGCCGGCCAATGTCATGAATACTCTCCGGCCCGCTCTAATTACAGAGTCTGTGGTAGGTTGTAAGAAGGAGTTAGTTTAGGGCGGCTGCTTTTCCTGGGTATTGTATTTGCCCGTAAATACTTCAAATGGTTGAAGTGAAATGTGTAGCCTTTGAAAGCCGGGGAGGAGTAGATTTAGGGAGGCACCCTCCCTCCAAAGGAGTTACGCCAGCGTCTTTCTGAATGGGTAGAGAAGAAACGGTTATTTCCTTAAATTTAAAAAAAGAAAAAAAAAAAGGTGGGGAAGGGGGTGGGGATGTGGGGGGAGTGTGGCTCACTGGAGCAGATCCTTAAATCAGATAGTAGCTGAGCAATGCCAGAGATCTTATTCCGGGTAAATTCAAACTATAAAAGTGACCAGTGGAGGGGGGGTTGGGGTGCAGGCGGGAAATAATAAACATCCTCCTGGCCGCTCGGCCGCTGCCAAGGTACGTGTTTGAAGAGGCGTTTGGACACTTTCCGCCGGGTTTCAGGGGCGCTGCAGGGACTCCGCCCCGGGGTTCTTCCAGGGCAGTGCCCCCTCACACTCCTTAGCGGGGAAGCGAGCTCTGCAGGAGCAGCAGCAACAGCAGCAGCGTGATTCCAGTCCAGCTTTGCCCTGGAGAGCCCCCCGCATCCCCAAGTCTGGCTGCTGCTGGAGTTGAGGCCCCGCCCCTTTTGCAGGCAGCTCTTGGGCTTCTTATTGGATCGCGGACGACCAATCAGCGGGGACCCTGCCGAGAGGCTGTCAGTTTGCAAGCTTCTCGCGCTCTGACTAATCTCCGCAGCCTTCTTTGGTAGCGCTGCTGCTGCTGCGGCTGCTGAGGCTCAGGCTCGGGCTGCGGCTGCTGCTGGTGCTGGTGCCGGTGCTGCTACCGCCGCTACCGCGCGCGCTCCGGGCAGCTCTGGCCTCAGACCTGCTCCGCTGCCCATGCAGGGAAACAAGTGGGCGCTGCTCTCTCTCGCTCTCACCGGCTGGATTACCGCTGATTGCTCTTCCTGCGCTCATTTCTGTCCTTTAACTCCATACAGAGCGCATATACGTACGCCCAGGCCTGGGAAGTGCTGGGAAGGTGGTTTCCCCCGGGATTTTGATTTTGAGGGGGAAGGGAAGTGGTGGCATTTGTGAGCTCATGTCATGCACCGACCATTCCGCCTTCTGTGATTTCTCTCGATTTCCTTCCCGGCCTCATCAGCACCGGCAGATATAAAGATAATAAGTCTAAGAAGCTTGCTTCTCTAAGGCTCGTGTCCAAGGGCATCAGTCACTATTGTGCTGGGAGCTACATCTGCTTCTTGGCTAAGGCCGAAGAAAAACATCTTAGGCTGGAAATCCTGCTTGCTCGTTCTCGCTGGCATCTCTCTCTCTCTCTCTCTCTCTCTCTCTCTCCTTCCCTCCCTTTCTCCCTCCCTCCTTTTCCTGCAGATCTTTCTTCCAAAGGACTGTCTCACTTTGGAGATGCAGTGATAAGATAATGGAAGCAAAAGTCTGGGTTTCCAGGAAAGAAAATTATAGGAAGCAGCCAGTGGAAGGGAAGAGCAGTTAAAACAGCCTCAGTACATCTAAGAAGTGGAGAAGATCAGACCATAGCTACCCGGGACCAGCAAGATCAAGGTTGGCAAGCTAACAGAAGAGATCTGGGATTGCAGAAGGTGTGCCTGCTCCTAGCTGATCATTATTATTATCGGTTATTATTTTAATAAACTGGTTGGAGCTTCTTGGGCGAAGTAAAGGCTGCCTTCCTGCCTTCTCGTCTTTCCCTTTACCCGGCTACTGCTGCTGCTGCTGCTGCTGCTGCTGCTGCTGCTGCAGCTGACAGAAACGTGTTAGGAAAGCAGAAGAAGATGCCAGCCATCCTGGTCGCCTCCAAAATGAAATCGGGACTGCCGAAACCTGTGCACAGTGCCGCACCGATCCTCCATGTGCCAGTGGCCAGGGCCGGCCCCCAACCTTGCTACCTCAAGTTTGGGAGCAAGGTGGAGGTGACCAAGCCCATTTATTCGAGCCAGATACCCCTGAAATCTCAGGGGCTCCATGAGCCTGCGGGGGATGGGCTCCCCCTGAGGAAGAGCAGCTCTGTGGAAAACGGATTTGACACCCAGGTGAGAGAGAAGGCTGGTGGGGGGGGGTTGGGGATATTGAGGGAGTGGGGAGCAGGAATGAATTGGAGAAAATTAGAGTAGCATGTGGGAGGGGATGGAAATCTTTATGATGGGGGCATGAGGTTTGGAGATTTGTAAGGGACATGGTGGTGGTGGGTGTGGCCAGAGGAGTCCTTGGGGTATAGAGATTGGTGTGACTGAGGGTAGGTTACTAGGTAGATATGTGATGGAGGTGCTCTGGCATATTGGGTGGTTATGTTGGTGGAGGACATATTAAGGGTATCTCTTTCTCCCGACTCTTAGAAAGACATACCACTGGTATTTTCAGGAAAAAAAAATGTGTGTCCAGCAACAAAGATAAAATGCTAAGTTAGCCACTGGCATAGCACATGACCAGTTTGTCTAAGATGACAAGGGTAAGTTTCTATTTGTCAGTTCTGGCATTGGTTTAATCTCTAGTTGCAGAATCGTTTGAGACACATCTATTTGCACCTAGATGGGATTGCTCTGGGCATTGATGTGAGATTCAGGCAAGCATTATGGGAGAGTGGAAAAAGCATTCCTTCTGGTTGTTGAATCATGGTTTCTGAGGGAGAATGTTCAGAGCTGACAGTATGGTTGGTGTGATGCCGGACCTAGAGTATGCAGGCAGGCAGCAGTGAGGATCCATGGCACACCATCTGAGGAGATCAGACAATCTGCCTTAGCTGGCTGGCACCTCCCTCTTCACACTGATGGGTTGGTAGTATGGGGTAGCTTTCTTAGTGGTATCATGCCTGAAGTCTGGGACCTCCTCCTCAGTGGCAGGTCATAGAAAACTGATCTAAAAGAAAGAGATCACATCTCCTACATAGATCTGTGATGGCTAGCCCCCCTAACCTCTCCTAAGGAAAAAAAATCATGGCTGCCAGTTGGTTCTATTGGCCTGCTCCCTTGCTTTTTCAGTGACAGGGTGGGGTATAGGCTTCTCTTTCTGGCTGCCTGACAGAAGAGACCTTTTGGGTCAGGCAGAACAGATGAATGTAACTGTTATTCCCCCAGAGCCTGTGGCATAGCAACTCTGGGAATACTGAATTCTCCCAGCTGATTCTTTGCTAAATGGTCTTTGCGTTCTCCTGCTACACTATTCTCCTCCTCTGCCTGTACTCCCCCTTCCTCTGTTTCATTAACCTTAGTAGGTTATCTGGAAGTGGGTGCTCTACCAGCCAGTATTTAAGCTCTTCACTTAAGCCTTCATTAAAGATTTCAGTCAACAACCTCTCTTGCCTGTGCAAAAATGCCCTCAAATACTGAAATGTGCTCATGTATGTGAGCTCCCTTCTGTAGACCTTAACAACAGTGCTGAGATGTCTTGCTTCCTATGAGAATCCTACCAATAGCTCAGCCTTAAGCTCCTGGTAGTAGCTGAGCAAGAGGTTTCCCTCCCTCCATCAAGGGCCCCGCCCCATCAACTGCAGTTTTCCTACTGATGACCAGCGATGCCTTATATGTTGAAAAGGTGGGGAGGTGAGTCTTAAAGGCCAACTCCCACTGTCCAAGGAAAGGAGAACATTTTTTTGACATTGCCTACAGGAGATGGATGGTGATACAACCCTGGGCTCAGACAAAAGCAGAACGACTGCTGTGGAAGGCTGTCCATGGAGCACAGACAGGCCATTCCTGCTGGGCTACTTTTCTTCCAGTTCCTGCAATTGTTACCCTATCCTTTGCACCACCTGCTTGAAAGCATATGGAATGACAGGCTCTATAAGACTATGACCATTTCTAAAGTTAAATGAAAGTACATGGAGGAAGGTAGAGGGAAGTGTGTCTTTACCAGAGATAGGGCAGTGATATCATCTAGAAGCCAGATTTGCAGCTCTATACTGAGTGAGGATAATAATAGCTGACATTATAGAACACTTTAAGGTTTGCAAAGCATTTTACATAGCTCATTTGATCCTCACAACAACCCTATGAGGTAAGTACTATTGTTACTTCAATTTTACAGGTGAGGAAACTGAGGCAGAGTGGTTAAGTGACTCACTCAGGGTCACAAAACTTGCAAGTGTTTCAGACCAGATTTGAAGTTAGGTCTTCCTGACTCCAAGTCTAGTGCTCTATCCACTATGCCACCTCATTGCCTAGAATCTGGGAGATAGCTCTTCATTTAGCAACCCCTCTTTTCCTGAGACTTGTGTCTACACTCTTCAGACTCTGCAATCCGATGACGCTAGCCTCTTTACTGTTCCTCAGACTACCTCTTGGCTTCAGGCATTTCACTGGCTTTCTCCCATTCCTGGGATTCTCTTCCTCCTCATCACTCTCTCCAAGACTCCCTGACTTCCTTTAAAGTACAGCTAATATCCCACTTCCTACAAGAAGCCTCTCTTGATCTTCCTTCATACTAGTGTCTTCCTTCTGTTGATTATCTCCAATTTATCCTGTCTATATCTTATTTGCATAGAGTTGTCCTTTTGACTGTAAGATTCTTGAGAGCAAGGACTGGGGTTTTTTTGTTTTCGTTTTTGTTTTTTTTTTGCCTCTCTTTGTATCCACAGAGCTTAGCACAGTGCCTGGCATGTAGTAGGTGCTTAATAAATGTTTGTTGACTCACTGACTTGCTGTATATAAGCATTAAAGAACAGAAAACTTGGGGGCTATATACCACTTGTGCTCTTGGTAGCTCCACCCACCATTTTCATGACCCTCTATGAGGCACCGCATAGAACCCGACTTACAGAGGTACACTAACCTTGTTACTGGTACTTTATCAGTTTACATACACTGCTTGCCATAAACCTGGAATGGATGGAAGCATCTGGAGGCAATCCCCTGTGCATTTCCCTACCCTGCTTTGGGCTACCTCCACAACCTATCTGTCATCTTTGTAATGCTAAAAGTATCTGAGTCCCAGATACCAAGAAGTGGAAAGCCAAAGAGGGTAGGTTGGAGTTCAGAGCATTATAGCAACAGCAAATGAGTTCATCACACTGTACCCCATAATTCTGGGGTGACAGTGAAGACCTCTATACCTCTGTAGCCTTTCTGGTGAACATGCTTTCCTTATGTGCTTTTTGTAAGCAGACTATTGGAAACATGTTCTTCAGAAGGCACATTACTGTTCTGTAACCAGATTAGGCTTGAAAGTGGTAAGCACCATATTGCTTAGTATGCCATACATGTTAATAGTTATTTGAATCTGAGAATTTAAGTAATAGTATGGAACAAGACTATGATTTTCTCCAGTGTTGTGAATTGTGATTTCTTTTTCAACATTCTTTTCACATCATAAAGCACAAGATCCATCGGCATGGTCTTTGAAATGGGAAATGGTTTGCTCATTTTATGGATTTGGATGAACTTGTGTTTTTTGCTTTATTTGCAGCCTTTTGCTCTAGTTGTCCTTGGGAATTGGGTGGCATGAGTGGGAAGACATTGGGATCAGCCAGAATAGTGACTTATGACACCCTTCTATATTCAAGAGAATGTCAGTCACTGAGTCCAACAAGAATTTATTAATTATCAGGCACTGTGCTAAACATTTAGGATACAAAGAAAGGCAAGAAGCAGTCCCTGCCCTCAAGAAGTTTATATTCTAATAGGAAAAACAGTGTATAAATCACTAGAGATATATAGGATAGATATAGATATAGATATAGATATAGATATAGATATAGATATAGATACATATATAGAATCTCCCTTTGAAAGGGAGATTCTAGCAACAGGGAAGAATGGGAAAGGCATCTTGCAGAAGGTACGATTTGAATTGAGTGTTCAAGGACTACAGAGAGATTAGGAAAAATGAGGAGAAAAAAATGAGGTTTGAAATTATTCATACCAAGAAAGTTGTATTTTTTTTCCTTTTCCCTGTAATCAATGTATGTAAACTCCTGACTGAAAAACCCTAAGGGGAAAAATGAATTCTGGATTAGATCTGAGGTGCTAATCTTTGTTGGGTGCTCCTTCACCATATATAAAAATCCTTCAATTGTCAGGGTCCTATAGCAGCTCAGTGCCAAGGTGCCAGGTATGCCCCAGAAAACAGGGAAGGACTCAGAAGATGTCCTCAAAGACTTAGTTACTACTGATCTTCTAAAACAAAGTCATTGCTGCTAACTTTATTTTGCACTTTGTGCTTATGAACTCAGCATACCCCAGTGCACAAGATTTTCCCAGGGATACGCAAAATATTCTTTCATACACAGCATGAGAGAATACAGCTACATGGTAAAAGTCACCCAGGTAAATAGAGTCCCCAAAGCTAGGGTTCTCCACCCCAGAGAGGCTTCACCTACCTAGCTTGCATCTTTTCCTTCTGACATAATTAACTCTACTGTATAAGAGAAACCTTTTAGAATCTAAATTCCTTGAGGGCAGGGAGTATCTCTTTGTGTCCCAAATACTTAGCACTGTGATTGGCACTTGGTAAGAACTTAATAAGAGCTATTCATTCATTGAAGTCAGTCCAAATGTTTCTGATCTCCCTGCTTTTGCCTGCTCTCTACTGGCAGCCTCAGAGTGGGAGAAATCCTCAGGGACATACAATTTATGAGATAATCAGAGTTCATTTTGGGGTGGGGGGAAACCTTGTGACATGTTCTCACCTAGCTTGGAATACACTGCTTCTTCATCTCTAGCTTTTAAAATCCGTATGTTCTCTTAAGGTTCAACTCAGGCGCCATTTTCCCTTATCACTTGAGAGGTTCCTGGCCTCCTTCACATTATCTTGAATTTACTTATGTGTATAAGTGTTATGTAAACTCCTTGCTGTCTGCAGATGAATTGTTGGGGATTTTTTGTCTTTATCTCCAGCCTTTATCTCAGTCTGCCTCAGTTTCCTCAATTGTAAAATAGTACTAGCCCGTATCTGCCAGGGTTGTGGTGAGGATCAAATGATATAAGATTTGTAAATATAATAGATTATTAATAAATGCTTGTTCCCTCCTTTCCTTCCTTTCTTCCAGTGCTTAGCATAGTGCCTTTCACCTTGTAGTTACTTAGTAAGTATCTGTTTAATTAAATTGAGTGGTTGGTGCCCTCCTTAGGGCTATTGGCAGCAATCAAGCGCTTCTTACTCCATGGCTCTGTTTCCCTAATTATCAAAACCACCAATCTTATCTGAACTTCACTTGCCATCACTTTTTTTCTATGTGTTTTGTTCAACCCCATCTAAGACCTTATGTTCTAGTCATGAGAGAAATGTTTTGGATTTTTCCATTTCGTACATGTAGAAGTCACCTGGATAAAGTCTTACTAGAACATTTCACTGTGGCAGCAGGAAATACCAGGACTGATCACCTTTTGTCCTCTAGTTACTCATCTTCCTGTGAAAGTTTGGACTTCTTTGGAGCTATTCCCAGTGGAGCAGGTGCTGGATCCTGAACCTTCTCATAGGCAGTTCCTTATCCTAGATTCAAACTGAATAACTAGTAGAACTTAGTGAGAATGGGAGTAGCCTGGGATGGCTTCAGTGGAGAATGTAAAGCTTAAACTGGACTTTGAAAGATAGCTAGGATGTGACTAGGCAAAGAGCAAAGCTGGAAACCAGTGATGTTTGTGGGACAATATTTTTTTTCTCTTCTCCAATTTATTAAAGAAGGAACCAAAACCATTGTGATGTCAAGATGGATAGGAGTTATATAGTAAGGAGGACTGATGTTTAATAGCTAGGAAATTGAGGAAGAGAAAGAAGGAGAAGGAGGAAGGCAGAATGGTTTGACTGGGGCAGAAGTTGTACATTAAGAAGTAATAGCAAGACCAAAGTTGAATAGAGCAATATTACCTCAATCAAGTGGGTTATTGTCTTTCCTAGTCTATAGAAATAGAGAGGAAAGCACAGAAAAAAAACAAGCTGTCCACATAGTGTTCAAGCTGGGTAGCACTAGGACCTTCATCTTCTGGCCATCACAAACTTTGGCCATTTCAACCCTGTGTCTATAGGAATGCATGAATGGGTCAGCCACTGATACTAGATGCAATTGTCAATGCATATTTGAAAGAAAGCAACCTTAGAAATGTATATTCACCATGGCATATTCATGTCCTGAATGACTAGTGGAGTTTGCATTGCTCTCCATGTTCTAGACATATCTTGCATATGCCATAATTCTTTATCTGATGAGCAGGAAGGGGCTCTCCAAATCAAAGAATGCAGAATCACAGAGTTTGAGAGGTGGCTAGGACCTCAGCAGGTCCCTGGTTCAACTGAAGGGAATTCCCACTAAAACATACTACTGGTAGTTATTCAGTCGCTAGTTGAAGACCTCCAAGGAGGGAGGGAAGCCATCACCAATTAAGGAAGCCCATTCCCCTTTGAGAGAACTCTAATTTTGAGTAAGCTTGTCCTGACATCAAGCCGGCCTTGTCTCTTTGTGACTTCAATCCATGCCTTGTGGTTCTATTCCCTGAAGCTAAATTGAACAAATCTGATCATTCTTCCACATGGCAGCCCTTCACACAATTAAAGATCAATATTTTGTTCCCCCCTTGACTCTTCTCTTTTCCAGCATAATTATCCCCAGTTCCTTCAACTGATTCTCATATGTTACATATTCAAGGTCCTTTGCCATACAGGTTACCCCTGTTCTCAACATTTTCCAGGTTACTAATGCCCTTCTTAAGCTATGGTGCCCAGAACAGTACCCCGAATGATGTCTGATGATGGCTAGCACACTGAAACAATCACTTCCCAATCCTGGAAGTTATCCCTTTCAATGCAGCCCCAATTCAGGTTTTTGGCTACCATAGGATACTGTTGACTCATATTGAGCTTTCAGTCCAGATTAATATGCTGGGTACAAGGGAAGGAATAAATAAATAACTTCAGCAAGAGCTGACATCTATCATGCACTCTAAGGTTAGCAGATAACTTTAAATACAGTCTTTCTCTAGTTTCTAGTTTCTCTGTAGCTTCTCATTAGGGTCCTCTAACATGCCCCTCCATCAGAAATTCAGATGCCTTCAATTTGTCTCATAGTCACTGGATCCACCACCAAACAGCTATACAGAAAATTGAGTCTCTCTGTTAATTGTATTAATGTGTTTTAAGCCCCATGGTGGAAGAGACTAAGATCTCTGGGAGAGTTCTGGGAGATCCCTATTGGACTCCTTTTCTGCTATCTTGTGACACCTGGGCCTTTCCCCAAGAATGAATATTTATAGTATTGGCTCCCTTCACCTACAGCATAAATTGTGACCATGTGCGAAGAATTGTTTTGGAGACGGGTTTTGAATTAGCCCAGAAACCTCTGTCCAGAAGACCACAAGAGAAGAAACCCGCCAAAGGCTATTTGAAGAGAACTGTTAACCCCTCCCCCTTTTTTTGGAAAGAAGCAACAGCAAAAAGGATATATTTAGTATTTTCCATTTTTAGGAGCTGGTTGGTATTTAAATTAGGCTCATTTCTTAAGAAAGTAATTAGAGGTGATTGAAATCCTCTGCGGGTGTTTCAGATGTTTAAAATAAAACTGAGGAGGCCATTGGGAAGAAAGCTTCAAGAACACAACCTGTTGCAACTTGGTACCATTGTGTTTTGATTAGAACTCTTACTTCATCGTCAAAGTTAATTATGGATTTGATTAGTGCATTTTTCTGCTGTTGTGTTATTCCCTTTCTTCAGTTTCTCAATCCTTTAAGGAGGATGTGCAGTGTGGTTATCTGCCAACGTGTTAGAATGTTAATAGTTCACATATTATTTCTTACATTATTGGTTAATTATGAGCCTGATCAGAGGTTTCTTGAGCCGTCATTGTATTCATATTATGTAGATGAACATGACAGGCAGCCTGGCGTAATGGATAGAGAGTTAGCCTTAAAGGTCATGGGATGGCCTGGATTTAAGTCCTACTTCTGACACACATTTATAGTGTGACAATGAGCAAGTCACTTAATCTCTTAGTGTCTCAGACAGTGATCTAAACCTGTAAGTTACAGATGGGTTGCTAATCTAGATTTGATACTTGGAGTTCCCCCACACTGATGAACTCAGAGTTCTGGACCCCAAATATGGATAACCAAACATGCCCACGACTCTCATATATGAAATATCTGTAAGTAATCATAAAAATTAAGTCTCTGATGGAAGTCATTAGGTCCCAAGTGTAGATGTCAAGACACCTGGTTTCATAACTAGTCCTCACTGAATTACTCTCCCACCTTGAATAAATAATTAAACCTCTCTGTCTCTTGTTTTATAAGATGTGATAGCCGAAGGGCAATGCAAAGACATATGGTAGTTATAAATCAGCTACAACATATTAATAATGAGAAGGTATACTTGAGAAGTGGTATAAAAAGACAGTATCAAAGACACGTATGTTCTCTCATTATCAAAGACTTGTATAAGGAGGTGGACCTGTTTGGGAGTAAGAATGAGGATCATATGTCAGTGAAAAGCTTGAGTTCTGCCCTTGCATCCAAGAAATAGGAAAAGAACGAAAGGAAAGCCTTTGACGGGTTGGGTAGCTCTTCTGTGGAGATGTTGTAGAATAAGATGGACAGAAGCTAAAGTGAGGAAGAGGTTATAGATGAGCTGTAATCTGTACCAAGGGAGGGTGTCCACATTTGAGGAGATCAGAGATCAGAATTTTGAAATAAGATGAGGTTGGTGTTATTTTCTGCATACATTTAGAAAAGGACTTTTTTCAGTTGCTTTTCAGTCATGTCTGACTCTTTGTGACCCCATTTGGGGTTTTCTTGGCAAAGATGATGAAGTGATTTGCCATTTCCTTCTCCAGCTTATTTTATAGATAAAGAAACTGAGGCAAACAGAGTTAAGTGATTTTTCTGCTGTTACACAACTAGTAAGTGTCTGAGGACACATTTGAACTCAGGTCTTCCTGACTCTGGGTTGGCACTCTACCCACTGCAACACCTAGCTTCCAGAGAGGGGCTTTAACCAAATGTTTGTTTAGCTCTTGGCACCATTGAATAACTACCCACCAAGTAGAGGCCCACTTGAAAAACACTCTGTTTCTAAGGGTTATCCTATGAGGGTACATCCTCATCACTGGCCACATTAATATTATAGGCCCATATTTCATAAGATCATAGATTTAACTGATAGAGACCGTCATGGATAAGGACACCATGGACCAGAGAAACTAAGCAACTCACCCAGGGTCATACAACTATTACATGGCACAGCTGGGCATCAAATCCAGGTATCTTGGCTCTATATACCATGCTTTTCCAACAACCTCACCCTAGAAGGACAAATGTCAAGAACGTGTCCATTTGTACTGCAAAAGGAGGAAGGAGTGGGGTCTTTTCATCAGGTAAGTGGGGGCTCAAATCTGGGAGAGAAATTCTTGTTAGGGAGAGATCAGGGTCAAAGTTCAATGCTCAAAATAGATGGTTTCTGCGGCATACTGACTTCTTTTGTAGGCTCAGATCCAGCTGTCACTAATCCAGTTGGCTTGTGTTCTTTGAAGAGCCAGCTTCAAAAACAGACTAACAAATCTAGGGAAGAAAAGTGCTGCCCTTCAAACCCTAAAAGACACAAAAACAGACTGGATGAACCTTACATTACAACAAGGCTAGCCTTCTTGCCAATTTAAAGTAAATTCACTTTCATAGAAAAGTACTCACCCATGAGCATGTGTGTGTGTGCGTGTGTGTGTGTGTGTGTGTGTGTGTGTGTGTGTGTGTTTGGGCACTTGGGTGAAGGGGAGACTAGCAATCAGATGGCACTGCCAAGAAAAAGGGTTGACTGGCAAAAGGATTCTAAATAACCACATTGTCTTAATGGGATACTATTGGTCAATGTGAAGGGGGGAAATTGCCACTCTTTCCATCTTTCTGACATTTTGATCAGGAATTGAAATTAAGCATGTACTGAAATTTTGCTATTTGCCTCCTGAATCCACACCTTTGCACAAGCTGTCCCCTACACCTAGAATGTCTTCTCCTTTAACCCCAACCTCATGGAGATCTCTGGCTTTCTTCATGACTCAACTCAGGTGCCACCTTATGCTCAAGAAGCCTAGTCTGATTCCCCCCAGAAATACAAAGTGTATTGATGTAAAATATATCTAAAATGTGTTTTATATGGATATAATATATAGCTATACATACATATATAGGATATATAATATAGTATATATTATCTAAATAGATATATAATAGAGATATATAGTATTGATAGATAGGTGTATCTCTCTGTATATTACATGTATATTTCTATAGATATATAGTAGATATATAGTAGATATGTAACTATATATAATGTATCTATTTATATGGACATACAATATCATGTATTATGTATCTATATATTATATTCGATATAGTTATGTAGATATGGTATATTATATGTTATATAGATATGTTGTAGGTTAGATAAATCTGTATACTTATGTGTATATATGTATATATATATGTATATATAAACATAGTTTAATCCAGGCATAGTTGGATTTAAGAGAAGAGGTTCAATCAGAAAGTGGGTAAAGGTAAGAAAGAGTAAGGCTTCTATTTTCCTGTGCATTATTGGCATGAACACCAGGATTAAATTCTAAGACTCCTGGAAATTTGTCATTTTACACACTGTTTATCATGTCAACCCTCCTTTTAGGTGCTAGTAATGATATGACCTACCTAGGGGCAGCTAGGTGGCGCTATAGTGCAAAGTGTGCAGGGCCTGGAGTCAAGAAGACTCATCTTACTGAGTTCAAATGTGGCCTCAGATACTTACTAGATGTGTGATGCTGTACAAGTCACTTAACCCTGTTTGCCTCAGTTTTCTCATCTGTAAAATGAACTGGAGAAGGCAATGACAAGCCACTCCAGTATCTTTGCCAAGAAAACCCCGAATGGGGTCATGGAGAGTCAGACACGACTGAAATGACTGAACAACAACCAGACAAGATCTATATAGTTTATTTTTAAGCTTACGTCTTTTCCTTCAGTTGATTGTAAACACCTCGAGTACAAAGTTTTCTTTCTTTTGTTTTTGTGTTGTCAGCTCACAGTACTTGAAACATAGTAGTATAGTAGGTATTTAAGAAATGCTTCTTAATGAATGAGAGAATAAAATAGTTTATTCATTAAGTAAACCACCTGTCATGCCATAGACCTACTGTAAATCTGGCACCCCCCACTTTTCTTCCAAAAGAGGCAGCTCAGTAGCACAGTGGATAGAGCTCTGGGCATTGAGTCAGGAGGTCCTGAGTTAAAATCTGACCTCAAATACTTACTGTGTGACCCTGGACACATCACCTAACCTCCGTTTGCTTCATCGAATAAATGTAAAATTTATAACTAAAATGGGAATAATAATAACATCTACCTCACGAAGTTGTTATGAGTATTAAATGAGACGATATTTGTAAAAAGCACTTATCAAGGGGCAGCTAGGTGGCGCAATGGATAGAGCACCAGCCCTGAAGTCAGGAGTACCTGAGTTCAAATCCAGCCTCAGACCAAACACTTGGCACTTACTAGCTGTGTGACCCTGGGCAAGTCACTTAACCCCAATTGCCTTTAAAAAATAAAAAAGCACTTATCAGAGTGCCTGGCAGGTACTGGGAGATATGTAAATGCTTATTAATAACCCTTCCCTTCCCTCCTCAAAAGCAAGGCCTGGAGCCTGGTTTCTTGGCTCCTTCCTATGCTTTATTAGTTTTACCTTTCTCCCCCAACCTGGTTTCCTCATCTCTCAGCTTTCACCTCAGAAGGCGCCCCAAGATCCTCCCCCTTCTCCATCTTTCTCCTTGAAGTCAATGGATGACTCTTCTTTGTTATTTTTTTTAAATCGGAGGTTTTATTACTGGTATCTAAAAGGAAGGTTGAAATGACGAACAAAGGGTAAAATGACAAATTTTCAGCTTTAGAATTTAATCCTGGTCTTTCATGCCAGTAATGCACAGGAAAATAGTCTTTCTTTCCTTTCTCTACTTTCTAATTGAACCTCTTCTCTTCAATCCTATCCCTGGAGTCACATAACCCAACTCTGCCTTGATCAAGCACTGGGATGGGTGGAATTATGTAGATTTAGAGCTGAAGAGGAATTTAATGGTGATCTCTCTCTCTCTCTCTCTCTCTCTCTCTCTCTCTCTCTCTGTCTCTCTTTCTGTCCCTCTCTATCTCTCTGTGTCTCTCTTTCTCTCTCTCTCCCTCCCTCCCTCTATATATAATGTATATAATTATATATCTACATGTCTATATAGATAAACATGTACAACAGGTATATTATATATTATATTACATGTAATATATAGATATATAGTACGTTAGAGCTGTATATGTATATATACAGATATGTGTATATATATCTGTATGTATATGTCTACATATGTATGTATATGTATATATACACATAGAGTTTAATCCAAGCAAAGTCCAACTTCTTTATTTTACAAATGAGGAAACTTGGGCCCAGAGGAGTTCAGTGACTTACCCAAGGCTATACATGTAGTAAAGGTGTTGTTTGTTTTTTAAAGTAGGATCCTAGGTCTAAAGTTGGAAGGCCATCTCGTCCAATCCCAAACGTTAGAACTGGGATTTGAACTCATGTGCTCTGACTCCAAATCAGTGCTCTTACCCCCTGTATGATGCAGCTTCCCAATGAAAAAGGCCCATACTGATTGGCACAAACATACATGCCACCCCCATAACTGATCTCTGGCATTACCCTTAAGGTAATTGAATGCTTAGTATACATCTCATCCCTTAGACGTTGTGCCCATGAAAGGTACCTCCAACATCATTACTACCACTTGTTTCACCGGTTTCCCTAGGGAGACTAAAATATCTTCCCATATATACATGGCAGCTAGATGGTGCAGTGGTTAGAGTGCTGAACTTTGACTCAGGAAGACCTGAATTTAAATCCAGCCTTACTGGCTGTGTGACCATGAGTAAGTCATTTAGCCTCTGTCTGCCTCAGTTTCCTCATCTATAAAATGAGGATAATAATAGTGCCTACCTCCCAAGGTTGTTGTGAGGATAAAATGAAAAGCATTTTGCAATCCTTAAAGTCTTATGTAAATGCTAGCTGTTGTTACATATCTAAAACATTTATCAAAGATCTTAGGATGCCATCTTTGATGAGGACATTCTCCTAAAATGGCTCATATTTCTATAGTGTTTTGAGGTTTACAGATACATTTCTCATAAAAAGCTTGTGAAGAAGGTAATACAAAAATCATTACAGATGAGGAGGAAGGTGGTTGGAGAGACAAAGGGTCTTGCTTAAGGTCACACGACAAGTAAGTTGGCAAACCTGTATTTCAACCTAGGACTCCTGGTTCTAAAGCACTCATTCTGCTGGCGCATGCTGGGTTTTTCACCATGCCCAACACATAGTAGGTGCTCAAATGTTTATTGATACTGGCTGTAGTCCTTTTCTAGGGATGATGTCATAAGGTCATAGGATTTAAAGAACTCGAAAGGACCTTAAATATCATTTAGTCTAACCCCCTAACTTTGTAGATAAGGAAACAGGCCTAGAATGGTTAAAATGATTTGCCCAAGGTCAAAGGGCAAAGAGTAGCAAACTATTTCAAGCTGATTTGGATTTGGTTTGGCAAGGCTTTCAGGTATCTATATCCTTCTAGAACCTGCTTTGGAGCCAATGACTCTGGGATGGCAATTCTTCCCTTAAGCCCTCTGTTTCCCCAACAATCTTCCCCTCCCACCCATCCTCCAATGCCTGGCACCAGACTTCATACTGTACTGCAAGGCAATGCCTTCCTTTCTCTTTTCTTCATGGCTATGGGCTCCTCTGATGTCTTCTCCTTACCCAGGCTTCTCAGATATTAAAAATTCCTTATTTGGTCATCAAATAGTCCTCCCCCAGACTTCCTACCTCCTATACCATCCTCTCAGTCACCTTCAGTGACCTCACATTTGTCTCCTTCCACTCTCCTAGAGGTCTTTATGTCTGCAGCCCCTACAAAGTTCTAACTTGTCTTTGACTCATGCCTACAGTTCCCTATAGTTTCACGATAGAACCATCCTGAACAGTAAATTCTAACACAGTTCTTTCCATTGATGAGGACAAAGTTCTGGCACAATATCGTACCATGTCAAACTGGTTTGAATATTTCCCCACCAACACGATCAGTTGACCAACCATCGTGCACAGAGACATAATCAAATTGTACCCATTTACATGGTGACTTTGGATTTCCTCCACCCCATGGTCAAAGGAGAGAAAATTCAGTCTCGCCACTTCCTAGACAGAGAGCAACAGTTGGTCATGAATTAAAGCTTTTGTCAATGTAAGATAATAGCAAGTTACATGGAGATTTCTCAGGAAATTTATATCACCCACACAAACCCCAAAGAATGACTCAGGACTCGTTGCCTCTGATTCCCATGAAAACAGCCCTGGTCTTGTCATTGAGCTATTTTGCAAACAACAGCCTGAAACCCCAGTGTGTTTTGTCTTTCCTTCTAAATGTGTGCCTTTATACCTTGGGCGACCTTCAGTCTGTGCCAACCCTACAGCCTCCAATGTGGGAGTAAGAGATGGCATGGGAACGAGGGTTAGCAGAGTTCCCTCAGTGCCTCACTCCTGATTTCCCACTCCTGGATATTTGGATCTTGACTATTTTGGACATCTCTGAACGAAATCATTTTCTTATTGCCTTGGGGGTTAATTGGAAGTGCAAAGACATGGGAGTTAGGAGACTTGGCTTGTGTCTTTGACTTTTGTTAATTCACTGTGTGAATGTAAGCAGATCGCTTAACCTCTTTGGGGCTCACTTTCTTCATCTATAAACTGGGGGAGGGGAGGCATGGAGTAGATGATCTTTAAGATATTTCCCAAATCTAATGTACTATGATTCTTCATATTTACTAATAAGCACAATGCAGGGAGTCCCAGAAGACTTGGGGCAGTTTGAAGTCATTGTTTCCATACTGCCCTAAGCCTTTTGGGTTGTCCTATATAATTAAAGAGGATCAAAATGGCATCCCTATGTTGGGGTCAATGTCCAGTTTGTCCCACTGTGACTGATCAGATCAGTATGAGCTCAGAAGGCTCTACCACAAGTCCTGTATAAATGACACTGTTCTAGGCACAGAGGGGAGGTCATGAAGAAGTATAAAATGTGGCCCTTGCACTCATAAAAGTGTTCAGGCTTATCTGAAGAAAGCAGAGAACAGTACCATTGGGCCCAGAGATGGTGTGAGAATGAGATCTAGATAGTAGGTACAATTCAGTTCAGTTGAAATAACTGTAGGTTGGTGTGTTTAGGAATGGCTTAAACTTGGATCTGATGGATGAGTAAGTCTTGGGCTATGATTTGGTTGAGTGGAGAGGAAGAGGGAGGGTATTTCAATCAAATGAGGGAAAGGTTAGAAATGTCAGCAGAGCTTGCTTTGACACACTTCACATTGCCTTAGCTACATAGAATATCCTGTCTTCTCAGAATGTCATCACCACTTCTTTGCCTTGCTTCAAGAAGTCCTTCTTCTGCTCCATTCATCCTTGTCATCAGCCTCTGTCTTTCTCTTAGCCTCCCCACTGTTGGCCTGTCTTCGCTATGGTGCCCCACTTTGCTTTGCCACATCCTGCTGCAATCTGGGAATGATTCTTTTCCCTCTAACCTACTCTTCCTGCTGCGACCCAGGGTACCCCGTTCTTACCACCCTGACAAGAGCCTCCCATGTGTCTGACAGCTGGACGGGTTCCTCTCGCATCCTTGTTCAGCTTCTCATCTGGCTCAGCAGAACGCCTCCATTTCATGCCCATTCCTCTTTGATTATTTTCAGTCCTGGGAGTGACGCATGTTTCTACCGCAGTTTGTTGGCCCCAAACACCCCAAAGCTGTCAGCCTTTCCAGTTTGTGAACCACTTGTTATTAGCCAGTCTCTCTAACTGGACAGGACCCTCAGGGAGAAGAGGTCAGTATAGGGACAGCTCCAAGGACCTCACACCACTCAGGTGAATAAACTATAAGTAATCAACTCACACTTGTATAACATTTTAAAGTTTATGAATAACAAGCCTGTAAGGTAGATAGTATAAGTATTATTACCATTTACAGATGAGGAAACTAAAGCTCCTAGAAGTGACCCAGGATCATACAACTCTAAAATATCTCATCCTATACTGTCTATTCTAGTCAATCTGGTCTACCCTGGGGCAGTCCATCTCCCAACTCAGTGCCTTTACCCAGGCTGGCATGCTCTCTCTCTTTCTACTTCTGCTAATAGAATCCTTATCTTTCTTCAAAGCCCAGCACAGGGATCACCTTCTACTGCAGCCTTTCCTTATCCCTCCTCATTTCCTCCCCTTTATAATGCCCCTCTCCCACTGTATTTTTTTCTTTGTTTATGTAGCATATACTTTCATGGGAACCATTTACTCCATTCTCAGTAGAATATAAGCCCCCTGAGGTCAAGGACTACTTAGTTTTGTTTGTTTTTTCTTTGTATTCCCAGCACCTGACATAGTGGCATGACAAATGAGCCCTCAATTGAACTGAGGTGTTAGAACTAGGATTTGAACCCAGATCTTCTGATCTGGGCCAGCTGTCTCTCTATGGAGTTAAAATAATGCAATACAGTCTGGGAATTATATAGAATTCCCTTAGAATAGTTTCTCTTACCCTGGGGTCTTCAGACCCCTAGATTTCAGGGCATCTGTGAACTTGGATCAGAAAAAAAATGAATTACATCTTTATTTTCACTTCACTCTAACTGAAATTTAGCATTCCTTTCAATTATTGAAAAATGTTCTTCTGAAAAAGGGTCTGGCTTTATCAGACCGCCAGTGTGGGTCTGGGACACAAACAAGGTTGAGAACTTCTGCCTTAGACCATGGAACAGTAAGAGGCTCCTGTAGCTTCAAGCTTATTCATTTGTCCATCTAAGACATAGGCAGGAGAGAAGGGGAAAAATAGGAAAGGGAAGGGAGGGAGTGCTTGCTTCTATCATTGGATGTTCTACTCTGAGCAGCTTGGTAATTTTAGAAATTATAAACAGCTTGCCACTAAATCATTTTCCCCTCTTTCTACCAAATGGAGCCAGACCAGTTTCCTTATTATCATTATGTCATACCACTTTGAATTTGGAACAGTAAATTGAATGAGAAAAGTTTGCACCCTTCCTAGAGCCAAACATGCAATCCCTATCCCTTTGCTGGAAGATGGGGCTGGGGGCAGCTGCTGCCTTCTGATGTCTTCAGGTGTAAGAAGTGTGGAAATTTGTAGGTCACACGGCAAATGAGATGCAACGACATTGGCATGAACTTGGCTTATTCCCATGCCTTGTTCACTAGTGTATGTCTTTATGTATTAAAAAATAATAATAAAGAGGACCCAGTTTAGTCTCCACTTTGGAGTTCATTATCAGGAATAAATGACTATCTGGGCCATGAGAAAATGGGCTTTTACACTGCAGGGTTTATGGTTCTTTCTGATCACTCTTTTATTCCCCAGTTATTACAGGTCTGGACTTGTTTCTTTTCTGAGGCAAGAAGCAAAAATAAGTATACATTTGACCCATTCCCTAGAAATGTTTACCTGGCTAAAAATACTCTAGCTTGGTATTATTTTTAGAGGGATTTATATTCGAAGTATATAAATTGCCAACTTTGATGTGTATTATTAGGCATGAACTGTTCGTACATTTTATAACAGGAAGCTTCTGGTTTTCCATTGAGGAGAACTGGAACTCGGTCAGAAACTTGCCATTTGAAAATTCCTAATGTTCTAACTCAATTGCTGTCTTCCAAAGCATTTTGTCATAGACCTTTCATGATTTGGCCATTGGACGACTGGAAAGCCATCAGTCACCTCTGAATGTTTGAGTCCATTTTGGAGATCCTGCCATGTTTTAAAGGAAATCTCCCCTAACCTTTGTCTCCACAGGCTGGTGACATTTTGCAATGTGTTGCCTTTGGATTGGTCTATGATCAGACATGGTGCTTATTTTAGAACTGGAAGGAGAGAAGAGACATCAATAAAATAATACTGAGTGGAAATACATTTTGTGGTTTTAAAATATCTGCCCTGGTTAGGAGAGATTACTTGTGTGTGTGTGTGTGTGTGTGTGTGTGTGTGTGTGTGTGTGTTTAAATCACTTTCAGTTTTCTCTTCCAGACAGTTGGAAATTGGTGGTGGGAAGGAAGCTCAGGGTTAGAGAAATCTGCTACCTGCCAAAGCATCCCATTCCATTCTTGTGGACAGCTGTGAAATCTGTTTCTTCGTCACTTACCACCCTTGGTGCAGCACCTGGTTCTCTCCCCACCCATAGGAATGCTCCTTTCTAGTCTCACATTACCACAGGATTTTGGATTTGGAAGCGCCTTCAGCAGCCATGTACTCCAATCCAAACCCCACAAGTGGTCATGCAACCTTTGCTTGAAGACATCCAATCTAAGGAGGGAAATGTTCTGTGTCTTGAGGCAGCTCAATTTCACTTCTGGATAGCTCTAATTCTTAGGAAGCTTCTCCTGACATTTAGCCAGGATTTACCTTTTTGTAGCTTCCATCAATTGCTCCTGATTCCTTCAAACAGAACAAGGCTCCTCCCTCTTCCACATATCAGCATTTCAAATTTTTGATAATGGCTATCATGTTCTCCCTGGATCCTCGCTTTTCGAAGGTATATATATCCTTCAGTTCCTTCAGTCAGCCCTCATATGACATGGACTCAAGGTCTTTCACCATCTTAGTTACCCTCCTGGGGTTGGACATTCTTCAGTTTATTAATATCCTAAAGTTCAGCATTCAAAACTGAAAATGGTACTCTAACTAGGGCAGAGGATGGCAGGGCTATTGCTTTTGTCTCTTTTGCTGCTTCATAATTTTACTTTTGCCCTTTAAATGAGTGTCCCCACCAGGCTCTATCCTCTGTCCTTTCTCTTTTCCCTCTTCTCTTTCTTCATTGGTGATATCATCTGGTCCTATAGTTATAGTAATCACATCTATACAGATGACTCCCAAATCTACATAGTCAACCCAAATCTGCCTCCTTAGTCCTACATCTACAAATAACCTATGGGCATTTCCACCTCAAAAGCAACATGTTCAAAGCAGAATTCTCACCGTCCAACAAAACCTATACTCTTTCCCAACTTCCCAACTTCTGTTGATGGTATCACCATTATCCCAGTCATCCAGTCTTGTAACCTCAGTCATCGTTGGTTCTTGCCCTTTGACATCAAATCAGGTGTCAAATCCTGTTTATTCTACCTCCAAAACATCTCTCACACCTGTGTCCTCTCCATTCATACTTCAGTCTCTAATGGTAACTTTGTCACCTTCAGCCTGAGCTATTTTATTAGCCACTTAACACCACCTCCCCCCATCCCTTTCCCCAAAGTTAGGTAGCACAATGGAGAGAGTGTCAGGCCTGGAGCCAGAAAGACTGGACTTCAAATCTTTAGCTTTAGACACTAGCTGTGCGAGCCTTGGCAAATCACTTAACCCTGTTTGCCTCGGTTTCCTCATCTGTAAAATGAGCTGGAGAAGGAAATGGTGAACAACTCCAGTATCTTTGCCAAGAAAACCCAAAAAAATGGTCATAGAGAGTTGGACACGACTGAAATAATTAAACAATCAACCCCATCTTTCATCTATTTTCCATCTTCTGCCATCCTCACATAGCTGCCAAAATAATCTTCCTAAAGCACAGATCAGACCATATCATCCATATTATTCTTTTTGCTTTCAGCCTTCAGTACCTCCCAATTTGGGGCCTTCCATAATATGGTTCCAACTTCCTTTCCCAGATTTATTTAAAGCTCCTTCATACTCTTTAGATTTTAGCCAAACTCATTCTTTGCTAATCTGGCTTCCCACTCCTCTCATTTACTGTGCTGACAAAGGTTGGTATGTGTGGCTTGTACACTTCATCTCCCCTCAAATCTCTTTCCCTTCTAGGTCTAGTTTTGGTGCTACCTCCAAGTAAAGCTTTTCCCAGTTTCCGCAGCTGAATGTGATCTGTCTTCAGATTAATGCTGTGCACCATGTCTATTCCTTTCCTTTGACACCATCGCATTCTGCTTTAAGTTATAATTATATGTGTGCATGCTGTACCCCTACATTTGATTGTAAGCACTCTGATAGCAGGTGCTGAATCATTTGTCATCTATGTATCCCCAGATCCTAACACGGTGTCTTGCATGTCTGTACATTGTTGTAGGAAATTCTCAGTGAGGAAACTGCCTCTGCCATTGCAGTTCAGTCACTATTCTGCAACGGATAGTCTTAGGGGGAGTCCTGGGACATTGGAAGGTTAAATGACTTACCCAGAGTCGCACAGAGAAGGATGCAAAAAAGTAATACTTGAAGCAAGGTCTTCCTGACCCTGAGGCAGACTCCTTTTCCGCTACACTGGGCTGCATCTTGCCTTGCATGTAGTAGGTGCTCAGTAACTTGTTTACTGAATTGAACTGGTCCTGGAGCTAAGCAGAATAAATGTACCATCTTTTCCAACTACCAGCCCTCTAGATACTGGAGGTCAGTGATCCTGGCCTCCTCTAATTTTTCTCTTCCCTATGCCAAAGATCCCTAGTTTCACCCATTTCTCCTTCAGGGGCATGGTTCAGAATCTCTTCTCCATCACCTTCCTTTGGGACACATTCCAGTTTGTCAACTTCCTTCCTACAATATGGTTTCCAGAAGTGAACTTGGTGCTCCAGATGTGGTCTGAACAGGACAGAATCCAGAGGGACTGCAATTCTGTTCTGAACAGCGTTTCTCATGATGCTACCTAAGACTTGCCTTCTATTTGGCACCATTGACATCTATGTAGCACAGAGCTCCCTAAAATGCATATCACATTCCAGTGCAGGGTGTGTGTGTGTGTGTGTGTGTGTGTGTGTGTGTGTGTGTGTATTTTAACTCTATCTACCAGATTTTAAGCTTCTTGAGGCCAGGGACCATGTCTTATTTATCTTTGTATTGTTCCCATCACCTAGCACCATACAATATATGTGCTTTATTTAAGTGTTTTAATGCTTAATACATGTTGATAGAATTCATTTGAATTGAATGCCTCTACTCTTTTCATGTGATATATTGGTTGATTTTCCTCTTGATTTCTTTTTAAATTATTGTTGGGAGGGATAGCTCACCGGGTAATTCAAGGGGAAGGAAAGATATATTTAGAAATGAAGGCATAAAAACCAAAAATATTTTCAAAATAGATTGTAAAAAATTGAGCACCACTGGAGCAGAATCATGAAGTGGCTGAAATTTGTCTCATGGACTTTTTGAGGTGCCCCTTTCTCCTTAAAATCATCATCCTTTTTCCCCCTCCCTAATGGAAAGCATAAGGATTCCCCTATCTAGAAGGAAGGTGGTAGTTCATCTATCCTTGTGGAGCCCTATGATGATGGAAAATCCAGTTTCCCATTGGGATTTGCTACTGTGCTAGCTTGTTCTGTGTGATGGAGGCTGGAGATAATGACGTCCTTCAGGTTGGTCGACAGTGAGCTCAATCACAGGCTGTGGTTGCCATTAGCTATTAAATCTTTCTGGGACTCTTTAGTAACAGCAGGCAGCAGTCATTATTTTCTCATTAGGTGTCACTTTCCAAAGTCCTTGGGTGCTTTGAGCTCTCCTTTCCTACCTCCTGTTTTTGGAAAGATGCTTCTCCTGCTCATATCTACACTCCCCACAGGTCTGGTAGTGTAGTGATAGCACCTCATTCTCTCCTCAATTGTTTTTAGGTGGTCACAATTCCCCCAAGTATCTGGAAAGAGTTATTAAAATTACTTGGGCCTCCTACCGGAATCAGGTTTGACCATTTTTGTTTGTCACGAACTCCTTTGGCAGGCTGAGGATGCTTATGGATATCTCTGAATACTGGTTTAAAATAAATGAAATAATACAATTACAAAAGTAATCAATCATAATAAATATGGTTATCAACATGTTTTTCAAACACCCAAGTTATTGGCTTCCAGGTTAAGAATTTCCAAGAGTGAAGTGGAGGAGGAGGGGCACCAGGCACTCCTACTAGCATTACTGTTCATTGGGGAGGGAAAGATGTTCCTGTTGCACATCTGTTATTCTAAAAAGAATATATTTTTTTTTAAATTTTAAACTTTTTTAAATTAAATTTTTAATTTTTTTTTAAAAAAGTTTTAGTAGCACCATGGAATCACAGAGATAGAAGGGGCCTCAGGGGGCCACCTAATTCCACTAACAACTGAACAGAATCTATATTCTATGGTATCTCCAGAAATGGTCACGTAGACCCTTCTTTGAGGCCTCTCAATAATGGAGTTTTCCTTCTTTTAAGTCAAAGTTTGTTTCTTTATAATTTCTACCTATTAGCTCCGTTGTTGTTATTCAATAGTTTCAGTCCTGTCCAGTCTTAGTGACCCCATTTGGGGTTTTCTTTGCAGAGATACTGGAGTGCTTTGCCATTTCCTTCCCTAGCTCATTTTACAGATGAGGAAACTGAGGTAAACAGGGGTAAGTGACTTGCCCAGGGTTACATCGCCAGTAAATGTCTGAGGCCGGATGTGAACTCAGAAAGATGAATCTTCCTGACTCCAGGCCCTGTGCGCTATCCATTGTACCATCAGCTGCCCACCCACTGGCCCTAGTTCTGCCTTTTGGGGCCCAAGAAGAAATGTCTTAATTCATCTTCCATAAAATGGTCCTGAAGATACATATTGAAGTACTGATGTCTTCTTCTTCTTGTTATTTTTCCTTTTGTAAGATAAACACTCGAAACACTTTCAAATATTTTTCAGGTATTTTAATAGCAGGTGTGTCTCCACACCATAGTAGTTGATCTCTTCTGGACTCTCTGCAGCTTGTCAACGACCTTTCAAATGTGGCACCTAAAGATGAGCCCTGTCCTTCACAAGTGACATACAGATGGCAATATAGCTTCCTGACTATCACCTCTCTTGTTCCGAGTAATCTGCTTTTAAAAATTTCAACCAAATATCAAATTAGCTTTCTATTGACGTTGGTGGTGCCTCTTAATAAGGATAGGACCGGGGAGTGAGCTTTCATTCTCCTGAACCAATCTGATTCATTTCAATTCAACAGTCATTTATTAAATAAATGCTTTTTATATTCTAGAATGTACATTTTATAGAGGCAACATTTCCTCAAGCCAGAATGTCATGAAATGTTGGCTCTAAGGTTCATACTTAACATCTGAGCCATTTTTGAAAACTTCTGCAACGTTCTGAGCTGTTTCAAAACTGTTGGCATGGTCACTGATACCATAGAAACCACCACTAAAGCAAAGAAGCATTCTTTGCTCAGCCAAAGCTGGGCTGCTCTAGGATGGAGGAGAAGATTGGGTAATGTGGGAGCAAACTTCATTCTTAACTATAGGGTTATGCCATCCCTGTCTTACTCTATCTCAGCGTTTTTATCAGGATGAAATGGAAGGCTGGTAATAGGGTCAGAAGGACTTTGGAGATCATGTAGCCCATCCCCCTCGTTTTACAGATGGTGGAAGTGAGGCCCATTAAAGAGGTGTGATTTGCTTAGCTTCTTTATTAGGGTCACATGCCTAGATGGTGGCAGAGGGAGATAAGAACCCAGGTCTCCTGACTCAAAATTCAATGCTCTTTCCACAACATGATGAGGTTACCTACGGGAAAGATCATTTAGAAAGTTAAAAGTATAGTTCAAACATGAGTCAGTAACAGTGAATGAAATATTATTAGAAAATAGACATTGATTTATTCTTTTAATAGATATTTATTGGTCTCTGATTATTTGTATAATGTAGGTGCTGTCGTGTATTGAAATAAATTTAAGACACATTTCATGGCCTCCAGGAAAGTTAAGTAACAATAAAAGACAGTAGATGATAAAATGTTAAATGAATGGTACAGATACTGTGTACTATAGGAGTTCAGAGGCTAGAGAGAACATTATAAATCCATTGCAGAAGGCTTGGTGGTGGAGGAGAGACCTGAGCTAAGCCTTGAATGATGTTTTGATTTTAAAAAAGAGGAGGAAGGACATGTAAGATTTTAAAAGAAGCCAGTGTGGTAAAGTGGAAAGATGATTATTTCTGTAGTCATCAAATCTCACCTCTGATCTAATCTGTGTAACAGGGCAAATCGCTCTGCCACCCTGGGCTTCAGTTTCCTCATTTATCAAAGGTTGACATTGGACTACATGGCCTGTCCAACTCTAGATCTGTGCTCCATATACTTAAGAGATATAAACTAAAACAAAAAACTCCTGATTTTTCCTGGGTTCTGCATAGAAGTGTGGGCAATTTCCCAGGGAGGCTTTGAGCCTAGTTTACTTGGGTTCCTAGGGAGGGTCCAGTCACACAATGCTTACAGACTTGACTTCACACTGGCCAGATGCTCCCATTGCCCATTGGAGAATTCCAACCTGCCTCCCAGTAGGTTATTTAGTCTCTTTACTGGGTTCATTTATTCCTCAACACTGGGAAATAGTGAGTGATCTTTGGGAGATGCACACATACGTTTTCTTGAAGAAGTAGATGAGAGACGTTTGGAGAAGTACAGGCAATTAAGCCATTCCCCATCATTGGAATGAACCCTGAGTAATAGTAATAATACTGTACAAAATTTATATAGCACTCCAAGGCGTGTGAAGTGTTTTATTTATGATCCTCACAACAATCTCATGAGGTAGCTGATATTATTAACATCCTCATTTTAAAGATGAAGGAACTGAGACTCAGAGAAATTGTGACTTGTGTAAGGTCTCACAGTTAATGTCTAAGGTAAGATTGGAAACTAAATCCTGACTCCCCTGTCTGACAATTTAAACATAGAATGGAAGGGAGTTATCGATGCCCTCTTTGGAGGCATTGCCTTTCAGAATGTGCTTTGGCCCCTTTACCTGACTGGGTCTAAGTTTCTTGGTCTTGGAGATTGGGTATGTGGTCCATGTTTTCATTCATGGAGTTTGGGATCATAGAAATTGGTTACATTGAGTGGGGACCCTAAAGGGAAGGGAAGCACTCACTTGCATGTGAGTCTACACCCACCCACTCACATCGACACCCATACAACCCAACATACAGGTTTAGTAATTCTTTGTTTCATATATCCATGCACCCAGAGGCTGTGTCAGAGGCCTTATTATAAATCGCAGATAATGGCAACAATGGAGATTTGTTATGAGAGATAATTATGAAGTTAGCTCACCACAAAGCATTATCATCTCAGCAGTTTAGGTTTTAGTCTCTGCCCAGCATCCTTATGATGCTCTGAGTCATTCCTGGAGAGGGGTGGAGGCCAAGAGCTCCAACTATCCTACCAATCAGTGCCATCTGCTGGACCTTCCCCTCCTTCCAACCTAAGCTTTGAACTCAGGAAAGCAGAGCCCAGATGAAGATGCCACCAATTTTAGAACTGGCAGGCAGATAGATATTTGGGATGAGACCCTAAGTAAAATGGGAAGGTTAGTATAATGGATATCCCCCATTCCTGCTTTCTCACTCATTTCTCCCCTTCAGGAATTGCTGCCCTGTTTTTCTCAAGCCTCCTCAGATCTGGATGCCCAAAGTTCTCGAAGTTCTCCATCCCTCCTTCTCAGAAGGGAAGTGTGTCTGATCAAACAATAACTTGGTGGGAATTCGTTTGGTTTCCCAGCCCAACACTCTTAGTCAAAGGAATGGTTTTCTAATGAAGGCATTTTAGATCTTGTGGCATTTGGGCAGAAGAGAACTTTTTTTATAAAAAAGTATTTATTTGTTTGTTTGTTTAAAATTTATGGTATAAAACAAGAATTTCCATAACGTAGTATAATGGAAGGGAAATTTTGAGAAGTAAGATGTGGATAGGGGCCTTTTCAGCTCCCTACTTGCACTACTTAGCTGTCTACTTTGTCTATTGGTAAAGTTGGCCCTGGATGTAAGTCTCCTCTCCCGAAACTGAAGGTGTAAGAAGTGGTAGGCACTAGAAAAGTCAGGCTTTGTTCCATACCCTAGATTGGGGTGATTATAAATTACTTTCCCTGTTTTGTCCTTTAACCTAAACCTCTGAGGGAAAGAGAGATGTTATACACACACACACACACACACACACAAGAACATCATTGTAAGAAGAATTGTGGGTGGAGGGAGGAGTGAACTAAAACTCTTAGAGGAATGGCACCCCAAAACTTGACTGTTTATTGGGCACTGACATGGGGACCAGCATGAGACAGGGGAGACATTGTTTTATAGAAGATTGTCTGAAAAACGTCCAGGGAGTTTAGTGTGCTGCTAAATTAATACGGGGCAAGAATGGGAATCTGACAGAGCCTCCCCTCATTCTCCCCACTCCTACTCATCCCCCCCATAAAAATGGGATTCCTTGATTTACAGAGATGGTGAAGGACTCTATACTTGCCCAGCAGGGCCTGAAAGCGTTGCCGTGTCATTAACTCCTTATGTCCCCTGGATGAAATCTTTCCCAGCCTGGCTTCTGCTCCCTCTCATATCCATGGCAACACAACCTCCAGATTCTTCAGCTGGGTTGCTGAGTGAAAGGGAAAGCCTGTCAGCCAGATCACCTGGAGTAGAGAACCCTGTCTGAGGTAATGTGTGGAGGGTTGAGGGGGAGCAGGGAGGGATACAAAAAACACACACGTTCCCTGCCCTTTGAGGGCTTACAGTGCAGCTAGACAGACGTTTTCTTTTGTTAAGTTTTAGGAATGTCTGAGTTGGAAAGAGCCTCAGAAACTATGTGCTACAACCTACACCAGCACAAGAATTCTCTTTTGTTTGAAGACTTCCAAAGATGAGAACCCCACTACTTTTGGAGGCCATTCACTTCCAGAGAATTCCCCTTGTTAAAAAAGCTTTCCATGCATCAAACTAGCCCTATCTGCTAGCTGGCCCTAGACAACCCAGCTTCAATTTTACATCCCATCAGCCATCCACCCGCTGTTGCTCATGGACATGCTTCTGCCCTTTCCTTTGCCACCTTCCCCAAAACAAATCACTCCTTTCTGAGCACCATTCCCCTTTATGTATTGTTTTTCTCTGTTCAAATGTAAGGACCTTGAAGGCTGGGACTGTCTCCTTTTAAAAAATATTTATACCCCCAGAACCTAACATAGTGCTTGGCACATAATAAGTGAATAAGCATTTATATAGTACCTACTATGTGCCAAAAGCTTTATAAATATTTTCTTATTTGATCCTCACAACAATCCTGGAAGGTAGGTGTTATTATTGTCCCTATTTTACAGTTGAGAAAGCTGAGGCAGACAGAGGTTAAATGACTTGCTCAGGGTCATACAGTTGGAAAGTATCTGAGGCTAGATCTGTATGCAGGCTTTCATGACTCCCAGCCCAGTACTCTATAGTCTATAACCACCTAGCAGCATCTCTAAGTGCTGACTTGGTAAATACTTAATGAATGCTTTTTTATTCATTCATCAATTACAAAGGTGTCTCTCTGCAGCTTCCTTCCATCACTCTTAGTTCTCCCCTCGGGGGCCAAGCAGGATTAGTTTAATCTCTCTCCCAAAGGACAGCCCATCAGATTCTTGAAAACAGCTTTCATATCTTTTTTTCTACCCCTACACACACACACACACACAAACACACACACACACACACACACACACACACACATACAAACCAAGTTTTCTTTTCTTCTGATAAAACATCCCCACCTCCACCCTATGGTTGAACAAGCATTGATTATTTGCCCCTCCATGATCTAGAGATCCTTCATCATCCTAATTCTTCTTCTCAGGGTTCTCTTCAGTTTATCAGTATATTTTCATTTTTTATAATTGTATCTCCAGTGCTTAGCACGTAATGGACAAATAATCAATGCTTCTTGATTAATTAATTGATTGACTGACTGACTGGAGTCTGGAACTAAACAACTCCAGATGTGGTTGAATCGGGGCAGAGTGTAGCAGGATTATCACCTCCGTGGTGTTGGGCACCATGATACACTTAACATGTCCTAAAATCACATTAGCTCTTGGCTCTCCTATCACTCTGTTGGCTCATAATTAGCTTGCAGTCCTGTAAAACCCAAATGTTTTACAGGCACCCTGCTCCAACTCAGTCATGTGTCCCCCATCTTTGATGTGTGAAGTTGATTTGGAGAGCTTAAATGTAAAAGATCCCATCAGAGAAATTGAATGAATGAGAAAAAAGAAAAGTGATGTGAAAAGAGTGACAGCTTGTGTGTTCCATTGTTAATCACATAATATGAAAAGAGAAAGGAAGTTGGGTGGCCTTCCTTGAAGATGATTTGCAAACCATGGACAAGACTCACCCAGGGTGGGCAGGCACAGATGGATCACGATCTGCATTCTTGGATGGAATTTCTGAATCACTGAAATCACAGATCTCTGAAGTAGCAAAGTATTGAAGTCTAAGATTTTACACTTATCCCTTTCACATTTCATGTTATTAAATTTGGCCCAAAGTTCTAGCATGTCTGGATTTTTTTTGAAAGGATCTTGATTCTGCCATCTAATGTATTTGTTCTTCCTGTTATTTTGGGTCATAAACATATTTGATAAGCTTGCATCCATCTAAGCCTTTAAATCATTAAGAAAAATATTTAACTGCATAGAACCAAAGGCAAGAACTATTTCCTTGTTTAGTCATATCTCCAGCACCCAGAACAGCTCATCACTAAATAAATGTGTGTTGTTGAACTGTCAAAGTTGACATCAAGCATCTAATGACCCCTTTTTGGGTCCAACCATTTAACTAGTTCTGATGTGGGCTGTCATCTAGTTGCCCCCCTCCACGCACATACACACACACATCTCACCACCTTTCCTGGTCCTCCTCTACTGCATTAGCAGCCTTCCCTTCTAAGGATGAGTTTTGTCCACTCCTGTACGGATCCTGTGTATACCTTTTTATACGTGTATTGTAAAATATAAACACCCTCGTGATGTCATTGATCCTCTTTAAGAACAGAGGATAAGCTCTAAGAACTTCTACAAACTTGAGAGCAGGGACTGTTTTTGCTTTGTATCCCTAGCACTTACCTATAAGCTAAACAAGGACTTGATACATTTTTGATTGCTTGCTTAATAAGAATTGTTGTTTTATTGTTTTGGGGAGGTTTTTTGGGAAGCAATCAGGGTTAAGTGACTTTCCCAGGGTCACACAGATATTAATAAGAATTATGAGAAACCTTAGCAAAAGCTTTCTTAAAACCTAGGTAAATCACAGACACACATACACACACAGTGTTCCAAAAGTGCAGTCTTAAGTTAATAGCTAAAAACTGCACCGAGACTTTTGAAACATGCACACACAGATTCTCTTCTTCTTTCCCCTCCTTTACTCTCTTCTCTCTTTCTTCTCTGTCTCTCTCTGTTTTCTTCTTCTCTCTCTCTCTCTCTCTTTCTCTCCCTCTCTGCATATGGACACTTTTATATTTATATGTGCATATATACATATACATTGATACACATGTGCATGTATACACTTGTACTATATTGTATAATACATAGAGATCCTTTACATAGCATGTGTAGGTTATGTACAGCACCCCTTATGTTAATAATGTATTATAGATAATTATATGTAATTTCTCTCCTCTACTATTACATGCCTTTTCATCTTGACTCTCTGAGCCCGTGCAGGGAGATGAGTGCATGTGGCCTGTCTCATTTGCATGGTTGCCGAGCCCCTCCCTGGCTGACCTGCCGGTAGCACGTACCTGTTTCGATAAGCCAAGCATATCAATGTTCATACAACCGGCCCAGTGAAATTAACATAGTGGCCTTGCAAAAAATGAAAATGAGGTCAGCTCAATGTGCCCTGTTCTTCACAAATCCATATTGATTCTTCGTAGTCACCATCCCCTTTTCTAGATGTTCATCTATCATTCCTTTAATAACATGTTCTCAAATTTTGCCAGGGATCAGACTCTAGTTCTCTGGTATATACTTTGTAGATTTTATCTTCCTCCCAAAACTGGGACGATATTTGCCCCTACCCCTTCATCTCCTACTCAGAGACCTGGGTGACTGTCCCCACTAACTGGTATGACCTCATGCAATTCAGTTTCTCTATTCAAACCTCACTGTATTTATCTGTAAAATTAGGAGGTTGGACTAGATGACCTGTAAGTTATTTACCAGGTCTGTGACGTACCCTGTGATTCACCTCCCTGGCAAACCAGAGAAGTGAAGTCCACACTGGGCCCCTTTGTTATTATTTTTGTCCCCTGTGGCCCAGGAAGGACCAGGTGCAGTCTGAATGTGAGGCCACTCGGTCATCAAGCGTGGGGGTAAAGCTGTCTGGAAGTCCCATGATTCCCAAGAACATTCTCCTTCCCTGCCTTAACAATCCATCCTTCAATAATGTTGCCCTGGCTTGGAACTGTTTTCACAGCAGCCAGACCTCCCCACCCACACAGTCGAATATTTCAGCCAAGGGAGCACTCAGCCGGGAGAAGGAAGTGTCCTTTAGAACAGGGTTGTTAGGGGTGTTGCGAGGCCCCTCAATAGCCCTATTGACGTGCCTGGGCTGGATGACAATCTGCCTGCCCCCGGCTCCATCAGTCAGGCTGTGGCGGCTGGGCTCGCTGTGGTCAATAGTTGGCATGGAGGCCAGATGCTGATCTGCCAAAGCTGGGAGCCAGCATATTTTACATGCTCTGAAATGCCAGCTCTCTTTAATGGAGAGCAGCTGGTATGGACTTTAATTCCTTCAGAGTTTTAATAAAAGCAGTGTTAATCAGGTTCCAGGGGCTGCTCTGGCTCCGACTGGTACTTTCTGACTTCTTCCTTATTTGTATTTGCTTCAGTTTCTGTGTCCTTGGCTAGCACCTGTTACCTGGATAGCACGGCTGTTCCTGGGCCAAGACTCAGGTGTGTCTGTGGTGTAGGAAGCTTACCTTCCCAGGGCCAGTGGAAAAATACAAACGCCACCGCTACCTACAAGGCAGCAGCTGGGTGGCCATCAGCTCAGTTCAATTCCAAAGACATGAAGTACCACCATGGGTCCAGTGCTGGGGGCGCGAAGACAAAAATGAAACAAGTCCCTACCCTCAAGAAACTTACATTCTACTTGGTGGGATGCAACGTGTATGTATGTATGTGGGTGTGTGTATGTGTTTATACATATATATACGTTGCATGTATGTATTATATGTGTAAGTGTATGTATAGATATGCATATTTGTGCATGGATTGTGTTTATATGTGTGAGCACATGTAAGCATATATAGATGTACTTATACATATAAACACATGAATGCATGAACATACATATACATGTGTGTCTATGCATGTACATATACATGTAAGCACAGAATATATAGAAAGTAAATACAAATTAATTTTGAAAGAAGGCAATGAGCAGGGGGTGTGGGAACAGGAATTGTGTCTTGTAGGAGGTAACACCTAAGCTGAGCCTTGAAGGATATTGAGGGTTCTAAGAGGGAGAGAAAGAAAGGGAGAGCACCAGGCATGAGGGACTGCCTGAGCAAAGGCCTGGAGAGGAGAAATGGAATGTCATGTGTGGGTTGGGCAAGTTCAGCTAGAATGTAGATTTGATGAAAGGGAGTAATAAATAAACAGCCTGGAGAGAGAGGTTGAAGCTTAATTGCAAAGGATTTTGAATGCCATTTGAATATATTTATATTTGGTTAGGAGGCAATAGGAAACCATTGAAAGTTCTTGAGCAGGAGAGTGGTGTGGTCAAAGCTGTGCCTTTGGGATACTTCTCTGGCAGCCAGGTGGAGCATGGAATGGAGATGAGAGTTTGGATGCTTGGAAGGAAGCAAAGATGGTTTCTGCACAAGATTTCCTTACTGTCTTCTTGGTCTCTCTGGCTGGGAAGAGTTAGGACAGAAAAGGTGTCTACCTTCAGGCTTTTAGTAGATTCTGCCCCTTCATAAGATGTGATCATTGATGGGTTGGGATTGTTAGTCTTGGGAGAATAGGGAGTCAGAGAATTATCATCGTCACCATTTATATATTGTTTAAGGTTTTCAAAGCACTTTACAAGTATCTTTTTATCTTCGCAACAACCCTGGCGATGGATGCTATTTTTAACCCCATTTTACAGATGAGGAAATTGAGGCATACAGAGGTTAAGTGACTTGCCCAAGGCCATACAACTAAAGTCCAGATTCAAACCCAGGTCTTCCCACTCCAAATCCAGTGCATTATCCCATGTTTCTTCCCCAAGTAGCCCCATAGCTCAGGAGTTTTTATCCTCTGCTTCATACAGCAAACATAGTCATTTGCCCTCAGTGAGAACTTATCTCCCTTTTTCATCCTGGCATCTTTTTTGAGGGCATCAGGTTCTTATTTCTCCGGTCTCTGGGGCCTCCCAGTTCTCAGCTGAGATTCATGAATTCACAATTTCAGGGCACTCTATTATTTCCAAATTGAGCCTTCTCTGGATGAGGCAAGAAAGAGCACACTTTTAGAATTGGAGAATTTATTCTCTACAGTAAACTGTTCTCTCTTTGCTGGGCTGGAAGCCTGAAGTGTGGGCGTTTTTTATCCCCTCTTAAACCTTTGTGTTACCAGATGCAGGCTCAATTATGCTATTGGCATGAATACTAAATTTATGGGTTTGGAGGGGGAAAAATAACTCTGAAGTAGAAAGAGAGAAGGGGAACCCTGGGGATAGCTAGGCTTTTAATGTCGAAATATAAGATACAGGCAGCTAACCTCAATTTCTCTGAGGATTTCAGGTAAACCACATTGTCTTCTCTGGTTTCTAGGGAGCCCTTTGGTTTTTAATAGAATAATGAACATGCACTTAGACAAATCAACAAGTATTTCAAGGATCAACAGGTATTTATAGAATATTTACCTATTACATGTGCAGACTTGTCCGAGGCCTGGTGGAAGATACAAAAAAATTATGAGCCATGGTCCCTGCCCTCAAAGACCTTAAAATCTAGTTGAAATTCCGGAACTAAGGCATTAATTAGAGAGTAATTGCAAGCAAGACTGTGTGGTTTTGGCTATAAGTGCAAGAATTTAGAGAAGAAATAGAAAAAAATAGCACTTCATGATTTACAAAAACATTGTTCTCCCAGCAACCCTGTGTTAGGTAGCACAAGTTCTAGGCTCATTTTACATTAGAAGGAGAGATTCTGAGGAGTTAATTAATTTCCTCAGAGTCAAAGCTAGTGAATATCTGAGCCACTGGACTCCATGTCTAGATCTCTTTCCACCATGTTGGACTGCCTTTCTCAATGGATGAGTAGGTGGTGGAGTGGATATAGCACTGAATATGGACTCAGGAAGATCTGAGATCACATTTGGCCTCATATACTTGAGTTGGGCAAGATATTTAATCTCTATTCACCTCAGTTTCCTCAACTACAAAAAAATGGTGCAAAAATCAACACCAACCTTTCAGGGTTGTTATATGAGAATCAAAAGAAAAGTATTTATAAAGTGCTTGGCACATAGTAAGCACTATATAAATGCTTATTCCCTTCCTCGGAATTTTTGGATGGGTGGGGGCAAAGGAAGAGGGCATGTCAAAGGAGAAGATAGCAAGGGAAAAGCCCTGAGGGTAGGAATCCGTCTGATATGTTCAGAAGGACTGTGAGGAGACCTGACTGACTGGAGCATTGTTGCATCATTTTAGAAGGTTTGATAAGCAAGGTACGGGCAGAATAGTTTCCAGAAACATTATTTTATTTCAATATATGTTATTGATTTTTTTTGTCCAGTACATCACAGTTGTTCTCTCCCTATCTAGGCCTAATTGTTTAATAAAAACCACAAACAACACATTTTGAAACCACATTTAATGACGTATCCAGTATTATGTCCTAGTAGATGCCAGCCTCTTTGTTATGTGGAAGAGGGATGTTAATTATCTGTGTTCAAGGACTTTCCATGGTTTTTTAATTACTCAATATTTGACTATCTTTCATTGGCATTTTCATTCACATGGCTGTTGTCATTTCATATTTTATTCTCTTGGGCAGCTAGGTGGTACAGTGGATAGAGCATGGGACCTGATGTCAGGAGGACTTATCTTTCTGAGTTCAAATCCAGCCTCAGACACTTGCTAGCTGTGTGACCCTGGGCAAGTCTTTTAACCCTGTTTGCCTCAGTTCCTCATCTGTAAGAGCTCGAGAAGGAAATGTCAAATCCCTCTAGTATTTTTGCCAAGAAAACCCCAAATAGCACCATGAAGAGTTACACACAATTGAACAATAACAAATTTTATTCTCTTGGTTCTGCTTCTTTTGCTGTGTATCAGTCCATACAAATCTTTCCATGTTTCTCTAATTTCCTCACATACATAATTTCTTGCTGCACAATAATATTGCATTATGTTCATCTAGCAGAGTTTTTTCCCCCATCATTCCACAGCCTAAAGTGTTACTTTGCATAAAATGCCATTAAGATCTCCCTACTGCCTACTGAATAAAATCCAATCCTAAGGAGCTTCTTTGATTTCAGACTTCTCTCTTACCATTTGCCTACATGGTCGCCATAGTCTTACCAAACCAGATTGCTCATTACTCCCCTGATACATCCCCTCATGTTTTTCCCACTGCAATATCCTTCCTCCACAGCTTTACCTGTCATGAGATTCTACTTGTGTTTCAAGGCACAATTCAAAAGCCACCTCACTCCATGAAGCCTTCATGTATTCCCCAATGTGTGATCTGAACTCCCATACCCTTAGGGCACTTAACTACATTCCTCTTTATATTGTTTTATTTGTTTTCTTTTGGGTTTTGTGCCTACTAGATTGTAAGCTCCCCAAAACAGAGACTCTGTCTTACACACAGCTATATTTTTCACAGAGCTCGGAAAGGGACTTTGGACATATAGTTAACGCAAAATCAAGGTTTCTTAACCTAGGGTCCATGAACTTTAAAAAAAAATTGATAACTGTTTTCATCATAATTACTTTCTCCTTGTGACCCTATGCATTTTTTTATGCATTTATTATTCTTAGGAGTGGTTCGTGGCTTTTACCAGACTGACAAAAGGGTCTATGACAGAAAAGGTTAAGAAACTCTGCTCTAAATAAATATTTGTTCAATATAATCCAGTTAAATATGAAATAATATTAGCAAGAAAATCTTGAAAATCTGGCAAATTTTTCCTCAGCTAGAAAATTTTTGATATGCATCATGGCACATTGGAAAGAACACTTATTCCGGAGTCAGGGGCCCTGAATTCAAATCTCACTCACTTCTGCCACTTACTGCCTATGTGACCTTGGTCAATCGCTTCACCCGCTTGGGCCTCAGTTTCCTCATCCGTAAAATGAAGCAGTTGAACTAGATGGCCTCTGACATCTCTTCCAGCTCTTGATCTCTGCTGTGATTCTGCTGAGACAGAAACTTATTCTGGAAAGTGACCAGTCAGAGGCTTCTAGGTAGGAGCAAATAAGTCACATAAAATTGCCTTGTTTATATAAACCACATACTTAGCATCTGTCTCCTCACCATGCTGCCCACACTTCAGCTATCATTCTCATCTCCGCCACACTGAAACCTTGGACCCTGTCCCTGAGTCCCCCACCTCTAAAAGGTAAGCTTACCTTGCTAGTAGTTACTTTGCAAACAGCTTTCCTTCTTTCCCCTTTCCATTCCCTCCTTATGGGTTGTCTTTCCCAATTAGAGTGTAAACTCTCTTGCTTGTTTGTATTTATATCCACTTAACATAGTGCCTACACATAGTAATCAATAAATGTTCTATATTCTCATTCTCTGTCTCTCTCTGCTTCTCTGTCTTTGTCTCTGTCTGTCTCTCTGTCTCTGTCTCTCTCTGCTTTGAAGGAATATGTATATGTTGAAGTGAGCCAAGATTAGTAACTGATTCCAGCCTGAGATACTAGGGTGAAATAGTTGGCATTTGTCTTCAGTTTACCTAAACAACTAGGTGGCGTTAGGTCAGGAAGAGCTGAGTTCAAATCTAGCCTAGGACATGTAATATCTGTGTGATCCTGGGCATGTCATTTAACTTCTGTAACTCAATTTCCTCTCCTATAAAAGGGGAATAATAATAACACCTACCTCCCAGGGCTTTTGTGAGTATCAAATGATATAATGTTTGTAAAGTACTTAGTACAGTTCCTGGCACCTAGGATGCATTTAATAAATGATTATTCCCCTTTCCTTCCCTCCTCCTTCCTTCTTTTCATAAGATGCCCAATGCCCTCCATTTTGTTTCCTTGGTTTTGATATTCTCCTGTCTTCTGCCTTCATTTAGTGCTTTTAATGTTTTTGAAGCATGTGCAAACATTATCTCATTGGTAAGGACAGTTATCATCATGCCAACCCACTTTAAAGATGAGGAAATTGTTGCACAAGGGTATTACATATTACTTTAATGTCATACAATGAATTAAAGAAACAGTTGTTCTTTTCATTCATTATTCTAGTATTTTTCCCCCCATTGGATTCTTCTGGCTCCATAAAACATATGTGTCCTAAGCTCTATCTCATTCTTCATTACCCATACTTAATTTAATCAGGGAATTTAAGTTAAGACATTTATGGCTGACCCTGGCTCTTGGGCCTTTCCTCAGCCTGATCTGAACTCCCTCTATTTTCCTCGTCTCCCATGTGATGTGTCTAGGTGTAGACGGGAAGCCCCCAAAGCTTATCAGTGTGAGTGGGAAACCATCATGGAAGAACAATTCACCTCCTCATTTTTCCCTGGAATTCACACCCCAATGGTACAGGTAGAGGCAGGTTCATACTCCCTCCCTCTCTCCTCACAACCCTAAGGTAGACTTGTTGAATCTCCACCTCCAGCTCCCCAGAGGGCCTTAATCACAAATTTTCTTTGGAATAATTTTACCCAAGTGATCCATGAATTCTGGTAACCTGCTAGGAAAATCAAGGGATCGCCATATTTCTTTGTCCACAAAGGAATAAAGCCATTAACAGGAGCAGGTACACTTCTTTGGGGCCACATCTCAGAAAAATAGCACTCCATCCTTTAATGTTAAAAATAGCAAAGAAGAGAAATGGGATTAGAACATCAGCTTGCAGATGGGAAAGAGAAATTACGTGCTGCTGCCTATTTGGGGGAGAAGGAGGGAAAGAAGGGGCAAGATGATCCAATGAGGTTGGGGAAGGTGGGCTTCCTTCCAAAATAGAACCCTGATCTGAGCCTTTGATTTCAAGGAGAAAGCCTTTCAAATGGACGTTAACCATTAAAATCAAAGTAGTTGGTAACTTCAGAAATGACTGAAATTCACTGACTCCCGATACAAATTGGACCTGGGTCTAGATCATAGCGTATTTTAAAAAATAACTAGAAACAGTTTGTGAGGCTGAAATTATGTTAATTTATGCAGTTCCCACTGCTGCTGAGTTTAAAAATAGCTCCATTTCAAGAAAACTAGTTGTACTGTCAATCTGCTTTCTCTTAATCGCCCCTCTCTCTTGCCCTCACCCCTTTAATTGATATAAGACTGGACACAAGGTATACATGAGGTGGTGTCCCTTTTCCTCCCAGGTTGGCCATTGACATTCAAGGGGGGAGGGGAAGAGATTTCTGATGTTGTGGGTTTTGTCTGTTTAATTTTTTGAACGAGAGGTCAAAGAGCCAGGTGTTGACCTGTGTGTTTAATGGAAGCCCAGATCTCTGACTGGCTGGTGTGAGATGCCTATGTAATTGTCCTCTGCCTCAAACACCCATGGAAATGCTTGCCTTTAAGCTTTTCCACGGCAAGGATGATGACAGCTCCTTCTCTCATATGCCCTCAGCACATAGGAATAGTCCCAGACACATGATATGGCCCAATCCACCACAAATATGAAGTAAGGAATTGCCAAGACTTAGCTATTTTATAGAATCATAGAATCATGTAGCAAGAGAAGGGACTTCAGGTATGATGGATTACATCTAAAACATATCAAGCAAGTGATTGACAGGTCTCGGTTTGAAGACTTGAAGTGATGGTGACCTCACTACCACCATCACCCCCTCAAGGAAGGCCATTCCATTTCTGAACAGTTTTAATCATTAAGAAGTTTTTCATGATATTGAGCAACATCTGCTTCACTATAATGTCCAAGCACTGGTATTAGCTTGTCTCTTCAGGACCAAGTAGAGGATGTCTAATTGTTCTAGAAAACAACTAAGTGGTGCAATATATAGAGTGCTGGGGATGGGGTCAAGAAGGCCTAAATTCAAATGCAGCCCCAGACACTTACTAGCTGTGTCACTTAATCTCTATTTGCCTCAGTATCCTCAACTATAAAATGTAAAAATAGCAGTTCCTCCCTCACAGGATTGTTGTGAGGATCAAATGAAATCATGTTGTAAAGTGTTTAGCACAGTGCCTGGCACATCATAAGCCTAATATTTATAAGTCCTTATTCCCTTCCCTTCTGCTCCACCCTGCTCCGCCATGACAGTGTTTCAGATATTCAAGAATTACAACATCAACCAAAGTCTATTGTTGAGTAAAATAACCCTTCCTTTATTCTTTTCATTGATTGTCACATGACAGCATTAAGGTCTCTGTTATCCTGGTTGCCCTTCTCCAGTCGTCCTCCACCTTATCAATATTCCTTGTAAAATATGTTACCCAGAGGTAGACACAGAACTCTAAATGTGCCAGAACAGCCCATGGTCATGAAACCAGTATGGATCAGGGGCAGCACTCAAACCCAGATATTCCTAACTCCAAAGTCAGCTTTCTAAATACAGTGCCACATTGCTTTGACTAAAGAATGTTGTTGGTAAAAATGTGGGCCGTTGTTTCACTGAGAATCATAGAGTCATCAGAAGGACTGAGCCATTCTTTGAAGATGAACCAGCCTACTCTACTCTCCCTGTTCAATTCCAGGCCCAATGCATTATCCATCTGTGGTATCTGTGTAAGATATATGTACTAATGGACCAGCTCAATGGGATGCCCATCTGACTCTGTGCCATAGTCTGGACAATAGCTGTTCTTCATCCATTTGTTTTTTCTTATATGGATAGATAGGCCAAATCTCTTCTGAGAATCTAGATCTCATTTAAGGAAGGAAGCATTTATTGAATACCTACTATGTACCAGGTGCCATGCTAAGTACTTTGTATTTATTATTTAATTTTATCCTCACAACAACCCTGTGAGATAGGTGCTATTAAGATGCCCATTTTACATTTGAGGAAACTGAGGCAGACAAAGGTTGTAACTTGTCACACAGGTAGAAAGTATCTGAGGTCAAATCTGAGCTCAGATCTTCCTGACTTCAGGCTCAAAGCTTTAGTAGCCATGTAAGAGGCTCTGGAGTCTTCTGTACTCTGATTTAGAATGACAATACACATACTGCATCTCCCAAATAATAAATGTTCTCTAGTACTAATGTTTTTATTTACTCTGATATTTGGTACTCTGATTTTCACACAAATTTTTCTATTGTTTTACTTATCACCATGTAAACTGGGCCTTATCCCAATGGAAATAAATTCTTCCTGTTCCTGGATCACCATAAATGAATTGTTCTTTTGATTCCTTTAATATCTAGAACTGGCCTTGGGGTACAGAGATATATACCTATTTTAGTGTGAGGTATTCCTGAATGAGAAAACCATAGAATCAGAACATTAGAAACTTAAATGCCATGTCATCCAATCTTTTCATTTTATTGTTAAGGAAACTGAGGCCCCAGAAAGAGAAATGACCTGCCCAAGATTACACAGCTGGATTATGGCAGAAGTAGAATTAGAACCCAGGTCTCTTGATTCCCAAACAAATCAACCCAATCCTATTTTGTTCAGTCGTAGATGTGGTTACAGGGAAAGATAACCCCCGCTTCTGACACTACCTGTGAAATGTTGGCAAGTCGCTTAACGTCCATGTGCCTCAGTTTCTTCATCTGCAAAATGAGGGAGTTGAACTTATCAGCTCCCTTCTAGGTCTCGTACAGTGGTGCTGTAAATTACACCAAAGCTTTATTGTAAATGATTCCATGTAATTCCATGGTGCCTCGGCAGCCCAATGTGCAAGGTTGCTATCGCCATCTAGTGGCTAAATAGGTAAAATGTTAGCAGTATTTTCCTTTACCTTGGCAATAAATGTATCTGAGCAAAACTTAACTAAGATTCAACCAGGGGTGGGCAGCTGCACTCCGCTCTAGCTCCGCCGAGAGCCAATTGTTAAATTATCGCCATGAGCATTTACAGATTGGAAATTGATAAACACTACAAATCAGGGCTTGGTTTTATTGTTTTGTTGATTGTCTACATCTGGAATTAAAAAAGTGAGGGAAAAAATGTTAATAATTCAGATTAATCTTAAAAAATGTGTCGCTGGTATATTCTTTTTTTGTAGAGCTAGTTGTTAAAAAGCTGCCAGCACACACTTGGATTTAACCCACACTCCTTAGCTGCTGTCGGTCTAAGTGAAAAGTTGTCCCCTGGAATAATCCGAAGAAGGATCACTGGTCTTCCAAGCATCAAAAGGGCACGTCATGGTTTTTTCTGCGGGTATAGAGCACGAATTAAGAGAGTGTCTTTCTTGTCTGCTTCTCTGACTGAATTTCCACGTCATTGTGATGTAGAGGATACTGCTGCAACAGAAGACCATAATATCATAAACTTTGTGCTAGAAGGTTCTTTAGAGATCATTTCCTCATTTTTCAGAAAACGAAACTGAGGCCCAGAGATGTTAAGTATATCTCTTCTCCCCTTCCTGGGATAATAAGGATAACTGCTTATTATCCAACAGGAGAATCTCATTTTCCTTGTTCACTCCATTCTGACTATTCCCATGTCCTATTGGCATGTCATTATCTCATAGATAACGATTGTATTGTTATATGCAGGGTGTCCCAAAAGTCTTAGTGCCTTGTTGCTCAAAACTGCACTAAGACTTTTGGGACACCCTGTATTTTGCCAAAGAGAAAGCTGAAAGTGCTAGGTCCAAACATGAAATACCAGAGCATTAGGTGATGAAATGCAGACTACAGGTGTGCCTCCTTCTTCTACTTATTTGTTTATTCATTCAAGGCAATGTGATTACATTTGGACCTTTACCATAAATCTTACTTGATCGGCTTCTGCTAATGGACAAAGAATTTCATGGAGTGAGTCAAGCAACCATATATACATACATACATACATACATACACACACATATATATATACACATATGTATATTATATATGTGTATATGTGTATATGAGTTTATATGCATTTATGCATGTGTTTGTATATATGTGTGCATGCATGTATGTATGTATGTATATAGCAAAGGTGCTAAAGCTGGTCTGGGTGGGTCAGTGTGGCCCACAGAGGCTATAGTCTGCTTCCCTCACCAGCAGCCTTCCTCTATCCCCCACCCAGTCCTGTTGTCAAACCTGGATCGTCCGCTGTTCCAGGGAGTGTGGACAGACATGAGTAAAGTGGTGGAGGAAACATAGATTAATAGAATTTAGAATTGACTTGATGATTGTTCCCTGTACACAATATTCCATCTCTTGCCTCTAAGGCCTTTTAATACATGGGTCTCCACATCTCGGAAGCATTTCCTCTTCATCGTTGACATAGCCGTTCCCTTCTTTCAAAGCCCAGGTTAGATGCCGTCTCTCCTATGAGGCTTTTTCTGATTCCCACCTCCATCCCTACCCCATCATTAGTAGTCTCACCCTTATAATCCTTTCTTATTACTCTGTATTTACAAAACAGGTCTTATTCACTCATAATGGAAAGTAAGTTATAGACATAATTGCTCAATTTTATGCTTAGGAGATTAGTTCAGTTAATGTGTTAACATACATGTTTTGAAACCAGAAGTAAGTTGATTGTCACGGATGGCTTGGAATATAATTCTCATAAAAAGGACCTTGAATAGAATATCCGGAATTTGGTTGCTTGTCCTAATTACCTCTATTGTTTTTTTTCATTTCTTTTTATTTTATGTAATGTGTACTCCTGGTAATTCTCTAAGAAGATAAGCTGCAGAATAGGTACAAGCTGTATTAGTAGAGGAAATTTTCTATACTAATGAAATCTACATCCAACCAAAAAGAAAAAAAAAAGCCATAAAAATACCATCTATCTCAAAAGGGAATTTGGAAAGTGCGTGGGGCAGTGAGATTTGTTTAATAGGCAATTACTCAGAGCAGAATTAAAGACATTTTAGTGTGGTGTTTGTTGTTAATTTTTGTTTTCTTCCCATTTCCCATCCCCTCCCATTCCTTCCATTTTTATATGCTGAATTGCAGGCTCTTCGTATTTCCTGCTCCTCTAAGCTTCTCTCTCCATGGCCTGAACAGCTACTGAGTCATAACCTTTCTCCTTTGATGTACTCTAGGGTTTGTGATGGTCATTCAGGGCCAGTCATAGATAGAGAAGAAACTAAATGTTCCAGCTGCCCCAAATATTTCAACTAGCTTACTGTAAGTAGCTTAAATTTGTATCACTCACAGGCATGGCATCTCCATGAGCAATTCGTATCCTCTGACAGACTAGGGTAGATGGGTCTATCATTTTACCCAGAAAGCAGTTTAGAAAACATAACCCAAGGTGAGGGAGGAATGAGACATAGATTTGAATCTTTGTAGAGCCTGGACAAAACTCTGGACTTGGAATCGGGAAGATGTGTTCAGTCTTGCCTAAAATACTTACTGTGTGACCCTAGGAAAGTCACTTAATATATCTCAGCCTCAGTTTCCTTAGATCTGTAAAATGGAGATAAAAGAGCTCCTGCCTTACAAAGTTGTATACAGTATGTAGGCACATTTATTCCATGGCTGCTCAGGTCTCTTATCCCTGCTTCTACTGTGCTATAATAATTAGTAGTAATGACTTAGTCAAATTTTATATAGTGCTTACATGTTTACAATGCACTTCACATATTTTATCTCATTTGACCCTCATAACAACTTTGAAAGGTAGGTGCTATTTTATTCGCATTTTATAGATCCCAAGGAAACAGGCTAAGATACACCAAGTGACTTTCCCAGGGTCACACAGTGACACACATATACACTATATATACATACAAGGGTATATATACACTTTCCTCATGACAGCCTTGGCAGATAGATGGGTAGTCCAAGTATTATTCCATTTTACAGATGAGTCATTTGAGGCTTACAGGATAAGTAAATTGTCCAAGATCATGCTTAAGGTAACACATCTTCTTGATTGAAAATACCCAGAAACTTACTAGCTCTTCAGAGAAACTGTACATATTGAAACTTCTCTTGCATCATTTGAGATCTCCTTACATGCATTGATGTGACCTGAGGGGTCATAGGAACCATCTTCTATCAAAAGAGAGACACCCAAGATTTGGACCAACGTGTCTTCTGCATTGACTGGGATCAAGGTAGGGTTACCAAAATCAAAGCTTTAAAAATAGGAGCAGCTAGGTGGCACAGTGGATAGAGCAGTGGCCCTGGGGTCAGGAGGACCTGAGTTCAAATCTGGCCTCAGACACATAACATTTACTAGCTGTGTGACCCTGGACAAGTCACTTAACCCCATTGCCTAGCCAAAAATAAATAAATAAATAGCTATAATATGAATAGAAACAATCAACTTCTGTGATCAAATACCAGCCAGGTGATGATGCTAGGTAGACGGAACTCAAACCAGCTAGCAGTGGATTCATGTTCTTCTAATTGCTTATCGAATGGTCTTCTAATCTTAAATTGTATTATTATTATTATTATTATTATTATTAATGACATATAAAGCTTTCAGATTTACAAAGTCTTTCCCATATGTTATCTTATTTGATCCTCACAACAACCCTGGGAGGCGGGTGCTGGTATTAACCTCATTTTACAGATGAAGAAACTGAGGATAAGAGAAGTTAGGTGATTTGTCCAGGGCCGCACAGCTAGTGGTGAGGCAGGATCAGGTTTTCCTGGCTCCAAATTTACACTCTATCCATCACACTGCTTAGTCGCTTCCAATTACCATGGTGGGTTCCCTACTAAAAAGAAATATTTCTGATTGTAAATAATGTATTAAATTGGCTTTCTTATTCAAATCTATGTTGTGTTATAAGCCAGATTGTTGTTACGGTTGTTGTTTCTCAGAATCTGATTTTCCAAATGTCCAGAATAGGGAGATTAAACCCTGGATCCAGATAGAAAGGTAGTAGTCAAAGATTTCCTTATTAACCGCTTGTGCCAATTACCTTGTTAAAACATCTTGGAAACTGGATTCCTACATAAGGCACGTTCATTGGCCATTTGGAAGTAGACGAAATGGAAAGGAAACACAAGACAATGAGGATTGATGTGTGGCCGTGATGTCTCTGGGCTCACAGTGCTGTGAGACAGCTGGCTTTCAAACCTTCCAGGTTTCCTTTTATAGTTCTCCATGCTGATTGTCTCTAAGCAATTCTATTGAACTGATTGCAGCTTGGTTTGTTTCTGTAACACTAAAAATCATTCCTTTCCAGGAATACTCTATTAATGGTTTCATTCCAAACAGTGATAAAATCATTAACCATAGCAAACTCACTGTCCAAGTATATGCCTTTCATTTTCCTCTGAGGCTTCTCTCCTATCTCTGTCAACCTAACCAACTTCTTCAGAGGCAAACAATAATTTCATCTACTTCCATTTAACTAGTCCTCAATCTTTTATCACATTAAGGAAAAACCTATTCATTCCTTAATTTTTAGTGTTTTATTAGGATTTCATGGAGTTCAGAAATTGTTATGATTTTTTTATATTGCTTGTTTTCCTAATATTGAATCATCTTTGCATCCCTTTATATAAATCTTGTTGATTTTTTATATATTGCTATAGGCTGTTGGTCATTAACTTTAAAAAAAAATTGCAACAATATTAATGACACTGCTCTATAGTATGCTTTTAATATCAATCTTTGCCAGGCTTGGAGATCAGAAGCATATTTGCCTTGTAGAAAGAATAAGTAGAATACCATCTTTCTTCATTTTAGAAAATGGTTCACATAACATAGGGATTATTTTTTTCTCTGAATGTCTGATAGAATTAAATTGTGAATTTATCTGGTCCTGGCACCTTTTGCAATAGTGACTCATTAATAGGCCACTTAATTTTCCCTTCTGACATTGGTATATTTGGCTTATCTCTTTTCTATTAACTATTTGTCAAATTTGGATGTTTTAATAAATATTCATCCATTTCTTTTAGATTCTCTGTTTTATTGCCATATAGCTATACTTAATGATCTCCAATAGGTTCCTTATTTCTGTTCTGTTTGTTCTGGTCTGCCATTTTTTTTTTCATTTTGAATTTTGGCAATTTGATTTTCCTTACTCCTCTTTTGAGTCAAATGCACTCACTACTCCTTTTATTTATTCTTTAAATTGTTATTATGTACACTTTTATTGATTTCTAATATTTTGTCAGCTTCCTACTCTGCCTTTGGTGTGCTTGTTCATTTTCCTGTTTTGTTAATATAAGTTTTCAATAATAGAATTTCTCTTCTGAGTGCTGATTTGGCTGTTTCCCATAAACTCTGATATTTGTATTTATATTGTCATCATCTTTAATATTTATTATTGTTTCAATCATTTGTCTTTTAGCTCATTATTCAGTAAGTCATTCATATAAGTCTATATCTTCTCATTTTTCTTGATTACTTTTTTTATTATGATCTAAAAAAGGCATGTTTAAAATTTTCTGCCTTTCTATCTACAACTTCTTTGTGTGCAGGGCACAACTAAAATTTTGCAAATGTTTCATGTGTATTTGAAAAGAATTTATCTTTTTTCTATTTAATTTCCATACATTTATCAGTTTCTTCAACACTATCCAAATCTGTAACTTCTTTATCTTTTTTGTTTAATTTTTATTTATGATAGTCCATTAGTGAGATATTGAAATTTTCCATTAATATTGATTTTTGCATCTGATTTTTTTACAACTCAGTTAACTTTTCCCTTATGATTCTCTTTTCTATGCCATTAAATACGTAACTGTTTAAAATTTATATTTTCTCATTGCTAGAGGTACCGTTAAGCATGGAATACTTTCCTTCTTTATCTCTTCTAATGATTTTGAATTTAGAATGAACTTTGTTAGGCCTCAACACTGTAATTTTGAGTTTTCTGGAGTGAGTTAAAGCCTGGTGATTTTTAGTCCATCCTATCATATTAAATCTAAGTACATCTTTTGGTATTAGGCAAATGTGTTCCTCTATGCAACGACATATGGTCAGCTTGTATTTTTAATGTATTCAGTAAGTCTTTTCTAAAAAGAAGAATTCATCCCATTTACATCCAGAGTTATAACTGTTCAATTTGACTTATCTTCTATCATTCTTTGTTAAATTATTCACTTTGTCAGAATAAAATACTGTATCCTTAATTTTACCTATGCTATTCCTTTCACAAATGTAACACACGCCAACACTAAAAGAAAGTTTCTCTATTTTATATTATTATTCATACTTCAAGTTTTGCAAAAGCTTAAAACCTCATTGAAGAGAGGAATTTTGTTCTAAAATAGCCTTCCACAACCATCTTTCCATTTGGATTTCCTGATTTTTCTTTCTTTATCTGCAATTCTTATAATCAACTGATTTTTATAGGATCATAGACAGGAAGCTGGAAAGAATCTTAGATATCATTGAGTCCAACCCAATTATTTTGCAGATGTTGAAAATGAGTCCCAGAAGGTTAAAGTTGTTTGTCAAAAGTCACACAGGTAATAATGGAGCTGGAATGTGGATCCCTGTCCCCTGTCTTCAAATCTGGGGTCCTTAACACTATCTCATCCCCTCTATTCCTTTTTATTCTGCCTCAGGTCTGATCTTATAATTCATTAGTTAACCCAAACAATTCAACAATTTTTCATTGTTCTGTAGTGATTTCATTAAGTTAGAAACTAGTTAATCATAATCATAAAGTAATTATCAATTAAAATATTTACTTTGGTATCCCGGGGCTGTATTCTGGGTGATTTTGAGAGTCAAAGATTATTTAAGTTTGACCATATCATCAAATTCTTCTTGATTTTTAAATCTTCCCTTTGTCCTTGAAAGAATAATTGGCTTTTCTGGGAAGCTGACTTGAGAGTAAATTCTTTTATCACAACTTTGGAACATCATATTACAGCTCCTGTAATTTCTAGGTTTTAGAGAAATATATTGTGTAATTTAAATTGGTCTCTTTTTATTTATGATGCCTGTCTTGTTGGCTAGTTTTATGATGATTTCTTTGGCTCTTTTGCCTCAAAGTCACATCAGCAAGCATTTATCGATGATGTGCCAGGCATAATGCTAAGAACAAGGGTTACAGTATGTGAACTCAGACAAGTTGTTTAACTTCTACATCTATTTCCTCATCTGTAAAATGGGAATAATCATATATGGTATTGCAGAAAGTGCTGTATTTTAAGTTCAAGGGCCTGGACTCAAATCCTGGTTATGGCATTTACTCTTTGTTACTTTGGGCTCTGTGCCTTAGTTTCCCCATCTATAAAATGAGAAGGTTAAACAAGACAACTTACGAGGTTACTTTCAGCTCTAAATATATGACTCTATGGCTCACCTCACAGTGCTGTTATGAGGACCAAATGAGGTAATGACTGTAAAGCATTTTTAAAACCACTAAAAACTATACAAATCAGCTATAATTATTGGGGCTGGAAAGGACCTTATATATCATCTAGTTTAATAATTCTCAAACTAACAGAATATTTTGAGGTCTCAAAGATAGACTTCAAGAAAATGAAGGATAAACTAAGATTGGGGAAATTTTGTAGCAAAGGATCATAAATTCAAACTTTTTAGACCTCAAGAACATAATATGGAAATTATGAATGTATAAATGAAGGATAAACTAAGATTGGGGAAATTTTGTAGCAAAGGATCATAAATTCAAACTTTTTAGACCTCAAGAACATAATATGGAAATTATGAATGTATTATAATTAATATTTTGTGAGCGATAGCTAAAATATATTTTGATATCTAGTTCCACACTTAATACTTCAGAGGGAAAATATCACTAGCCTAAAAACTTTCTTGCAAAGCTCTTTTTCATATTATACAGATGAACAGAGTTCTCTAGAAGAAATTTTGGGAAATGCTAAAATAGCCTCTTCCCTCCCCCATCCCTGCAAAAGAGGAGAAATGATTTGCCCAGGTTCACATAACTAGTTACTGGCATAACCAGGCCACACACCTTAGAATTCTGCCTTCTATTCTAATGTTTTGTCCATTATACCACACTCTCTCGTTCATTTTTTAAAGGCAAGGTTTCTCATAGGCAATGAAGTCCCCCTCATGGCAGCAGCAAAAATTGACCTCACTTTTTTTTGATAACTCATCTAGTGTTCTCAAAACTGGTCCACACTGTTTAGGTTGGAGTTTGCCTAGATGACATCATTTTAGAAATAATTATTTTATTTTTTCCAACATAAGCAGGTTGATTAGGAGGTCGAATGTGAAGGTAATTAAGCTTGCCTGTCACATTAGCTGCTCAAGTCACAGTGAAATACATTTCTATAAGCTTGCCTTCCTTTCATTTCCCTAGCTGTCAAACGATATGAATTAAGCTTCTTATGGGAACATTGTCTGACCTAAACGTGTTGGGGGGGGCTTAGCAAGATGGAAAAACCATGATCTCCTTCTCTAGTCAACTTATCTCCTTGACACAACTTAACTGAAGAGCACCCTCTCATCTTGTATTGGAAAAGCCTTCACTTGTTAAAAAAAAAAAAAAAAGAAGAAAGAAAGAAAGAAAGAAAGAAAGAAAGAAAACAAGGTTCCCAGCCATCTTACCTAATGGAAATGGTTTCTACAGCCAGTGCATACAGACAAGCTCTACTCAGTTTTTCAAGTTTGTTGACTTTTGTGAGTCAAAATATAAAGTCTTCAGAAATCTTTCAAGTGTCCCCTGACATAACTTCCTGGAAGGCTTTCTATGTATCTTTAGCTTTTTGGGAATTAGATTAGATCCTTTGTTCTCAATGGTAAACCACACAAGTGGAAACCTATGAGACACTATGTTCTGTATCCATGAATTAGTCTGGTGTGAGTTAAAGGGACCACAAGAAAGACATTTGGGGCATAAATAATTCATTTTCTATTCATGTTTTCAACTCACTTAAACACCACTAAAATTATCTAGCTTTTCCTACTGTGACAGTTATAAGCAGCAGAATTTTACTTTGTTTTTTCCCTCAAACTTCTTACCCTAACTTCTCTCAATTTCCCCTTTTCACCCTCATAATCATAAAATCTGAGTAGAAGGGTCCTCTAGTCTAGCCCAAATTGCAGCATACAAATAATAGTTAACATTTATATAAGCACCTTAAGGTTTGCAAAAAAAAATGCTTTATACATCTTGTCTCATTACAACCACTTCACAACTACCCTGTAAATGCTATTAATATCCCCATTTTTATAATTGAGGAAACTGAGGCAGACAGAGCTTAAATGACTTATCTTGGGTCACACAGCTAGTGTCCAAGGCAGGATTTGAATTCAAGTGTTCCTGTCTCCAAATTTGGCACTTTATCCATTAGGCTACCTAATTTCCTGAAGAAAATTCCTCTTAGCAACACCGTAACAAGTGGTAATTTGACCTTTACTTGAAAACTCTGATTACTAGCTCTGTGAACTAAAACAACTTCTATGTGCATTTCCTCATTTGTATAATGGGAACTGTATCTGGTATGGTGAAAAAAAAGTATCAGATTTTAAATTAAAGGACCTGGGCTCAAATCTGGATTTTGACACTCCTTCCTCCAATTAAAATTTCTCCACTCTGGTATAAACATTTCTATTCATTTAATAATCTTTGTATGGTGTGGTTTCAAGTCCTCTCACCATCCTCCTCTTCCTCCTCCTCTGGATGTCCCTGATCTTATCTTTATTACCACTGATATACAACACCCAAAACTTAATACAGTGATTCAGAAGAAATCCTCAGGAGATAGGGTGGTATAGTGAAAGTAGCCTTCGATTTAGACTCAAAGGACCTAGATTCAAATCCTGATTTTGCCCCTTATTATCTGAGTGCTTTGGGGCAAGTCCCTTGACATCTCTGAGTCTCAGTTTCCTTAACTGTAAAATGAAAGAATTAAACTGAAAGACCTCTAAGGTTCCTCTTGGTTCTAAATCTATGGTCCAGTGAGACCCAATGTGGTCTGGCCAGGAAAGCATACAACAAGGCTCTAGCTTTTTATAAAAACTTGTCAGCTTAGTAACTAGGCATGTTTGGGTCAAGTGGTCTGTGGCGTTTCCAAGGATGGAGATCATTTTGCCTAAATTTCTGTGACCCTTATGCTGGAGACTTGTAACCTATTCAGCTTCCTTTGATAGGCCTTCTCATACCCTAAAGGGGCATCCAAAAAATCCCCCCTTTTACCTAAAAAACACTAGCCCGGAGGGTGGGATTTCTAGATCCTATTCCTAGTTCTCCCATGATGTGACCTTTGGGCAAATGACCTCCCCTTCCTGGGACAGCTTACTTCCTTCTTTGCAAAATAAGGTGGTTGGACTCCACAGTCCCTGAGGTCTCTTACAATGGACAGATCTATCTCTAGCAGGTGTACCCTCTGTTACCAGTCCCTGGTTTAGCTTTCTAAAAGGGAAAGATCTGACTCCAGTGATTACTCTTAGTCTCCTCTTGTTCTTTGGATGATTTGTTTCCATGCCTGGTGCAACTCTATTCTTTCTGCTATAGAGCACCTGTCTTCCTGTCATTTCTTTGGAAAACATGTCTACAGTCAGGAAATGTCAGTGATAATTTACCATCAAACAATTGATTAAAAATAAAAGAAGGTGCTCTCAACATTAAAAGCTCATTGCATTTCCATCTTGGTCCTTTAATGTACCTGAGTGTGTGTAATTTGAACTAGCTATTTAAGGAGTTCTTGTCAGACATGTCTTTGACAGGAGAAAGTACATTGGTCCACTAAAAAACATTCAACGCAATAATGTGGTTGCCTCTGCAAGTTTTGTGTTTTTCCTTCGAATTTCTCAACTGGGGAGTACATATTGAACTTTTCTTTATGGGCTTGTCATATCTAGTAATACGAGTAATGCTTGAACTCCAGTGCCTCATCAACAACTTTCTACGGGACACCTACACGTACATGTACAACAGCATCTCAAAGTTACCGTGTTCAAGATGAGTGAATGAAAAAATTTATTAAGCACTTACTGTGTGTCAGACACTGTGATAAATGTTGGGAATATAAATAGAAAAACAAACAGGTCTGTGCCCTCAAGGAGCTTCCATTCTAATACAGAACCAATTTTCTTTCTCCCCATCTCCCCAACTTGACCCCCTTCTAAACTTGCCCATTTCCACTGAGATCACTGACATCCTTTCATTCATCTAGGCTTGCAGTCTTGGCACCTGTTGCCAAGATTTGTCAATTCTACATCTGTACCATTCCATCCATTTCCCCACTCACACTTTTATGTCTCCTCCTCATCACCTGAACAAGTCTCTCAATTGGTCTTACCTTTCTAGTCTCTCCTCTCCAGTCCGTCCGCCTCACAGCTCTTGAAAAGAATCTTCCTAAAAAAACAAATCTAACCACGTCATTCTTCTATTTAATATTTTCAGTGGTTCCCTTTTTGCCTTTACAATAAAATACGAATCCTTCAACCTGGCAATTCAAGTCCTCCACAGTCTAGTTCTAATTTGCCTACACAAACCTGTTTCTTCTCCTCCTCCTTCTCCTCCTCCTCCTCCTCTTTCTCCTTCTCCTCCCCCTTTTATTCCACCTTTGTTTAACCAAACTGACTCACTCATTGATCCCTGAACTCAAATTTCATCTCCTATCTCAGATTGTTTCCCATGACTGGAATCAACTCCCAACCCACTTTTTCTCTTGTTTCATTCTTTTGCTTTGTTTCCCCAGGATCCAGAACAACTCCTGGGTATATAATAAGAGATGCTTAGTAGTTCAATTATGGTTGAATTGATTTGAATAGGAGTGGGCAAAGGAGCTAAGGAACAGGATTTATACACTGGGAGCTAGAAGTTCAGAATCACTGGGATGGGGAGAGTATTGTGGGGCGGGGTGAGGGTATGTTAACCATTGAGGAATGAGTTCAGGTGGAATATCAGAAGTTTAGAGGAAGATTCACTACAGAGAGCAGAAGTTCATGGTTTCTTAGACAATCATCTTTGTCTTCTTTGTATATAGAAATGTTTGTGTATTATCCCTACTTAGCCACTCCTCATTCAACCCAAACCCTGCCTTCTTGATATGCGTTCCAATGTCCCTTTTCTTGTCCTCTGGACAGACTATCCCCTATGCCTGGAAGTTATTCTTTCATAACATACCTCTCTTTAAACTCAGCTCAAGTGCCAACTGCTGTAAGAAACTTTCCCTGATCCTCTCAGTTATCAATGTTCCCCCTTCAAATAATTTTGTATTTCTTTGTGTACGTGTTTTACTCCCTCAGTAGAGTGTAAGCCTTCTTGCACTCTCTGTTAACACTATGTTAGGTACAATTTCCTTCCCTGTCTCCAGTGCTTAAGTAATGCCTAGCACAGAGAAGATCATTGTAGTGTTCAGTTATTTTGCTCATTTCTGAATCTTCATGGCCCTGTGTGGGGTTTTCTTGGCAAAGATACTGGAGTGGTTTGCCATTTTGCTCTCCAGCTCATTTTACAGCTGAGAAACTAAGGCAAACAGGGTTCAATGACTTGCCCAGGGTCACATAACTAATAAGTATCTGAGGCCAGATTTGAATTCACAAAGAAGAGTCCTCTTGACTCCAGGCCCAGCATTCTATTCACTGTTGACACCTAGTTGCGCAGAGAGAAGATACTTAATAAAAATGTTGAATTTAATGGAGTTGAGTGTTCAAGTGAATGCAGTAATCAGATACAAGTAGGCTTTATCTGACAGGGCTTCCTGGAGGAGGTAAGTCTCTGAAGTTTTCTAGGTTAGTGGACTTGCCTTTCCTTAATATTGAATGAGAGTCTGGCACCTAAAGTAAACCCAAGGTGAAAGGGCCACAGAGCTTCTTCTAGTTTGTCAGATGGAGAGAGAAGTAGCCATGCATGGAAAGCAATCCCCCCTTGTTGGGAGACCAAGGGAAAAGCTAGTTCCTACTTTGAGGTTTTCTGAGAACCAATTTAATATTCCTTTTGTGGGTTCATTTTAGCATTTGAACGTCCCTGGGCCTTTGAAGTTAATGGTCATTTCTGGAGCACGTTCATCTTGGTCATTAACATCTCTGAGGCTACCAGGAGTTTCCAGCAAATTCCCTTAATGTGGGGGCCATCTTTCTTCCAGAATGACAAAACCTTGGAGCCAGTCAGAACGCGAGTGGGCGTCAAGCACCAGAATTGGCTTCTGCTTTAAACCTCCCTTCTCTCCAAAGACTCCAATGACCCCCCCATACACACACACACATCTAAAACAAAGGTATTTGAAGAGCGACTGTGGGCCCTTTTGATCTCTAGTGCTTAGCTCTCATTTTCCCCCGTTTTGTGTCACCTTTTGTTGTATCATTTATTTTGCCTCTTACGTATTTCAGCATGATTCTACCTTTCAAAGACTGCCCAGGTTAATAAAACACTTGCTTCCTCCTGCTAATCTAGACCATGCCGGAGAGGAACAGGCCCTTTAGAATACTGTTGGGGGTGTGCATAGGGCACACAAGACTAACACCTGCCTTGTAGCTAACCAGGTCACTTGAGGCTTTTATCGGGTGCTGTGAGATTATTTTGGAGAGGCCATAATTTGACAATAAGAATCCATGTACTAATGAACTGTGTTTCAATGAGGGCATTACTAGAATTCAACAGGTGTTTATCAACGAATGAGAGTCTGGCTTCATCTGGCAAGTCTCTGAAGTTTTCTAGGTTAATGGTTGTGCCTTTCCTTAACAATGAATGGAGCCTAAAAGCAAACCCAAGGTGAAAGGGCCACAGAGCTTCTTCTAGTTTGTCAGATGAAGGAGGAAGTAGCCATGGATGGAAAGCAATCTCTCCTTATTGGGGGGACCAATTGAGGGAAATATACAGTGTGTGGAAGGCAATATGTGAAAGGCAGCATGGAAGGATGAATAGAATACTGAACTTGGAGTCAGGAAGAATAGTGATCAAATCCTGGCTCCAACACTTAACTTAGTAGTTAAGTCCTTAGTAACTATGCTTAATAGCTAGGTCTTTAGTAGCTAATTGTTTTGTCCTTAGTAGCTATGCTTAATAACTACTTAGTACCCAGTAGTCTGTTTCTCCATAGACTTTCACTTTTGTGAAACTTCTCTGAGAGTCAGGTAGCTTTTTTTTCAAGAGTTGAAATCTGTACTTGGTTAGAGGGTAAAGGACAGGGAGGGAATTCCCAAGCTGATGAAATCAACTGGTACTTGATTATAGGATCACAGACTTAGAACTAAGAGAGATTTCAAAGTCCATCAAATATAATCCCCTTAATTTCTCATGAAGAAACTGAAGCCTAGAGAAGTTAAGTGACTTGTTCAATATCATTCATGTGTGTGTGTGTGTGTGTGTGTGTGTGTGTGTGTGTGTGTGTGTGTGTATCTGGCACTCTGTGTTAGGTACCAGGCATACAAAGACAAAAACGAAATCTCCCTTGCCCACAAAAAGCTTACATTCTACGGGATTTGGCACAAATGCCCCCTGGTTTTAAACGAGCGTTGTATATTCTCAAATTGAACATTTCTCTAGAAAAATGTCCAACTTGTTTTTATTATTTCCTATCCTGGCTTCTTTCATTATGCTATTAAAATCTAGCATGTAGGGCCAAACACACTGGCACAGTTCAGATTGGTTTCAGTTCTTTTCCCCGGGAGTTTTCTATAAGCAGCAACATTTTTTTTTTGTCCTTTTTGGAAACTCTGCACTTAACTTTGTTTTGCCTCAGACTAATCAGTATGCCGAGCTAAACTCTTTAAAGATTGATGCCTCAGTCACAACAAACCTAACTCCTGCTGTGAATTGAGAATACTGATTAGGGTGCCAGTCCTTCATTAGCAAGACAGATTTGGCCTGCGTCATTTGCATGCAGCCGCCTGAACTCCTCAGACCAAGGCACAAGTTCCCCTTCTGCATTGTGACTGCGGACCCGAAGCCTGACGTCCAGCCCCTCTGAAAAGCCTGAAGTGGAATTTGGAAGGTGGGGCTCTAGGGGATGCTTAAGGCATCAGAGGAATGGATGGCTGTTTACTCCATTAGGAAAGCTAAGGATTACAGTGCCATGGAATGAATCCCTGCCAGCTGGGAACGTCTGAAAAAAAAATCCAGTGAATTGCTGGAGCATGCTGGTCTGACATACATCCCTGCAAACATTAAGATCTTTTCTTGGAGCTGAGAGTGCACTGAAACTTTGGGTATGTTTTGGCAGTTGAAGCCACAGGCTCTGCCTTTGTTGGCTGGCCAAGCCCTTGATTGCCCTATGAGGGAGGGTGTTTGGAAAAGATACATTTGACTCTTTGGAGTGTACAGAGGCCTGGGGCTTCTGTTTATTTATTTTTAACATGAATATGTATGTAGTCTGGCAAATTTATTAGATGCTGAGGTGAATATGAGAGAGAAGAGATGACTTTGCAGAGGTATTTCAATTCTTTCCTGCCACCGAGGGATGAGGTTTCAAAAAGAACGAAATAATCAAAATACTTCTCGTAATTTTAGCAAGAACCCTACTGGCCAGAAAGAGTTAATATAGCTCCCTAAAGAAACATGGCTTATTTTTTTTTCCTTGGCAGTTAAAAACCGCATATTCCCAATAATTTGAACATTTAGGGAATGGAGTATCTTGTTTAAGTTCCCCAGTTAACTGAAAGCAAAGCAGAATTATTATTATTAACATTATCATTATCCTTATTATTATTGTTGTTGTTGTTGTTGGAAAAGCACGGCCAGAAAAATAAAGCCCTATTACTAAAACCTTGCTATTATCTGAATTCAAATGCACCATGTCAGCGAATGCTATCCTTTTAATTCCCCACTGAGGAAAAACCTCATCTAACACAATTAAACTATAAAATAGGTGTAAGCTTTGTTCACCAGAGCCAGAGTCTGTGGCTTTCACCTTCAAAATAGAGCCAAGGGTTTAGTGTTCTCTTTAGGACTCTTGTCCTTGAAAGAATCTTCCCATGCGAACTCTGGTTGAAATCATAATGGTACTAGCTAGCCCCAGTATTAATCGATTCTCTCTTGGTTTGGGTCCCATAAAACAAATATTTTGAAGGGAAACAAAGGAGCAATAGAAATAGCTCTGGGAATTGACTGATAGATAATAGCTGAATGATGACTAAACCAGACTGAATCCTCAGTATATTTTTTTTCTTTCTTCCTATAGATTACTGTTCAAGCTTTCAAGTTAAAAAAAAAATCTAAAACGATATTATTTGTTATTTTAAAATTGCATTCTTAAATTAAAAGACTATAGTGACTTTTCTGAGAAGGCCTTTATCTGGGTTGGGGCAGGGGAAGGAAAACACCTAGAAACCCATCCAAGAGTTTAAGTAAAAGATGAATCATGATTCACACTGATCCACAGAGCTAGCTAGATATGTGACTTTCAAAACATATCCCTTCCCTTTTTTGGATCTCAATTTCCTCCTTTGTAAAATGAATCATTTGGACTAGATAATCTCTAGTTCTGGAGTCTGTGGCTTTTGATCTTGTTGTTAGCTGTAGAGAAGAGGCCATCATGATTCCAAAACCTCTCTGTTCAATTCCATCTCAAGGCTGCCAATGCCGAGGAGGCAGAATGAGCTTGTGGCAAATGCTTGGATTTGCACTCAGAGCATGAGTTGTATTCCTGGTTCATCCACTTTACTAGCTCTGTGACCTTGGGCAAATATCTTCCTCTACCTGAGCTTCGTCAGTGTCTTCCTCTGTAAAATGAGAAGGTTAGACTCTGAATAATGTCAAAATTGCTTGCCTTTCTAAACCTGGTCCTATAATATTTAGGGTTAATTAGGAAATATATAGGGCATATAGTATGTAGGTATATATTGTACAGTATATACTATATTAGGGCAGTGAGGTGGCACAGTGGATAGAGTTCCAGACCTGGAATCAGGAAAACTCATCTTCCTGAGTTCAAATCTGGCCTCAGATATTTGCTAACTGTGAAACCCTGGCTGGGTAAATCACTTCACCCTGTTTGCCTCAGTTCTCTCCTCTGTAAAATGAGCTGTAGAAGGACATGGCAAAGTACTCCAATATCTCTGCCAAGAAAGCCTCAGGTGGGGTCACAAAGAGTCAGATACAATTGAAAAACAAGTGAACAAAAGGATGGATATATATATCTATAGATATAGATATATCTATAGATATATATGTATATATATATACACACATACACATACATACATACATATATATACACACACACACATATATTATATATATATATATATATATATAATGTACAGCATAGAAAATATCACTTTGTGAGCCATTTGGATAAATAACTGTACCTAGCCTCCCCTGTTTATTCTGTCCTTAAGAGTAAATGCAAAAAGATCTGTGATTTCATCAAGTTGGAGCAATTACAGATCAGTATTAGGACTGAGGAGGGAATAGCCACACAGAGAATAAGTATCGGAAGCAGGGTCTGAGCTCAGTTCCTCTCCACAACTCCACACTATTTCCTTACTACAGACTCCTATCTGAGAAAATGAGGAGAGCTATCAATACACCAAATTGTACTTGTGGTCTTCTACTATGGATAGTTTAAATAAAAAAGGAAAGAAAACTACTGAGCAACGGTAATTTCTTAGAGATCTATCACACACCTATGCCCTGTGCTCAGGTGAAAGAGTAAGGTTGGTTCAGATTTCTATTGGAGGCTGGCTTTATGTTGTCTAAATGCTTGCCAAGTCCTGAAGTTGAGATTGAGCACCCAGAAAATCAGCAGAGAAACAGCAGAATCTGTCGATTCTTTTTTCATCTTGTTCCCTTTGGTTTGAGGAATCTTGACTGATGTTTTCAATAGACGATGTTATGCCCAAGCAGGACTCACTTTAATATTTTTCTAGGACCATTGCACTTTGGTTTCAGCTAGTTAGGACAGGGCACGCAGGGTAGTGAAGTGGCCAGAGAGCTGGATTTGGAGCTAGGAGGACTGAAGCTAGGGGCAAATTCTGCCCCTCTGCCACACACTAGCTGAAGGATACACGAGCTGGGCAGGTCACTTCTTAGCCTTTGGCTGCCATGTGCAGTGGATGCTCTAAGATTACAAATAGCAGAGAGAAGGAATTTTTTCATCTAAGAATTCCTCATGTTAATAAAATCACAGGTCTGATCCCTGACTCTATCATAACTAATGATGATAATTCCTTGGATTTACACTGGAAAAGTATTTCCCTTGTCACTGAAAATGACCACAAAGGTTAGATAAGTATGTGTCAGGGATGACTGCAAATGAGATTCTACATTGGACAGGAATTTGGATGCAGCTACATGGTACAGTGGATAGAGAACTGGGCCTGGAGTCAGGAAGACCTGAGTTCAAATGTGACTCCAGCCACTTACTAGCTACATGACCCTGGATAAATCACTTAACCTCTCACAGCCTCAGTTTCCTCGCCTGCAAAATGGGGATAAATAATAGCACTACCTCCCAGGACTCTTGTTAGGATCAAATGAGATAATATTTGTAAAGCACTTAACATAGTGACTGGCCTATAGTAGGCACTTAATAAATGCTCATTCCCTTCCCTCCGTTTCTTAAATATCCTTTCCAACTATAAGGTTCTATAAGTCTTTCAATTGGGACAGAGGTGTCTTGCTAGATTTTCTGCTCAGCTTTCCTGTCCTTTATAGCTTAAAATATTTTGATGATGGAATCAGTGTTTGATGTCCCTAGCTAATAATGCTTCTGAAATATATTTACTAAGCAATGGATCTGGAGGATGACAACTTGCGTAAGAAGCCTATTCATGCATTCAGTTTTCACAACAATGATGTTTAAGTCACTGAGAGGTGGCCAAGGCTAGGGGAAGTGCTTTAAACTCATTTTAAAATGGAAGGCTCAGGCATAAGCTTAAGTAATAATTAGGTTTTAAAAAAGTTATAAAAAACCTCATGAGGATTATTGTAACCGAGAAATGGAAGCATTTCCCTTGAGTCAATGCGGAAATGAATGAATAAAGCACCATTTTATTCAGTGTCTTGAAACGTATTAGAACCGTTTCAGAAAACAAACCCTAGACACGACATCTTAAACTTTATGAGGGACTGCGTTTGTAGAAAAAGATAAAAATTAAAGGAATTAGAATGATGTCATAAAAATAGAAATGGCTAAGAGATAAAGCCATACATTAAAGATATAAAACAATAAGAAGAGAATGGAAATATAAGCTAAACAGTGGGAGGTATAATAGATTAAAATGCAAATAGCAATAGAAAGGCAAATATAATCAGATTTCTTTTCCATTTTTATAATAACCATTTTTTTCAAGTAATTCTACTGGAGCAAGAAAGGATGATATGCACAGTTAAAGGACATACAACAGACATATAGCAACTTAAAATTCAGAATCATAAATACAACAATTTCTTGCAAATGTTAACCAATATTAAATCAGATTTTTATTCTTTGTAATAGCCTATGCAGTCCAATAAGGTAAAGATTTTGTTTAAAAACTCTTTTTTTTTAAGATTGTGATCATGTCAAATCTTCTCCATCCTATCCTATACCATTTAACTTGATTTTATTCTATTTCATAGAATCATAGCTTGAGCCAGAAGGAATTTTGGCTGTCATCTGTACAACTCTTCATTTTATTGATGAGGAAATTAAGACATAACAGTGAGAGGAAAGCGCTTGTCCAAGGTCACTCAGATAATACATGGAAGAAATGGGAATCAAACACAGGTCTACTGATTCGAAATTTAGCATCTTTCCACTGTACCATATAGTTTCATTGGGCGTACTGTGTATCTTTAAACCTCAAATACTGTCATTTTATGCCAGCGTCCTATCGTTTAGTCTCTATTTCCACAGAAGGTAGCCTGTTTTTCTCATTTATACCTAATCAGAATACTCAATTAAATGTTTGGTACTTCTCTATTTCTGTCAAAGATACTACTGTTCATCCAGTGTTTCAGATTCGTAATCTTGGCCTTATCTTGGACTCCTCATACTCTCTCAGGCTGTATATCCAATCAGTTGCCAAATCTTGCCTTTCCTCATGATTTGGGGTAATAAAATTGAAATGACGGAGGAGAAAAGAAGCAATAAGCCCATCCATTTGAAATGAATGGAACTGTCCAACCCTTAGAATGCTGATGTTATTCTAAGGATCTCAGCAAGATAAAGTCAGTGAATTAAAATCTCATTGTGAGGAGAAGGGAATGCTCAGTGTTAAAGATGATACTATACTAAATAAGATACTCCCAAGTTCCTTCACACTCATACATAGTCCAGACCCTGTAAAACAATTAGGGAAAAAATATGGAATAGACTGTTATTGAACTGAGGATAAAGCATGGATAGGACAGCATGGAAATTTTTTTCCTTCTATTAAGAACTATAGTCCTTGTGGGAAAGCACTGGTAGTGTCTCCTGACATCAAAATCATCCTCTCTACCTTTAAAAGGGTCCTTTTGCAGTGCAATGAGGAGCATCATTCTTCCCGAGAGCTCCACTGCTGGTCAGCGGTTGGACGTGTGTCCACATAGTATAACAGGGGTGGTAGAATCAGAAGGACATTTAGCTTGACCCCATCAGTACTGTGACCCCAAATAGTGTGACCTCTATTTGGTCACACTAGCACCAAGTGTAGATGGGGAACACAAGCCATAACAATAAAAAGATCAAAGCTTTGGGAATCAGACTGAGCCAGAAAGCAATTGTCTCCTACACATTCTTCACATTTTCAATTTCCTAACCTTGTATGGGCTCCCTTGACTCTGAATCTCTGCTTCACAACTGGTTTTCTTGCTAGTGCTAACCCTTAGATAGGAAAAGCACACATCCTGCTATCAACCTGGCCTCACTTTTTGGTTTATCTTTACTCCACTTCCAACGTGAACCCTGACTCTTCAGTTTGAAATACAGATTGCCTTTTCCCACTTTCAAGGAACAGCTTAATTCCCAGCCCATGTTGACACTGGTCCAGGATCTCATCTGTAGTAGCACCAGGGGTACCATAGTGGGCCTAAACAATCTCTGTCTGGAAGCATCTGGAGAAACTAGATTAATTTTGTTCCCATTGTTAGATGGGAACAGTGCTATGGCCATTGAAAAATTAGTTCTAGGTTCATAGGATCTGAGCCATGTCGAAGGCAAAAAAAATTTGAATCCAGTAATTATCTTTTGTTGAGTCAAATTATTAGCATGAAGATCATCAGAAAAAGGGAGAGAAAGTGAAGGTTTCAGGGAAGCTGTTCATTATCTATTTTTGCTCCTCAGAATAAGAATATTACCATCCAAATTGGACAGATGAGCATGCCCCACCAACTTGACTACTTACAATCATAAAATAAAATTTACATGTTTTATTTGGTAACAAATGAAACCTCAGGGTGTGAAATATGATTCCATCATTCTGATGTCTCTGGTGTAGTAGAAAAATACTGAATTTAGAGCCTGAAAACTTGTATTTAAATTCTGTCTCTGCCACTTTTAACTTGTATGACTTTGGGCATATCACTTTATTTACCTTGGTCTTAATTTCTTCTTCTGTAAAATGAGGGAGTTGAATTATAAAATCAATTCAGCTTAAATCTGTATTTTTATGAGTCTATAAAAAAAAAACTGGGCAGCTAGGTGACACAGTGGATAGAGCACTGGCCCAGGAGTCAGTAGGACCTGAGTGCAAATCTGGTCTCAGACCAGACACTTGACACTTACTAGCTGTGTGACCTTGGGCAAGTAACTTTACTCCAATTGCCTTACCAAAAAAAAACAAAACTCAAAACAACAACAACAAACAAACAACCAAACAAAAAAACCACCTGAGGGTGGAAGTCAGGAGCCTTGGGTTTTAGACTTGATTCTACCCTTAACTGGCTTTATGATCTTACAAAGTCATTTAAATTTTCTGGCCTCCGTTTCTTCATTTGAAAAATATGAATAATTGTACTTCCCTACCTGCTTCAATGGTCTGTAATAAGTATGAAATGTCAAACTCATATGAAAGGGCTTTGAAGAATGAAAGTTGCTCTATATAAATGTGAAGTATTTTTTATTGTGCTCTTAATATAATTCTATAAAATATTTATTCTAAAAATGAATTAAGACATTCCATTAAAGAAAAGAAAAATTGAAAATAAACAAAACAAAAATTGATTGTAATTATACGTGCAATATACCTATAAAATCATTATATGCAAATTGATTTTATACATACATATATATGAAAGCAAAAATGTGTTTGTTAATTGTAACCAAATTATCTTGCTTGTTTCTGTGACCCCCTCTGGACTTCTTTTCTGTATGTTTATCAAGACTTTGGTGCTGTTATTATTATCTTAATTTGTATAACTATAGACAAATGAGTATATTATTTTTATTGGTCCTATTTTCTTTGCCCTTCATCACTTCATATGGGTTTTTCCATGTTTATTTTTATTCTTCATAGTCACCATTTCTCATGGCACCAATAATATTCCATTACATTCACATTCTATAATTTGTTACAATTCCTTAATTTTTGGATACACAGTCTGTTTCCACTGTTTTGCTATATTACTAATGGTGCTGCTAAAAAAAATGTATTTTGTACAGTTTGGTCCTTGTTTTTCCCTCATCAGCAAGTAACTTTGGGTAGAATTCTTGTAGGATCATTAGTCAAAGGGTATGAATTTTTTGTAACCACTAATTTTACATTACTTTCCAAAATAATTGAACGAGTTCACACCAGTGTTTAATAGTGTGCCTTGTTTCTGAACAGCTATACCAGCATTTAATTTTTTAACAACTTTCGCTAGCTTTCACAATTTGACGAGTGTAAATTCAAACTCATAGTTGGTTTAGTTTATATTTCTCTGATTTTAGGGACTAAAAAACTTCTTCATGTAGCTAGTGATAATTCATGTTTCTTCCCTTGAGATTGCTTAGTATATCTAATTGATTCATTCATTCATACACTTTGACCACTTATCCATTGAAGAATGGTTCTCATTTGCAAATTTGTACAAATGTCTTATAGACTGTAAATATGTGATTCCTGCTGGAGATATTAATTGCTCACGTTTATTTCTTTAAAATCACTAAGGAAGGATTTATTGGCAATCAGGGATATACTGAATCTTTTCTCAAGTTTCCCAGAATAGCAAAGAAAACAGAATGCTGTCATTCCAACCTCCCAACTCTGTCCATGTTGGATTGCTTCTGGAAAGATAATTGTGAGTCAGTCTTGTGTCTGATAAATAGGGTGAGAATGAAACCAAATATATCTTTCTTTCAGATGTGCTTAATCATTGCCCAACACAGAGACTTGAGGCCTTTTCTTAGAGCTTTTGTTTACGAGTTCTGAGTCAAATACATCTGACTATGATATCAAGTCCCCAATCATTTCTCAAAAATGGAGTAGGCTCATCAAAGGGTACAGTTTAGCAAGGGAATGTGTGGGGTCTGTCCCAGCATTACCCAGGGTTCTGTCCCAACTGCAGGTTCCCATAACTAGGTAGCAGGTCCCATTGGGATCATCACAGTATCAAATAGTGCTGTCCCACCCAGAAGAGTGATTAATCTCAGCAGGTTGAAAAGATTTCAGAAGGACTTTTCCATGAGAAAGTAGAGATTTTGATATAATCTCAAGAGGGCAGGCTGTTGTTTTCCATGTTCTCATCAAGAGAAAAAAGTAAAAAGACTACATCTTCTATTGCCCTGGGTACTATTCAGGACTTCAGTGTCAGGCACAGAGCACCATGATACAAAGAAGCCTAATTGTCTGTATTTTCTAATACTTTATTAATGAGAGCTTGATGAGGATCTATTCTTTCCCTGTCTAGGGCAGAAATGAGAGATATATTAGACAACCATGTGCCCGGATTTAGAGAAGAAAATGAAGGGAATATATAGTAAATTCTCACTTATCCCCAGATGACTGGGGACTGGAGTGTTCTAACTGGTCAACTATTGTGGGTGATAGTTACTGTATACATATATACTATATATACTATATAGTTACTATATACTATATAGTAACTATATACATGTATACATAACTTGATTTCTATTTCTTTCAGAGTTTTGAAATAAGATAATATGTTTGCCACCAAAATTGAAAAAAAGTTAATCTACTAAAATAGTAGTAATGATAATAAGAATAACTAGCATTTATATAGTGCTTTAAGATTTGCAGAGTACTTTAAAATATTCTCATTTTTTCCTCTTAACTACCCTAGGCTACTGTTATCCCCATTTTACAGTTGAGGAAATTGAGACAAAAAGAGGTTAAGTTACTGGTCCAGGGTCTCTCAGCTAGTAAATGGGCTGAGACCAGATTTCAACTTAAGACTTCCTGACTCCTGGTCTAGCACTTTTAACCACTGTATGACATAGCAGCTAACTCCAATGCCCTGTCATCACAGTGAGTCCTCAAAGACTATGCCAGCACAGCACAACCTCCACCTAGCAAGTCCTACCAAAATGGAAAGGCTTTGAGCGTGTACGCAGCTTGGATTGCCAAACAAGGACCACCATCCAAGCTAAACTTGGGGAGCTCATCACCAAGAGTTTGGCCATCCGGTGGTGACTTTTTTTTAACCACAGCTAAGGCTCGGGGTGGACTGTCTGTGCACTGCTGTGGAAAGAGCCTACTAAATGTATGACATTGGGCAAGACAATTAATCTTATTTAAGCATGTCCTCAGTTTCACTTCCGACATCTATAAAATAAGGGGCTTGAACTAGATGACCTCTGCGGTCCCTTCTAGGCACAGATCTGTGATCTCATGTTCTTACATGTAAAACATTTTACAAGACTTAAATCTTAAATCTTAGCTATTTGTACAAAATCTGTGGTGTCCCCCACTTAGGGATTGGTGATTTCTGGTTCTTAGGATTTAGACCGGACAGGGACCTTAGAGATCATAGGAATACATACATACATACATACTATATATAATTATGTAGAAATTATAGAATTAGAGCAGAAAGGGCTCTGAGAGATCATCAAGTCCAACCCCCTAATTTTTGTTGTCGTCATCGTCTTTTGTCCTTCATTCTCAAAGAGGACCATGACATCAGGAAGGTGAAGCCATGACTTGCAAGTGAATTGGATTTAAGTGAGAAGGGCTGTGCAAAGTCCCCTGCCTCACTTTCTCCTCCAGAGCCATGTGGGTCCAGTGGTAAGATATAGATCAGGATCGCCAGAGATGACCTCATTTCAGATGAGGAAACTGAAGTCAAGAAGGACTCCTTTAACCTCTGACTTGCCCACATAAGCATAGAGCTAATAAGAAGTATCATTTAACCCAACTCCCTAACTTTAGAGAGGAGGAAACTGAGGAACTGTGACTTATCCAGGGCACACTGATAATAAGTATTATTAGCAGAGCTTATATTTAAAGCCAGGGCACCTGAGAGATAATACAAGACACTTCCACTACCCCACACTGCCTCTTAATGATAAACACAGCTGCCAAGGCTAGGGCTTGGGGGGGGGCACATGGGGAAGATGGTAATCCCCTCTTGGGTAAAGAGTATGGCTCCAAATAGGGATTCAAGTGAGCAAACCTAAACCAAGAGTCAGGCTGATTCAGAAATGAGGACCCTTCTAAAATTCCTAAATACCAAGAGACTAATACAGAAATGGGAAGCTAGGTGCAGTTGTGGAGACATTGAGCCAGGATCAGGAGGGCAAATGGTAGGGAGAATAAGATTGACATCTGATGCAATCCACTCACATAAAACTCTGCCCTTTTGTTGTGGCAGTGTATGGTACAGAATCTTAGCAGAGATCTCAGAGGCCATCCTCAGGCTTCAACCTGCCCTTATGCAACAGCCCCAACAACTGGTTATCTGTCCTTTGCTGGGAGATCTCTGACAAGGGGAAACCCATTGTCTCAGACACTTAGTAGTTGCTTGCCCTGGGCAAGTCATTTTATTTTTATCAACCTTGGTTTCTGCACTGGAAAATGGTATCACCTACCCCACAGGATTGTTTGGAGGATCAAATTTTACATACACATATGTGTGTGTATGTACATGTGTGTACATGTGTATGTATTTGTATATATACACATATACACATATGTATATGCATATGTGTGTATATACGTACATATACACACATACACATACATAGATGCATATATACATAGTTTATGCTATATATTGATATCATATTTATATTTATTTATATATTATGTTTATATATACACACACATATATACATATATCACCTTGCAAGCCTCAAATAACTGCATAAATGTTACCTATATTGTTGTTATTATTATTATTATTCATCAGTATATACATGAGGGCTGATGAGCTTACCAGGAGTAAAAGTGGAGAGAGAGAAGGAGCTGCCATGCTTGAAGGCTAGAATGGTATTAGGAGTCAGAAAGAACTGGGCTCAAATCCCAGTTTCAGTCCTTCCTATCCAATGGATTTAACATTTCTAAGACTCCGTTTTTTCATTTACAAAACAGGGATAAATACTATTACCTGCATCATAATATGAGCCTCAAATGATAGTCTGAGGGGCAGCTAGGTGGTGCAGTGGATAGAGTACTGGCGCTGGAGTCAAGAGGACCTGAGTTCAAATCCAGCCTCAGACATATCACTAGCTGTGTGACTCTGGGCAAGTCACCTAACCCTAATTGCCTCACACGTGAAAAAAAATAAAGAAAGAAAGAAAGAGAGAAAAAAGATTAGGTTATTGCCCAAAAAAAAAGTAATAGTCTGCAAACTTTAAAGCACTTTCTAAATGTCAATTTCTTAGCGGGATTGTTGTTACCATGGCTTTGGTCCCTTATCCTTACTGGAGCTGGTGAATCCGCTGATAAACACACTCAGCTCTGAGGAAGATGTCTGGAGCCTTGGAAGGAAAACCACTCCTCCATATTGTCCAATAGAAGACTATTTTCCAAGGGGTAGGGTGTAGTCCAGCAAGTAATCTGCCCTCCTAGGCAGGACATAACAGATAATACCTAGACTTGTGCTATGGGCAGTTCCCAGGGGAAGTGAAAGCCCATAAATTACATACAATGTGCCAAGAGCCTTGTGAGGCCCTTTGACTACCTGTGGGAAAGTCTTGGGAACTCCATGGGCTGTCTAGGGCAGAGCAGTTGATGCCAACTGCTTTGAAGTTTACCTTTTTCAAGGTGGCAAATGTGCCTCAGTGTTTCCAGGTCTGGAGCAATAAGACCCTTGTCAAGTTCCTTAACTTCTTCTGGGCTTCAGTTTCCTCATCTGTGAAGCAAGCAGTTGGTCCATTCTGCTTCTAAATTTATGGTCCTATGATAAGTCTGTGCCAACCATTGCTGCAGCTTCATGGTTTCTGGAGCCCTCTGCTGTGGGTGCTTAATTAGAAAGGCAAGCAACTCCACCGTTGTTAGCCAAAGGCACTGTGTTTGGTGGGGATAAAAAAAAAATCCCCTCCTATGTCTTATATTGAGGCCAATCACAGCCTAATGATTAGGGCTATCATTAAGCCTGACAGCACAATTCCCTCCTGGGGACAAAGGAATATGGTATGAATCAGAGTCCAAGGAAGTAAAAAGCGAAGCTTGTGTCATAGTGGGAGCCAAGACCTCTCTAACGCACCCATACTGCAAAGTTCTCAGATGGATTTGAGCTGCTGGGTACAGAAGCAAGAAGGTTTGTACAGGATCAGCAAGTATGTCATTGGGAAGGTCAAGGAGCTCTTTCTCTGGGTTAATCTTGCCCTTCATCTTTCCCTCTTCCTAGAGCAAGTCATGACCACTCCAATAAGTAGGTTAAGGGTCCAACTTTGTAGAAGAGACCATAGGATAAATCCTTAACTGAGGTGTAGTGAGTTGCTGGGGTTTTTTCTGAGGCACTAAATTTAGACAGTGCTAACATTATTTCCAGTCTTTTGGTATACTGAGTGGACCTCAATCCTACTCCAATCCTGCTCCAGCTATACACCACTGTCCTAGGGTCTCTGTCTCTTCTTCACAGGGTGGTGTCTCCCTTTACCCCCTTCTACCCTGAACACCACTGAGGACAATCTGTTGCGTTGTTTGCCCCTGGGGCAAAAAGTCTTAGTTATGACTCAGCTAGGAGAACTAAACTGTAGAGGGGCTTATAGCTGTATGGACGGAAGGAGTGGCATCACTCAGAAAATCACAGACATTTCCAAGTATTGATTGAAAAGGCAGTGCTTCAGGGTCATCATTATAAATTCCATTTAACCAACATTTACCAAAGCACCTACTCTATACAAGATGCTGTGGTAGAGGCATTGGGCATAAAAGAGACCAAAAAAGTAAACATCAATAGTGGCTGTATATAATTGTGGGGAAATTTCCATTATGTGAGCTTTCTTTCTGTGGACTGTGGATCAATGGTAATTTGCTGTATTTACCATGACTTTGAAGTGATCATGGTACACTCCCATTCCCCCCTCCTCTCCCTGGAGCCACAATGAACTGTAACTATAACCAATTACTTGTTTCTCTGCCAGGATCCCAACCCAAGTCAACCCACAATAAAGAACCTCCAGTAACTTTGTAATAGTGTGAGATTGGGGATTGTGCTGATGGGCCCCCAGCTTGATTTAGGGATCAACCTATTATGGCTGGTTTGTAGAAACAAAAGTCCCAGAAAGATACAAAGAAGAGAGTATGGTCATCTCCTCTTTCAGTGTTGAACTTTGATCCTCTGGAGAGGAAAGTAGCAGCTGGGATTCTGGCTCTTCCCTTGGAGGCACTGGGCCCTGTTTATCTCTAAAATTGTATTTACTTAGGGGTAGGGCAGGCAAAGAGTCCCTCAGGCATAATTCTGCAGATAAGCAGGGCCCCATAGCTGTGTGTGAAAATAACTGAAGTGGGAAAATCCTGGATTTGATATCATAAGGTCTCTTCCTGGAAAGCAGAAATAGCTAGCATGTGTATAGCATTTCAGGTTTGCAAAGTGCTGTACACGGTAGCTCATTTTTTCCTTACAACCCTGGGAAGTACGTGTTACTATTAAACCCATTTTACAGATGAGAAAACTGGAGTCAGAAAGCGGTTAAATGACTTGTTCAGGGTCACAAAAATCTTACATGTCTAAGGTCAAATTTGAATGCAGGTCTTCCTGACTCCAGGTCCAGCATTCTGTCCACTACCAGCTGCCCAAGGGATTCATGGATAGATTTCAGGAGATCCATGACCTTGGATGGGAAACAAAAAATTATATCATTATTTTCATTAACTTCTAACTTAAATTTAGCATTTCCTTCAATTATTTTTTAAGGATGAACTTTTTTTTATTTTTTTTAAACACCAGAACTCAAATACAGAATAGAGAAAATAAAAAGAAACATATCATAAACTTAAATATTGAAACTTAAATGTAAGGTAAGAAAAGAGAAGAAAAGCACATCATATGCACAGGAGAACACAAGAGGATTCAAAATATATGGCAATCAATTTTCATTTCAAGAAAACCTATATGATAATATTACATGTTATGTTAAGAGATGTCCATCTTTTCTTTGCTTCCTTGTAATTTTTCTTTTGTTGCCTGCTATGTACTTTTTACTTTGTTCTTTTTCCCCCCCCAAAAAAGGCTACAATGAAGTGTGGATGTATTTGGATATAGATATCCTTCAATTATTTAAAGACGTTATTCCTAGAAGGGGGCCCATAGTTTCTATCAGTCTACCAAAGGAGTCTGTAGCACACACACACACACACAAAAAGCTAACCCCTGTATTAGTGCCTCTCTCTCTCTTTATTAATAATTATTTGGTACTTTTATGGACACTTCTATAGCTGTAAATTGAAACCCATCCATTTCTTCTCATCTTATGCAACTGTTGTCTATGTTCTCTTCTGTATCCTCCCGTGATACCTACCCAAGATGCTGGGGGCCTCCATCTAGCTCTCTTGACATTTCATATATCAGTGGCACATTTGGGTTGTGTGTGAGGCTTCCTCTGGCATTCACTACCTGACTTTCCATTCTACCATTCATTGAGACTCCTATGCTATTGTCATTGCTTCTATGCTGCAGCCTACTCACAGCCACCTTACAACTCTTCATTGCACTTGGAGAAGCCTGATTTTAATTCTTTGTATGCTGCCGTATCCCTCCACTTGCAGCGATAAATATATGCTGACAGATCAGCCCTATGAACTGTGCATGCAATTATATGTAATGGTCTGGAGAATAGGCATTCTTCATTCACTTGATTTTTTCTGTGTGGATAGATAGGTTGAACTTTTAAAAGTGGTTTTAGATGATGTTGAATAAAGGAAACATGCAATTTAATCAGCACAATGCCATTCACAAATAGGAGCATCTGGAAGGCCTCACCATTTATAGAGAATACCTCTTAAATTAGAACTCCTTGGCTGGGCATTCTCCATGACAGCGATGAACATCTTTGGTGATGCTTCATCCTTTTTTGATGCCTCATTTGATATTTATAACCATTGAACAAAGTCACCTCTGGTGGAATTTTGAAAATTATTTTAATACAGTATATGCATAATAGATACCTTGTTGGACAACAACCATTAAGGTAATGTTTCGTTATTTTTGTTCAGTTATTTTTCAGTTGTGTCCAACTCTTTGTGATCCTATTTGTGGTTTGTTTTTTTTTTTTTTTGACAAAGAGATTGGAGTGTCTTGCCATTTCCTCTCCAGCTCATTTTACAGATGAGGAAACTGAGACAAACAGGGTTAAGTGACTTGCCCAGGGTCACACAGCTAGCAAGTGGATTTGAACTCATGAAGATGAGTCTTCCTGACTCCAGGCCTGGATCTCTATCCACTGCACCACTCAGGTCCCCATATTTCATTCTATGAAATGAAGAAGCATAGGGACTGCACTACTGATTTCACTGGTGTAGGGAACTCTTAATCAATCAATCAACCACTATTTATTAATTATCCACTGTTTGCCAGTCACTGTGCTAGGTGCTGGGGATACACGTACAAAAGATGAAATGATTTTTGCTCACACACACACACACAAACACATTTGAATGAGATAGACAACAAATATATATATATATTTATATATATAGCAGAGAGAGAAAAAGAGAGAGAGAGAAAATAAAGATATAAACAAAGTAGTTAAATACAAAATACTTTGATTGGAAACTCCCTCTAGTAATGCAGGTCAACAGCCTCTGCAACTTAAAATCTTGAGAGACTTGCCTGGAGCACCAAGGGGAGGGAAAGACATTGGCCCAGGTTCACTCAGTCATTATGTATGAGAGGCAGGATGTAAACCCAGGTCTTCCCAGCTTCAAGGCCAGCTCTCTTGAAACTATGCCATGCTCCCTCTCCTACAAAATGAAATTCTTTCGAACAGTGGAATCTTGTATTCTGTGTACCTTTCAGTCAATTGTATAACTATAAAGATATGGTCTGCTATAAAAATCGTTCATGAAAACCTTATTCCTTTCTCATGTATTCATTAAGGACATCCTTGATGAATGTATAAACTATGCTCATAAAGGTTTTGTAGAGATGGGAAAGTAGGCCTTGATTACTCTTTTTAAGAGTATAATAACATTTGGAACTTTTTTCAAAGTATTTGGCATCCTGTTTTCACAGAGATATCTTGAGAATCAATGCCATCAAATGCCTGTTGCATCCAGCGCAGACTTTCCTTGTGCGTTTGATCTAGTCCAGGTTCTCTTTCTAACCTTGTTTTCTTTAGTACTTTTTCCACTTTAACATATAGCATGAAATTAGGAACTATTATGTTAGAGTCCATATATGATGGCTCCACTGTCATTGATGGAGCAATGACTTTGTTATTTAAGTTTTAATGTATCATTTCCACTTTTTATCTCTTGTTCCTCCAGTTTCATCTTCCAACACCCTGAAGATTATCTGGCTTAATTGGGTCTCTTTCCAAGATTTCTATAAACTTTGTTTTCTTTCCCCTGTTTATGTTTTAGGAGGCACTACTGCTCATAGCCTTTCACCCTCCTACCAAAGTTTTTTTCTAAATGTATATGGTTCTTGGCCACCATATTTCTCTGATTTGTGAAGGGATCAATATTTGGTTGGTTAAAGTGTTTCTAAACTCTTCTGTCTTCTCATTATGGCACTAATTTGCATTGGTTAAATTTCCTTAGCAAATCATGATAGCAAATCATATGCTAATGTCAGTTCTTCCATACATTTCCTATTTTTCAGTCTCAGTAGCAAATAGGTGAGATTGGAGTCATATCAATTGCCATTTGCCATTTCACATCTTCTCATTTTTACTTCTTCTTCATATTGATATTGACTTTGATCTTTGCTGTAACAAGTCAATGGTCTGACTGTACACTCACATCTTCTACATCAAAAACCAGTTGCTTTTTGACTGTTAGAATACAATCAATGTCACTTCTCTTACGGTATTTGGTGCTCACTATATTCAGCATTTCCAAATTTCTTTCTAGAATGACATTTTCACGAGTGCAAATATTATTATCCCCATCTAAAGATGAACAACCTAGAGCTGAGGGAAGAAAAAATGGGCATTTCCTCAAAGTCACTTCACTACTAAGAATCAGAATCTAGAAATGAAGTCTCTCTTGACTCTGGGCCTGGAACTCTTGCAACCAGAAAGAAAGTCTGGGACATTAGATGGAATGTTTTTGTTATTATAATAATTTTTAAAATAAAATAATTTAAAGTGAATAATTTTTGCTAGATTTTAATAATTTATTTCATTATTATAATTTAAACATTTCTCTCCAGACCAACTCATGGTCATATTTCTATGATGACATAGCATCAGTACCTCTTAAAGTCTAGAGAAAAGCCTCAGCAGTCCTGGGTTCAAGTCCTGGTGCTGTACATCACTTGGAGCCTTGGGCAAATAATTTATTTATCTTTTTTATGCCTTGGTACCTTTCTTGAGGAGGCAGTACGGTGCATTGGTAAGAGTGCTGAACTAGGAGTCACAGGATCTTACATTGAACCAGGTTTATACTTCCTTTTGTGACTACAGACAAGTCCTTATAAATAAAACAAGAGACTTTTGGGGGCAGCTAGGTGGTGCAGTGGATAGAGCACTGGCCCTGGAGTCAGGAGGACCTGAGTTCAAATCCAGCCTCAGACACATAATACTTACTAGTTGTGTGACTCTGGGCAAATCACTTACCCTCAATTGCCTGAGAAAAAATAAATAAATAAAATAAAACAAGAGGCTTTAACTATAGAACCTCTAGGTTCCCAAGAGCTCTTGATCTGTGATACAATAAGCTACCTAATTTGGTACATAGGGTGATTGAGAAAAATAAAGCAATAAATATGAAAATGATTTCAAAACTTAAAAAAGCTCTGTGAACTCAAAGTGTTGTTTTTAATTTTATAAGTGGTGGGAGTGGAAGTCATTCTAGAAGCATCCTATTATATGTGCTCTGGGTCTTGAGTAATAATTGCTGCAGAAAATGCTGTATGATCAACAGCAAAGCTAATTAAAGCAAATGAAATTTCACAGGCTTGCACAAATGCTGGAGCGAGAGTCATTAGTGTGTAGAGTTTTTCTTCAACAAACAATGGATTATTGGTTAATGGATTTCACTAGACTTTCCTTAGGTGCCTAATGGAGAGAGAGTTACCCATGTTGCCTTCCCACTTAGCCTTCAAACATCTGTTTCCTCCCGTTTACCCTAATTTCATGCTTTGTATACCACCACCAAGAATCATTTCTGCTCAGGGCAGCCCCTTGCTAAAGTCTGTGTGTACACGGCTGCCATAGGTTAGTAAAGGCCCTCCCTGAATAAGGAGTGGATTGTTTCCATGGGCCCATTCAAATGCCTGTTGCTGTCTACAATGCTCTTCAGGGCTGATTAGTATCACTAAGTGAGTTGAAATTGGTTTAACCGGTACTGTTGTCATCTGCTGGTAGCCATTTAGTTTGAAGGGTAATGTCTGAGGAGCCTCATCATATGATGATGGTTTTTTAATCCCTAGTGTACATGTATTGAGATATTAAAAGTGAGCTTTTAAGGGTGAATAAATGTAAAAAATTCTTTGAAAAGTTACTGCATTCCCCCAAGGAATAATACTAGTGAGTGGCCCAAAGTTCGTGGACAGGTCCCAGAAAGTCTTGACATCAGCCCTCAAGGGATGACCCTGCCCTTTAAAGAGCCATCTTTAATAACCATAAATAGGGCTAGCCAGGAATGAAAGAATTGATTCTAATAGAAAAAACATAAAATAAATACTGCCCTTTGGCCTCCTCATGTTGCCAACAGTAATATTCATATTTGCATAGTGCTTTAGGAAATTTTAGAAAGCATTTTCTTATAATAACTCTATCAGATAGTTAGTGTAAGTATTATTATCTCCATTTTGCAGATGAGGAGACTGAGACTAAGAGAGATGTTAAGTGAATTGTCCAAGATTACACTCCTAAGTATTGGTTCTGGGATTCGAACCCTGGCCTCTCTGGACTCCAAATCCATTAATTTTTAAACATCATTCTGTCTTTCAGAAAGGAAAAAAAATAGTTTTGAGGACAATCTTTTCCTGATTTGTTCCTCCTCGCCTCAAATCCAACATTTAAATGTTCTGAACCTACAGAATTAACAGCCAGAAACCATTTACCTTTCTAAATTGCATTGTGATCCTGACAGTTTTTTTAAATGAGATCCCATGAACAAATAGTATTGGGCTTTAAGAATTCTTTTCTCAACAACCATCTTCTTGGTCTCTGAGTGACCGTGCATCCTCAGCTACCTCAGTATTGTATCGAGACAGGGACTGCAGGGTTCTGAGAGATTCAGCTTTTCAATGCTCCAAAGTAAGTCCTTTGGATGATCCCAACACATTTTCACTCTATCTCATAGCCTTTAATTTGGGCCGGGGTCATAGCTGGATGTGACACTGTACTTCAGAGGCCTGGGCACCCACTGAGGAGGCTATTCAGAGAACAGAGAAAAGGCCAAAGGTCATTGGGGGATTTCACAGATTTCTACTTCGAGTGTTATCTGCCACCCTCTGAAAGAGAGAGTAGAGGATGGAGGAAGAATCTCAGGGCTCAGACCATTTAATAGAACAAATAACCGAAGGCACACCTGGCAAAGCCTTGGCTTAGGGGATAAGGATGACTGTCTGCTCTGAGGATTGAAGATGGGTCTTGATTTTTGTTGGGACCAATTCAGTTGCCTTTCTTGTAGCAACAGCCATCAGTCCAAAGGGATGTAAGGTGAATGTTTTGAGGAGACCTTGAAGCTTCTAGATTCATAGCACCTCCATGACATTTCAATGAAGGGGGGACCTGGGTCTCTTTCCTGATTTAACAAGCCAACTGGAGATGACTTCTACTTGACGATTTTTGTAGCCCCATACTTACACACACACACACACACACACACACACACACACACACACACCCTTTGTTCTTCTTACATTACCCAGGTGGGCAGTAAAGTATCTTGTGTTTGCACTGAGTAAGATGCTAGGTAGGGATTAGGCTCTGGGCCAAGGCCAGAGACCTGAACTATAGATTTTTTTTGGTGGGTTATGTGGACAGTACAAATTAAGCTCCATTAAGAGAAGGAAATAAAGTCAATGACACTTTAATTATACAATCATAAATTTCTTTAATATTCTTTATTAAAAAAGAAAGGAAAGGAAAAAAGAAGGAAGGAAGGAAGGGGGGGAGAAAGAAAGGAGGAAGGGAAGGAAGGAAGGAAAAAAGAGAGAGAAAACCCTTTGACTTTATAGCCAAGACCTTCTCCTGAAGTGTTTTCATTCATTCATTCATTCATTCATTCATTCATTCATTCATTCGTGGGCCTGTCGGTAGGTTATTGTGTGTGCCATCAGCCTTCCTGAAAACCATACATCTTACTTTCAAACCCTCCAACAGCTTGTGAACTCCCGAGAGGCCTACTGTTCTCTGCTCGACCTTTCACTAAGGGGCTCACTCCTCTAGCAGACACTCTGAGAAGATCCAGCTGTATCAGGGGCTCAGGGCTCCATTGTCAGTGGGCCCAGGAATGAGAGGTCTTTCTTCTGCAGAAGGATTACAATTTTACTTTGTAAATTTGACTATAATTGGCTGAAAACCTTTCAGGCCATGCGCATCCCTGAGTCTTTTCATGCCCCTCTTCCCTGAATTCAAGCGTGCTGGAAAGGTAGCTACTATCAACAAGTAAAAATTTCCATGATTCTCATTATCAAGACATGGGACAAAGGCAGGCATTCATATTAGATGGGATATCCTTTTTTTTTTTCATTTTGAAAGATAAAGGTAGACTCTTCTACGGGATTTTTAAAAATTGTTTGCTTTTTTAAAACCACATAGACCCAGGAAAAAAAGACTAGATTTTTCCACTGGGAAATAAAAGAAAAAGTTGTTCAGGTGTTACTAGTGACTTTGTTTTTTAGTATTACTTCTTCCCTTGGGAGCTATACCATTTCCCTTGTATTTATATCCACTGTTGCTAGTATCTAGAGCCCACATTCTCAAATGGGCAGCTACAAGCTTGTTTTTTCTGTGAGTGGTGCAAAAGACTTTTCTGTCCACAGACTCCCCTGATGTAGTATTTCTCTAATACTTGAAATTCATACCAATTAGTTATTCCATCGGTTTGAGATACTGAAAAGCCCAGTGAAAAACAGAATGACTATATTACTTTATATATATTATATATATAATATTATTCTAATAATATATTATATATATATTATATATATACTTTACCAATTATTGATACCTTAACTCAAATTAATTTCTCCAATAGATTTATCTGGGGGAAGGGGGCCCCAGAAGGGTAGGGCACAGAACAAGTAAGTTTGATTTGAGGGGTGGAAGTCTCTAACAGAACACTATCTCTGAGGAGTTAGGTCCAAGTATGCCATCTCAGCTACCAATAAATCCAATCCCAACCATCCTCTGGGTACTGAGAGCCCTAGTAATAAAAAATATAGCCAGCAATCAATCAATCAATAAATATTTATTAAGCAGTAAATCGATAAATGTTTATAGGTACCTACTGAATGCTTGGCAGTGGGCTAAGAGCTGGAGATTCAAATACAAATAAGGGACAATCTTTGCTCTGAAGGAGTTTCTGTTAACACAGGCTGATCTTACTGCCTTACTTTGTATCAAAGGGCCTAACTGGGGAACTGGAGAGAGGGGGCAGTTTGAGGGTCAGATTAGCAAGAAGGCACTAAAGAAAGCAGCCTGGTGGGAGGTATCTTCTCTATAGATTATAGGAAGTCAAAGGGGCAGAAGGGGGCCATTACCCCATAAAGATTTGCTTGGTCCCTAATGTCATTTGTGTAATAGCAAATATATTCCACAACCATTAATAACCAGCAAAGGATCTGGTTGGCAATTTGTTACATATATATGTGTATGTGTATGTATACAAATATATATATATGTATATACACATTTATTTATTTAACCCTCTTCTGACTTTGTCTAGAAGAGTTCTTAACCTGCAGTCTATGAGCTTGTTTTTCCTTAAATCTATCTTTATAACTGTATTTCCATATAATTGGTTTCCTTTGCAATCCAACATATTTTAGTTTATAAATTAAAAAACTTGATTCTGACAAGGGGTCTGTAGGTTTCATCAAAGATTGCCAAAGGGATGCATAATACAAACATGATTAAGAACTCTTGTTCTAGAAAATGAAGCCTTCCTATTTCTTTTCCTTTCCATTCACCTGTCCTCCATTTGGCTAAATTCTTTTTGAAGTCTTGTAGCCTAAATGAGTGTCCAAGGTACCAGGATCAGTCTCAAACCTACTGGAGAAAAAGTTGATAAGATTTGGAATAAAATTCAGCTCTGGCTAATGGCTGATGGTATGATCAACTAATGGCTTTTTCCAGAGAAGTTATAGATGCAGCATGGCATGGTAGATAGAGAGTTGGACTCATAGTCAGCAAGACGTGAATTCAAGTCGTGCTTTTGACACATGCTGGCAATGTGATTCTGGGCAAATCCCTTAACCTCTCAGTGACCCAAGCATTTTTCTATAATTCTGAATTGCAAATCAGTTTACCCGATATGCAAATATTGAGAGAGTTGCCTCTCTGTGAATTTATCCAAATGAAATAACAGGTTCAGAAAAAAAATAAAAGAAAACTGAAATAGTGAAGAAAAAAAGACCTGTAAGAGAAATGAAAGGGAAAACCCAAAGTGAGAGTGGAGAATGAGGAACTGACCAGTCTATTTTCTCCAATCACAAATGGCCTTGGCTGTTTTGTTTAGTGTTTTGAGAGAACAAACTCAGCCTGATCACCATGTCTGCACTTGCATTGTCCAAGAACAAGTGGTGTATTGTGTCCCTTCAACTGCAGCGTGGGCAGGTGGGTTTGAAAACACCACAGTCCACTGACCCTGCTTCTTGCACATGCCTGGAAATATATGGGATGGGAAGGGGTGGTGGAGTAGCACCTGTGTGCATGGGAGTGGTCAGGGGATAGGGGGGTTCAGGGGGAACTCAGGAGGATAGGGAATGGGGGGTAGAGGGGTGCGATGGTGAGCATTTGTATACAACACATGAAATCAAGTCACATACGCAATTTCAAACACACAAATGGATAAGCATTAAAAGCATATTCTCCTATGATTGGCCCTTTTCTGACTGCAACTGTCAATCACTTCAAGGGTCCAAGAAAAACAACCATATATGCCAAACTGTTTTATCCAGGAAGAAAAAATCCAAATGAGTTAGGGTTGGGATGAGTTGAATGAGGGTTATTATACTCTTACATTGATCCTATCCTTTCCATGGGCCCGAGCACATTTAGGAAGAAGTGTGACTTTCTACCTGGGGCCAGCTGGCTATTAAAATGGTCCCTGCTTCCTTGCTCCCTGGACCTTTTCAGCCAGCAGATTCCCCTACACTGCCAGTGTGGCCAGAATCCATACCCGAAATGGTTAACTGTGATTCTTCCCTGAAATGATGAACGGCCCCATTGAACTAGGAATGCCCAATCTTTGGAGTGCTTGTGGTTGCTGGGGAGGGGAGAAGAGGGGAGAGGAGGGGAGAGGAGATGTTACTTGTCCTAAGCTCACTGCTGCTGGAGCCCAGCTGCCTCCTCCCAGAACTGCTTTTCAGGAGTTGTTTGATTTGGCCTTGGGAGGGAGAGGGAGTGATATCTAAAGCAAAGAGCCACCCAATGTGGTTTCTTCTCTTTCCTGAAGAAACCTGGCTGTCAGGATCAGCCCGAAAAATGAACTGGCCTAAACAGGAGCGGGGGGAGCTGTCCCACCGGTACCTGGATTACAATGAGTGAGACGGATCTGTAGCATTCCTGGCCGCTGGTCCTCCTCCGGCAGGTGCTTTCATTTCTTTCCCTTTTTGCCTGGAGGAAGTAAGATGAATGTGATGCTGTGGCGCTGGGAACAGAATAATACCACCATGAAGCTGGTAAGGATTTCAGATTGCACAGGGTACTTCTTCACAAGGAGATTTCTCTTGGGGAGGGAAACCCTGAAGTGCTTTTGACGTCTGGTATTTCCTCTGGTGTTCATTTTCAAAGAGAAAACTAAAACAAAAGTAGAGTTTTAACCGAGAGAGAGAGAGAGAGAGAGAGAGAGAGAGAGAGAGAGAGAGAGAGTGAGAGTGTGGGGTGTGTGTGTGTGTGTGTGTGTGAGAAGAGATAAGGCTAAATGATCTCTCAGGGCCCTTCCAAGCCTAACATTTTATGTTCTGTGTAGTTTGCAGGTGCTGAGGTCTGTTTTCTTCAAGTAGGCTCATGTATTATCAACTGTATCCAGTTGCAACTTGATCTCATTCAGTTCAACCTTCTGTACATTTGAAAATTACTATACACGTTGACTTTGATTTCTGTTTACTGTTCACCTTGTCTGAGAGCAAAAACAGGAACCCTGACAAGACACAACTTCTCCTCTATCTTCTGCCTTGATTCTCACCATTGTTTGGTTTTTTTTTTTTTCATTTAGCCTCACCAAAAAGACAAATGAACAACAACAAAAAAAAAAAAAAAAACAGTCCAGTCTGAGGTACTTGTGTCTTAAGAACCTGTGCTTAAAATAATATCCCATTACTCCATCCCACAGGGGCAACAGAAATCACTCTTGTTTCCAAACAGAAAGTCTATAGCTTCTCAAGCTCGAGAAATAAACGAAGCTAGAGAAGGCTTTTCTATCTATATCTGCTGGCTGATCAGAATTGTTGGGGCATATGAAAGATGAAACTGGAACCCAAATTTAAAGGGGCTGGGATAAGCAGTTTACTTTTTGTTTTGTTTCTAAGGAGATGCTATCTTTGCTGCATTAAATATGGATGGAGGTGTTGCATCTACCTAATAGTTCTTAACTTTCTTTTTTTTGTAAAATAAATAACTTTTTAAAAAGACAATTTTTCATACTTTTTTGTTGTCACATTGGGGATTTTTCACTTAAGAGTAATTGTGTTTAATTTGATTGGAAAGAAATTAAGAAAAGTTTTAGAAAACTGACAATGTTAATATATGGGTAGTTTTTCTGTCTTGAAACAGAGGAAAACATGAAGGATTGTGTGAGGACGCCAGTTCCTTAATCCTTTCCCACAATCCTTAGTGCACCAGGCGGGGCTTTTAAACTTCTTTACAAAGACGGTTTGGGACATCATTTAAGGATGGTGCGTTCAGAGAGGAAGCTTTGCCACGCCTAGGACCAGATAGCTTTGCCACGGCTCCCCTGAATTCCCAGGAAAGAAAGTGCTATTTTACAATAGTGATCCCTACCCTTTGTGTAGCTCATGCAGGTATGCTGTAGTTAGAGTTTCAGTGTAAACTTCCTTTTGCCTGCTGATTTAGCCTGTGGAGGGAGTTCTTCACCAAGCTGTGTGTGAGTTCTTTGGGGTTGGGGAGGTGACAGTCTTTGATCCTAACGATTTTCAGTGGCTTTGTCCTTTTTGAATGAACTACTAGGATTCTTGGAACTCATGAAAACCCCCCAGATTCAGCCATCTTTTGAAAGAAAAGGCAGGAGGAAATTTAGACAGACTCTATACACTGGGCAAAGTTGTTTAAAAACTTTGCATACCTGCCGTCTCATCAAGAAAAGGAAAGGGCTCCTTCTCCATAATCAGGCACCATCTTTTCTCAAGGCAAAGACTCAGCTTTATTGCAAAATGATAAAATCTACTGATGCTCTCATGGAAAGAAGCACAAAGCTTTATTAATAAGATTTTGGGAGAATTGTTTTGGGCTCTTAACAGGCTCAGGGGAAAGCAACCTGTTTGGGAAACTTTGGTTGACCCTCATTATGAAGGAGTTCATAGGCAGTTCTCCACAGAAATCTGTTGTGCATGAATAACCATCACAGAATAGAGCTCAGGGTAAAAGTTGGGAACTCCAACTTTTGTAACTGGAGCAGCTGGATAAATGCTAAGTCTTTCTAACTTCAAACTTTGGAACTTCATTTGTTCCAGGCAAATTTTGGAACCAAAGCTTTTGCCTCATGTGCTATTTATTTTAAGCATGACTGGATCAAAATAAGGCAAATCCTAATTAGATGACAAATAGTACCTATTCATTTGGCATTTGTCTTCCTAGAGCATTTTATACATTTATGATTGTGACTAAATGAAAAGGCAAATACATTTTTCTCCTGTTAAAGAAAAAAGCCACAGTAGGTTGGGGGGAAGGGGTATCTCTGGATTTATTAATCAAAATGAATTCAGGGCAACACATAGGCTTTAAAGCACCTGTTGGGCTCTTAATCAGCCAAGCCTTCTTGGAGTAGAGGTAAAGAAGAACAATAAAACTGGGATTTTTTTTTCTCCCAGCATAGGCCACCATCCTAGACCCTTTGAGCTTTTTGGCAGGGAGAAGAGAAAGGGGGAAATCATGAAAGACACATTCTCAAGGGTTATCTGGGAGCAGTTTACATCCTCTTAGAAACTGCAGTGGGAGTACAATAAGGGCTGTCAGAACAAAAGAAATAAAAGCACTGCTGCCTCTTCCTCCTTCTCTCTCTTTTCTCCTCAAATTCACTCTCTCCTGGGGGGAGGGGGCACCTCCACCCAACACAGCTTGTAGACCAACTTTGCTGCTGGGGGTCAACAAGAATCTGAGGACTGGTCCAAAGATAATCGAATGTGCTTAAAAAAAAAATCCTGGGTTCCTGGAATTACCCCATACTTCTGCTTCTAGTCAGGTGTGTAGTTCAAGGGTTAGAGTGAGGGAAGGAGAAAAGTTGATCTCTCTATCCTACCTAAGAGGACTCAAACCAGAGACTTCCTGAGAGAGGGAGGACCAGCATGAAGAACAGTTGAAAGTAATGACCATGATGAGAGTATATGCATCTGACCTTTGCCCTTTCCCAAGAGAACCATCTATCAAGACCTAAGTCTGGGGTCCAGCTCACAGCTGGTCTAAGAAGCTGATTCAAAGGGATCACCATGTCAAAGGTCTCTAGATTTTGTCTTGGTATTCTTTTCCACAGTCACATTATTGTCTTCCAAAAGACATGGGTAGGTGGGTCAGCACCTGCTTGAAAGCCTCAAGATTATGCTTTGTAAACTGAGCTTTGGTGATTCTTAGTTTTTCTGGAGTAGCTTAAATTTCTTTTTTTTAAACTGCTTCTTGACTAAAGGCTCATGATTAGTTCTTGGCCGAAGGTCATACTACCTTCCATAGGGGAAATACAGTCGCTTCCTTCAGAGCCTTCCAAGCTGTCCTGTTGATGTTCACCAACTATACAAGGGATGGATTTTTCTGTTCTCCAAATGCTGGAATGATATTTTTCCTGACACTTCCAAGAGTCTCAAGGGTAGGATGATTTTCTTTGCAGAAAGAAACCAAGTTAAAATGCACAAGAACATTCCCCACATAAATTTCTGTTTTCTGTAACAGACCATTACAGCCTTTAAATATCCTTCAGAATTTGAAACCAAAGAATGTAATGTAGCTTTCAACCACAACAATTATTTTGTTTTTTGGGGGGAGGGGCAAGAAGAAGGAAACCGGCCTTTAAAAATCATTAAATGTAGTTGGTATTTAAAAAAAACCCAATGTCTAGTTCTTTTTGTGTTAATGGAAGTGTAGAATTGTAATTGTTCACTTTGACAACAAAGTAGTGCCTACTACATTACTTATGCAATTGTTTTTGTGTGGAGTCTGTGAAAATTCAATTTTTTAGTTTCTGGTTTCTGTCACATAACACCAACTACCCAGAAGATGTGAAGCCTAACCTTTCCATCACATGGTCCACGGTAGTCCACGGTGGGCCCTGGGAACAAGAGGCCACGTGTCCAAGTGGGCTGACTCCTTAGGGACTATCCCTTCTGTAGCCATTTCCCCTAAAGATTTTCTTTTTGACCCAGATTTGTTGCAGGTGTGCTGGGCTGCTGAATTTTTTTTTTCAAGAATAGTAATGGACTGGCAATAAGGTGGGGGTGGGGTGGGAGAGTGGGTGGCAAGGACCAGACCTACAGCAGTTAGTGGTAATGGAGTTGGGGTGGGGGGAGAAGGAAAATTCATTCGACACATTAATGAAAATGTGTTAGAAATTGTGCAAATAGTACAGTGAAAAGCTGGTCCTTCCATAGATCTGTGTGAGGAATATGAGGTAGCATGGGATTATGTTTCTACTTAACAAATAAATTAGAATCCCACAATAATCCTAGAAGAACCAGAGTAATAATAATAGTATTTGACTTTTATAGAGTGCTTTAAGGTTTGCAAAGCTCCTAACATGCATTGTCATGTGGCTCCCTATTTGGAGAAAATAATCATCCAATCGACATTTTTCCCCAATAAATTCTAATTGAACCTAGCAAGACTTTTCTTTGCATTGTCCCCTTACACCACCTTGTACGTTACTGCCTTGTGCTGTATCTACTCACATTTCATCCTTTCCTCCCCACTACTGTCCCTGTCTTTCATCATCCTTGGCCAGTGCCAGTACTACTTATTTGCTTCCTAGATGTCATGTTGAAATGCAAACTTTTCTGCCTGTGCATCTTGACTTCACGACTGGTTTGCAGACTCCTTGGAAGCAGGAACCCTCAAATCTCCTTGTGTACCCTATAGTGCCAAATATATCACTATTTAATAAATGCCTTTCAATTGCTGTTGAAATACATGGTCCAGTTTTAGAAGACCTTCCTGGGAACCTAGTAACATTGAACTGAGAATAGTTTACCAGCTCCGACTTCCAGACAATTGGCAGGTTCATGAAAGCATTTGGCAAACTGATATGAGAAAAGTGAGTAGAGAAAGTCATTATTAGTTAGACTTCTGCCTAGAAAAGTCACATATCATGGAAAATGGGGTGCAGCTTCTCACGGCAAGAATGGACTCCATCCACATCTCCATCTATTGAAGTAAGAGAGTGATTTCAAAGTCCAGTCAAATTCCACTTCCACGGTGGAGGTTTTTCTTGTCCCCATAGCTGGAAGATGACATCACTCTCTCTTTAAAGCTCCTTTTTAGAATGGAAGCGCATTTATTAAGCACTTACTATGTGCCTCAAACACAGTAGGCACTTAAATGTTCATTGATTGACTGATTACCTAGCATTGTGTTAATAGAAAATGAGAACTATGGTTCTCTAGGCGCTCACATTCTAATTGTAGGAAACAATTCATAAAAGGGAGGCCCATGTTTGTATTAGTTCATGGCAGATGGAAAAGCCAAGTAATGCTTCAGTTCTGGAGGGCAGATGGAAAGGCCAGGAGGACCTTAGGGAACAATGATAGGGCAGATTCAAAGGTCACCATGGAGTGGGGTTTGCAGATGCCTAGTCCATAGGTGGAGATGTGGGGGCCAACATCCAGTTGAAAACAAATGTCCTTTACCAGGTGGTACCTAGGCAGTAGGGTTTGGGTTGAGAAAAGGTCAACGGCCCAAGGGCAGATGGTGTTGTTCCTTATTCTAGCTGCCTGTTGGTGGGCTGAAGGTGAGAAGGAGAATGCCCCCAAGTCCCTGCCATGGCAGCTGGTGGTGCTGGCTGCTCCCATTGGTTAATTTTCTGTGTACTTATGGTATTCATCTACTAGAAGGTGAGCTCTGTAGGGTAGAGACAATGTATGATTTTCTTTTCTATATCTTTAGAGCACAATACCTTTCACGTAGTAGGTATTTAAGAATTGCTTGTTTACGTTGATCTAAGTAGGTGATGTAATCTTCTTGTATCTTATTACCCAGTGTTTTGTTAATTTTTTTTTTCTGGAAAACTTGTTTTGGTGCAATTTGAAACTGAAAAAGCAGAATAGAGTATATTATTTTTCATTCGTGTAATGCCTCTAGGACATGGAGCCAACATTTAATCCTAAGAGTAAGTTGATATTTCCTGAGATAGCAATGAGTTAATATTTTCAAATTAAATGAACTAAATTTAGTGCTCCATTTGTTTTTTTTTTCTAAACACTAATCAAACTAGTAATCTTCCTTTCTGCAAAATAATGTCTGGCAGCTGCCGGTAAAGAGCCTAGGCTATGAGGCAATGTGAGCTGAAGCATTTAGGAGAGGGAGCACAGGTACATAACAAATGCTTGCTGATTTGTTGGGCCCTACATCCCCATCAGTATTATTAAGGCTCACATTCTGTTTTAGTAAAACTGTATTAAAAAAAATAAAAGAGGGCCTCTGACTGATGTCACCTCATTGGCATGTGACAGTGAGCCAGACTGAACCATCCCAGATCATCCTTGGAAATAGTCAGGTGCTATTCTCAAGGGATGATTTGTGGCAGGTGAGTAGAAGAAATTAAGACAGCCTTCACTTTCGATCCCTGCGCCTCCATGGAGACCAGGGTGTTCAAAAAATAATATGTAGGATGATGCAGGCTGGCTATTTAATATTTAGCTTTCTACTTACTCTGGGTCTTATCGTTTGGTCCCTAGGATGTCTCTTTGTCAAAGGATTCTGGGTACTGACATACAAATGAGTGTGCTGAATATGCTGATGGTATTTTAAAGGAAATATTCCAAAGTATTCAATTTCAGTTCTGAGCGCTTCTATTGCTAGAAGTAGAAAGTTTGTTGTAAAGTGGGAATTATTAGCAGGTGTAATCTCAAGCTTCGGCAAAATGAAGATGCATTTTATCCACTGTTTCTATTCCATTACTTAGGGCTGATTTGTTCATTCCTATCATCTGTATCTTGGCACAGAATAAAGGAGGCTGGTTTTTGGGGGGTTTTTTTGCTTTTGCTGCTGAGGTATACTGATGAGACGTTTAGATGGTCGACTCTACTGTTCCTCTTCCTGCTTGTCTGCCCCTACTTCGAAATAAGAGAAATAATGAAAATAGTGTATGATGAAGCAGGGAAATGGCTGGATTTGGAGTTAGAAGAGGTCCTAGCTTTAAATCCTGGCTGTGTCATTTATTAACTGTGTGACCTTGGACAAGTAACTTGACCTCTCCCAGCTACAGTTTACCCAGCTGTAAAATAAAGGGGTTGTACCATATGTTCTATAACCCTTCCAGCTGTGCTAAAGGACCCCTTAGTAAAAGTTACGGAGGAAGTTTGGACTTCCAGTTCCACTGTGTTCTGGGAAAAAGAACTTTGAAGGAGACTAATAAAGAAAAGTTCTTTTGTTTTTCATCGTTAATTGTAACAATCAGTCGACAAATGTTTATTGAACATCTATGCACTTAGTGCTGTGCTAGTGATACCGATGCAGTATAGACAAAGTTCATACTGAAGAAGTTAATTGCACAGGTGGAGAGATAGGACTAATCAACATACATGAAATGATTAAGGAACAGTACAAGAGAGAATATATTTAATTGTCAAATGGTATAGGCCATTCTCTAAATACTACAGGGAGAGCAGAGATAAAACATTAGTAATAATGAAGAAGAGGAGGAAGATAAGAAATGGTAGGAGTTATATCACAGTCTAAGGTTTGCCTTGCAAATAGTATCTCAATTGATCCTTTCAACAACCCTGGGAGGAACATGCTGTCATTATAATACCTGTTTTACAGATGAGAGAACTGGGATTGAGAGAGCTTAAGTGCCTTGCCTAGAGTTACACAGCTATTAAGTGTCCGAGGCTAAATTTGAACTTAGATCTTCCTGACTTTAGGTTCATTGCTCTATTTACTGCACCCCCTACCTGCCTCTAAGCAGACAGTTGTGTCCTCCATTAAAATGGAAGTTCATTGACAATCCTAATTATTTTATTCTTTGTCTTGTACCCTCACTGCCTAAGTCCAACGCCTGGCACATTTGTTGTTGTTCAGTTATGTCTGACTCTTCCTGACCTCATGAGCCATACTGTCCATGAGGTCTTCTTGGCAAAGATACTGGAGTGGTTTGCCATTTCCTTCCTCACTGGATTAAGGCAAATAGAGGTTAAGTGACTTGCCCAAGGTCACACAGCTAGTGTCCACAGCTGGATTTGAACTCCCGTCTCTTCCTGACTCCAGGAACATAATTTCCGTTTAATACATATTTGTTGATTGATCTAGTCCAATCCCCTTATTTTACAGATGAGGAGAATCGAGGCCCAGGGAAATTATTTGTCCCAGATTACACAGGTACAAAGAGGCATAATCAGGATTCAAAATCTAAATCTAAATCTAGGACCTTTTCCTATACTGTTATTATGATGAACACAATAAATTGTAAGTCTGGTTGATGGGAGCTAGAGAATTAAATTGGGCAGGTAACATAAAGCCTCAGTTTCCACATCTGTAAAATGAGCTGGAGAAGGAAATGGTGAACCACTATGGTATCTTTGCCAAGACAACCCCAAATAGGGTCACAAAGAGTCAGACACGACTGAAATGACTGAACAACAGCACCACCACCACAAGAGGCACTCTTGAACATCCCAACACCTTCGTCAAAGATGTTAGGTGGTACTATTTTGAGCTTAGACAATCTGACACTGCTGTAGTTTGTAGAGACAGGAAAACTCCGTGTCCTGTTTTCTCAAAACATAGAAAACACTAAAAAAAAAAACCCTAAGTGAAAATTATGTTGGGGCAAAGAAGCCTTTCACCCAGAATTCAGTCTTGGAAATCAGTCAATAGAGCAACAAGAATGCAGAGCACTGACTAGGAAGGGAGCACTGTGGGCGGTGTGGGGGGACAGAAGAAGCAGGAGGCCAGAAATGAAGGCAGACTATAGCCTCAGGGAGCTTACAGTCTTGTTGGGGAGACATGACGTAAGCATATTAAATGGCTGGAGAATAAGACGGTATGAAACAACATGCCAAACTGCCTAAATGTTTTCTGTCTTGTTTTGAATTATCATCTAGATTTTCTCCCTCACCCCCCTTTTTTTTTTCATTTGGCACAGAATCTGAGCTGGGAGCAACATGAAAAAAGTAATGCAAATTCCATAAATTCCCAGACTACTTCTCTCTGGGCATCTTGCAAACTCCCAGCTTTTCCTTTGGTTACTGAGTCTTCCTGAAGCTGAGTTCAAGTACATTTGCAAACTTGGACCAAATATCTGGCATAATGATTTACAATGGTTTTTGCAAGCTCAAGACAACCCACTTAGGTTCTCTCTCCATTAAATGAGGGAGGAAACTATAGTGCAGGGAGGCCAGTTTAATTCATCCAGGGTCATGGAATCCATTTTTGATTTGCCCTCCAGCTTCACATCATTGACCATTGCCTTCGTCCACTGATCTGTATTAAACAGATTCTGTCTGCCTTTGGAAATCTGGCAGCTATAGCCTTAGGTTTTGGTTTTGGTTTTTGTTCCCTTGAGAGAGGTTGAATGACTACTTGCAAGTGTGTTGACTTTTCAGGAAAATTTCTAGCTCAGTACAAAGGTGCAAATCCATAAATTGAACATCAGCCCTCACCATGGCCGTTGTAGACTTCCTCCCAAGGCGATGGATTTTTTCCATATCTTTAACATGCACACAGACATTTCCTGCTGTTCGTAGGTAATAACTAGGGAAATTCTGGCCCTTGTTTTCCATGTGCCGGAGGGAAGACTGTTGGAATGCTTGTGCTCTTTTTCTCCCTTCATCCTCTAAAGACCTGGATGAGCCCCTGAGCTTTACACAAGCCTTACATGATTCATTGTTCCGCCTGGACCCCGGTCTCAGCTCCATCGAACATGAATGAAGCCAGAAGGGTGTGTGATCCTTCCTTAGGTTAACCATTACAGAAGCAACAGAGTGACAAGAGGGTAATTCGATCTTACTATGACCCTGGAACCTCTCCTCCTGTGGTTTTCTGATCTGCTGGAGCCTACAAGCAAATACAGTGACGTAATCCGAGGGAGACTGTTTTACTGTCCACAGGTGCAGAGCTCAGGGAACCTCCCCATCCCAGCCCTTGACTGTAGGCAGTCAGTGCTGAAAGGGGTTTCCTTCTGTATTTAAAGCTGTATGCTCATGGAAGCTGTGGATGAAAATATTTGCATACCATGACCATGGGCGATTCCAAACAGTGGCAGTTTTGGTGAGGTTCATTTTCTCTTTTATTCTATTAAAATGCTTTTTTTATTAACGAATTGTCAAATGAAAACATCTGTGACCTGGTCACCTTTGTTGAACTAGGTAAGAAGTTGAAATAAATTGGTTGCCTTGGAAAGCAGCAATGAGAGATTATAGAAATGTAGGTAGGGGACGGTTAATTTCCTAAGAGGAAACCAGGGAGGTTCATGTTATATGTGTCTTGAGGTGTGTGGTGAGGTATACTCTGTCTGTTGATGTATCCGAAGTGTCTTTCTATAGCTATGGTTCCAGTGTAATACTAAACCTGTTTGTGGTGTATTTTCACTTTTTTCCTTCATTTGCCTGAAATAGCAAATTACCCAGTATCCAATATCCAATAGTAGAGGTTTCAGGGCAGGGCCCCGAGCCAGAACTTCCTCCACATGTGGTACAGTGAAGAAAGTACTCGGTTTGTAGTCAAAGGACCTTGTTTCCTGTCACTGCTTTTCCTATGTGATCTTGGGAAAGTGACTTGTGCCTCGTTTTTCCTCATCTGTAAAATGAAGGTGGTTGGACCAGATGGTTTCTAAGGTCCCTTTAAGCTCTATGATCCCCCTTTCAGACTATGACCATGAGAAATGCTTTTCCTATGAGATCTGATGGCTTTTCCTCTAAACTGGGGTCCTTCAGTTCCATGGGCAATAATTCTGCTGTTGTTCAGTTGGTAAAATTTGATAAATACATTCTGAAATTAAAACAGCAATAATAAACTGCTGAATTCCAGAAGGGCTTCAGTTCTAAGTTGTTGCTGGTTCTAGTTTGCCAGAGCTCTCTTCAAATAGTGCCTTCCCTCCTCCCCCACCCCCAGCTTATTTCGTATTCTGAACAAAATCCCACCATTGTGACTGATTTGATTTTTAACTACTCTAAATAATGAGGCCATGGACTGATGCTCTTATTCATTTATATACAAAGGGTTCATCCAGACATGGACTTCTCCAGTGATTTTATACATATACGTATATATATATACATACATACACACATTATATATATATATATATACACACACACACATATATGTATGTGTATGTGTGTGTGTGTGATTTGCCATGAGATACAAAGGAATAATAACAGAATTTCAAGTCCACAGACCACTGTGGCCAATCTCTGTCCCATACTGCTAAGTAGAAAGGTAAAGTCATCATTGTGCAAATTTCTGAGCTAATTAGGAATTCACCCTCTGAAGAGAATTATTCTCTGGTTTGTCATTCTGTGTGGGCTATCTTCTGGTTTATACGTGACTCGCTGCTCTAGTAAATATGTGCTCCTAATACTCTTATCTCAGCAGGCCTTCTGGGTTTACTAGAGCATGAGGCAAGAAACCCCCCCAGTTCATTTTAGGAGAGATTTGAAGTGCTTAACTTGAAAACTGTATTTGAAGAATGGACTCCAATGATTTGGTTGCCATGTGAAAGGTAGTACCAGACAGGTCTATTATGTCCTCCGCTCTTACTGACCTCCCTGGCTTCCTTGAAATCCCACCTTCTACAGGAACCTGTCCTTAACCCCTCTTAATTCCAGTGCCTTCCTTCTGTTAATTATTTCCTATTTATCCTGCAGAGAGCTTGCTTTATATAGATTTGTTTGCAATGTGTCTTCCCCATTAGATTGTAAGCTCCTTGAGGCCTGGGGTTGTGTGTTTGCCTTTTTTTTTTTTTTTTTTTTTTTTGAATCCTCAGTGCTTAGCAAAGTTCCTGGCACATAGAAGGCAGTTAATAAATGTTTATTGAGTTGAATTGTCCAGTTCTGAGTTAGACTTTTCCTTAGTAAGGATTGAGATGGAGTAATGGTCAGAGTTTGTAAAGCCTTTTCCTGCCTAAAAAATGGATCAATCCATATTTTAATCATCATAATGTGTGTGTGTATTTTTTCCCTGGACTTGTGATTTCATTGAAATCTTTTGACTTGTCACTTTTTTTCTATGTCACACTGCCCCATTAGCTTCATTATTTCAATGTGTTCTATGTCATAAAGGGTATTCTTGGTTAATAAGGATTGGACTGGCGGGTCAGTGAGGTCCTTTCTAACTCTGTTCAGAGAAGTCAGCTTTTCCCCAAAAAGTCTAGGCTTATTCCTACCTCTCTACTTCCTACAACCCCTCTCCCAACTAAAAAAAAAAACTCACACAGGAAGTATGTTGCAATCCAAAACCCTCCTGCTTAGCCCAGGGCATTTGGTCAGTCTAGAGGCAACTCATCATTTCTTTCTACGATATAAAATATAACTGTCCCATAAGTCTTCCTTTCCTCTTTGGCCTCAGACGGATCTCCTAATCATGGTTCAATTGCTTGGAAGGAATTCATAAGCCAACCTGGAGAAGCAGTTCAAGGGCGTGCTTGGCTCAAGAGAAATCTGCAAGCATCACCTTCATGCAGGAGGGACAGTCCTCTTCTTGACTCTCAAATATCCATCCTTGCCAACTTAAATCTCTTAATATCTCTTTTCCCTCTTTTTCTTTTTTGTTTCATCAACCTACTATCTATTTCATTTTTATTTAAATTGGTTTTCTACACACAGAAATCATCTAGACCAGAAGCAGTGGGTGACCCAAAGATCGGTGGATTTAGGGTCAAATTTAGGTTTCATTCCCATCCTTGTCACTTAACAGCTGCCTGGTCTTGGGCAAGTAAAATGACTTCCATAGACCTGAGTTTCTTTATCTGTAAGATAGATTAAATGACCTCTAAGGTCCCTTCCAACTCTACCATCCTCTGATCTTAATTAACGCTTTAAATGATATTGTTCTTCTTTTCCAATTAGAAAAGCATTTGGAATTCCCAAAGTTTATGGTCCATCCTATTTTAAGACCTTTTAATTTTTCCAAATTGTGTGTGTTTTAATAAACCTGAATTTCAAGTATGTCTGTTAGTCAATGAGAAAAATCACTTCAAAATGCTGTGAAGGGGGGACCTGGAAAATTAGTACAAAACATGTGCAAGGGAACAATAAAAGTGAAAAATCTGTACTATGGAATGTTGATACCTTCACTGAAGTCTAAAATGAGAAGAACTGATTTTTTTTAAACCGAACACTTATTTTGAAGTGTAGAGTGACCAAATCGGTTTTCAACTCTTAAAAGCTAACCTTCTGAAGTTCATGTAACGGAAACTTAGAAGAGGCTCTTTTTTTTCCTGTTTATTGCTCTCATTCCACCTTTTCTAAATGGATCCGTCTAGAATGGGTAGAGTAGGAGGTGTTGATCAGTGAATCTGAAAGTGATGTGACTAAGGCCTACCATGAATTTATCCAGGACAGCTGTCAGCTACAAATCTTCCCTGGATTAATTCAGCAGTAACTAAGTGGCTTTCCCCTGCCCCCAGACCTTTTTGTTGAGAAGCAATACTCAGTTGCCAGAGATGTGAGCGTCAAGAGTGGTAGCATTACATTCAGAGAAAGGTATATATGTATGTGAAGTAGGTGTTCCCAAATATGGGGAGATATTTGTATAGATTTTAAGATTACCATAAAACTGCACTAGTTTATTGCTGGCTGATACTGCTGTTGTATTTGTTTAGCAGAGAATGATGTTAATTCTGGATAATCCCTGAAGAGAGGCAGACAGAATCGACCACCAATGAACCCTTTTTTAAAGGTCTGTCATCTCAATTGGGCAATCAGAACCAAAATCTAGACTTGTACGTTTTTATTCTTTAGAGATAAGCATCTGTGAATGGTTGGGAGAATAAAGTAGCAGCGATTTCCAGAGAGAGCCGGTGTCAAGGTTCATTTTAAACCCTCTTCGTTTGTTTCCATCTTTCTTTATTGCAAAAATATTGGGGAAGGGGACAGACCACTGCAGGATATGTGCCCTAAATTACTGTTAGTGTTCGAGATGAGTTCCAAATATGCTTTTTTAAAACAAGAGTAACTTGATGGACAAGTTATTTCAACTATATGGCTACATAAGGTCTCCAACCTAGACACTAGAATAACCTTCACTGGCAACTTTCCAGGAGCCTATTGAGATGACCTGATCTTCTAGCAAATTGACGCATGCTGTTTTATTGAACAGAAATGCCCAGGGTGAGAATAAGTGACTGTGTTTATAACTCCCCGAGAGCTGGATTGACATTCCTCATGGGCAAAATTTAGTCACAATGAAAACATAGCTTGTGCAGACTGTTCCAACATCAGGGGCAGTTATATGGAGGGAGAGTGACTATGGCCCAGATTAGAGAAGCCTGGGCATTGTGTGGCCGTTGGGATACTTGTGACACACGTTCAGCATTATACAAGAGCCATTTCAAAGGACAAAGGGAATGAGGCCTAATTGGGTCAAATCTAGTCTCCCTCCTAAGAGCCAAGTTGTCTGTTAACTGCTGAGGTTTCTCCAATCTTGTTTATAGTTACAGAGCCCATGTGTTTGAAACTCAGAGAAATAGTCATTTTTCTTCCTAGTTCCAAACGACTATTTTTTATCATTGTGTCTTCTTATTTATATTTAAACCTTCTTTTATATCCCTCATCAATTAGCAAGCATTTATGCCTACTGTGTACCAGGCACTGTGCTAACTGCTTGGGATAAAAAGATGAAAACAATCTGTACTCTCAAGGATCTTACATCCTAACATCAGAGACAAGTACATATATAAGAATATTGAGAATAAATGTAAGGAGAATAAATATAGATAAATACAAAGTAGTTCAAATATTAGTTAGTTTAGGAGAGTGGTTACTAGTAGCTGTCAGGAAGAGGGACGGGGATCAGAAAAAGCTTCTTAAAGAAGGTTGCTTGAGCTGCATCTCAAAAGGAAGAGAGTAGTTCTATAAAGCTGAAAGGTGGAACCTCATTTCCAGCATTGGAGAATGCCATGGCAGTGAAAGAGACACAGGAGATGGAAAGTTCTATAGGAGAAAGAGTGAGAAGACCAGCTGGGCTACAACTCTGATCCTTGATAAAAAAAAAAAGGTTCAGAAAATTCAATCCCATTCAGCTTTATCCTTAAATCAAGTTTTCCTAATTGTCAGCCCTTTCAGCTCTGTATCCTGTGTGTGCCTCCATGACATTCCCAGTGGCTTTGAATGTCTGTTTCTACTAGGACGTCTTCCTTCCTTTGTGCTCTTGTGTTTGAGATCACGGATTCAAATGAGGTCAGTCAGGTAGCCTCAACTAGAGAACTAGGGTGCCAGGCATGACCTGATGACTTCACTAAATATGGATGCCTTACCTAAGTTCCCTCTTTCAACAGATGTCTCCAGTGGCAGAAAAGCAATGAGGATGAATAAAGAATAACCTCATACAGGGGCAGCTAGGTGGCAGTGGATAGAGCACCGGCCCTGAAGTCAGGAGGACCTGAGTTCAAGTCCAGTCTCATACCAAATACTTGACACTTACTAGCTGTGTGACCCTGGGCAAGTCACTTAACCCCAATTGCCTAAAAAAAAAATTAAAAAAACAAAATAATAACCTCATACATCAAAAATACTGACAGTTATTCACTAACCAATGTCAAATAAGCTCCTATGCAGTGATCTTAGTTTTGAGAGTTTCAGAAACATTAAAGATAAAACCTTTTCAGAGGTTATATTTTTTAACCCCTCAAAATACCTCATAGTTTGTCTCCACCTCTGACATTTAATGATAATCTTCCAAGTGGCTTTTCAAGTGAGTCGTCTTTGATAAGTGGAGGTAGTATCAGGCCAGATGGTTCATTTTTCTAACTGTATCTTAGGACAACCAATTTGGCAACAGAAGGACCCCTTGTGCATAGAGCCAAAAATGATGGAGCCAGAAACTGTCTTCAATAGGATGACTTACTTCTCTAACTTGGCTTCCAAATGTCTTCTTCTCTGGATCCTTTTAAAGGCAGCATGCTCATTTTTGGCAGCTATCTTATTGAAAAGATCCTCATATTCCAACACTGCTTCCAGCACTTAGCATAGGGCCTAGCACTATAGGAGGTGCTTAATAAATGTTGAATGATTGGGTTATTTTTCTTTTCAGAACCAAATCTTATCAAAACTATTACATACAGTTTGTGTTGATCATGACCCTATTTCAGGCTCTCCTCCCTTCTCCCAGGCCCCCTTCTCTTCAGGTACCCAGTATATTATTCTGCTTTAGGTTCCTGGCCATTGCTTCTCATGGTCTAGATTTTCACCTTTCTCTTGAGAAGACTTTCAGCTAGACAGTAAGTTCCATGAGCACAGGGGTCATGTCTTAATTGTCTTTTTTAATTATCCCCTTGTGTTTAATGGAATGTTTTTATGCATGAAACTTAAATGATGATTAAATGAATGAATAAATGAGAAGCAGGTAGAAAGTAGGAGCATCATGAATTAGTTCAACTGTTCTCAACATGTCATCTCTGAGGGTCCTCTGGACAGTATACAGGTTTTTCTCTTACAATATTACTGTCAATATCAACGAGATATGCATATATTCCACTCAAATCTCATTCATGGGCAAGTCAAGGCATCACCCTCGTGATATCATTGGTCCTCTTTGAGAATGAATGACCAACAACAACAGTGTTCCACTCTAATATACCTTCTAATAGCACGGAAGCTCCCTAAGGCATTTTGTCTGTGGAGCCCCAGTGCCTAGAATAGTACCTTACACATAGTAGGCACTTAATATATGACTATTAAATTAACATGAATGAAGAATTGACTATGATATTTAATTTTTTAAAAATCACCATGTTGGCATCCCATCAAGAATTAGTGTTACTCTTCACCTTCCTTCGTTCCTCAGAGCTAGCTTTATGGGAAATCAATATGACAGGTATTTCTCAAGGTCTTTGACAACACTGGTAAAATTTTATCCATGAGAATGATGTTTAAAAAAATCATTACCTTCTGTTTTACTGCTGCACCCTAAGAACCATGGGATCTTTCCATCTGACTTGCTGCTGACGTCTTCCATATGTGCTATTCCCTTCCACGCCCCAATTGGGATGTGAGCTCCTTGAGAGTGAGGACTGTCTTACTTTTCTATCTGCATCTCTAGCACTTAGCACAAGGTCACTTAATGCTTTGTTCATTCATTCATTCATTCATTTACTGAGGGAGACCACAGAGACCAGGAAGGTTTAAAGATCTCTCTGTTAAAATATTCTTTGAATCCCTAAGTACAGCTGGAGAAAGTAGATAGGTAAACACCTCTCCTCACCCACTCTCCATCATTTTGATCAAAGAGAGACTATAGTGTCTTAATGCTTTTATTTTAAGTGATTTCAATATTTCCATCATTTAAAGTTTTTGTTAAAATGTCTTCAAATGTATTATTGTTGCAATGGATTACCAACATTGTTTTTTCTATACTGTATTCCTTTATATTCCTTCTTGTCAAGTCCATATTTCCCTGGTGGGCAGGTTTTGCCTAGTGCTATATATAAACACACACACACACACACACACACATTACAGTTACAAAAGTGCCTTTTAACTCTGCCACAATCACAACCACTCAGAATGTGTCTACATCCCATCTCTTCCCCAAGCCTGGGAGCTCTTACCAGGTGAGTAAAAGGTCACCCTTTCATGTGTGTTCTTGGCAGGTAGCATACTGCTCATGTTGCAGAAACTTCTACAACCAATTTATTATGGCAAAGATAGAGGTAGAAGAAGCATTTGTAGACAGAAAATGCTACAACTCTATGAAAGCGTCCACTGGGGTGGCTTCCAGGGAGGGGAGTTCTCTGGAAAGTGTTTGGTGTGGGTGTGGGGGGGAGGGGGGAATCAATTAATCAAACGCTCATTGTCTATGATGTGCCAGGTACTGTGGTAGGCACTGGGAATTAAGGGACAAAAATGAAACAATCCTTACCCTCAGAGGGCTTACATTCTATTGAGAAAACCAACAGATGGATTCATAAGCATCTACAAAATTAATGAAAAGTGAATGTGGGAGGGAGGAGAGGAAAGCCTCTCTGGTTCCATATTTCTTTAGAGCCTGAGAATGCAGTTGTCTATGTTGTTCTTCACATCCCCTGCCATGTAATCCTGCTTGTTATTGTAATTAAATGGTTTGTTAATAACCAGAATCAGTTTCTCTGATGAACGTAAGGGAGCCAAATTAAAAAAAAAGAAAAAAGAAAAAACAATGACAACATGACTGCTCTCCCATATTTCCCCAGCCCCACCCCAACCCCATTGATGAGGGGACTAGGAAGTGATTAGCCCAGTGGAAGTTTGTGGAAGAAGAGTTGGCAAGCATCAACTGGGACCAGTTTTCAATGGTTTTACCATTTGTACTCCTACTTCAAGACAGCCCAGTGAGCCTCCTATCCAAATCCTGTGTTGTTCATAGGGTCTTCCAATCTGGCTTCCAGGAAACCTTTCTTTGATCCTGTGATTTCTCTTGTATCTTTGTCTGATGTATTCTTTAAGTGTACTTTTCATGGTCTCATTTACAGCATGTTTCTCTGTACATATCTTCTATCTTCCAGCTAGAGGGATAGTAAGTTCCATGAGGGTTTCTACCTTTGTCTGGACCCCAGTGCTTAGGACAGTAAATCAAAACCATTTCATCAATGTTTGTTAAATGAACCTATGCTTTTTTCTAACCCTCCTAAATTCGAGTACTGTAGTCTTCATATTGGCCTTATTGGACTTTAACAATAGTAATACTGGTGCTTCAAATTTTGTAGGGTGCAAAGCATACATCATCTTATTTCACCCTCAGAGCAATCCTTGGAGGGTGTGTACTCAAGATTCTAGGATCCCCATTTTGGGGATCACAGGATAGATCTCAAATTGGGAGGGACCTCAGACACTACTTCGCCCAGCTGTCATTTTTCAGATGAGGAAACTCGGTCTTGGAGAGCTTAAGTGGTTTTGCCCATGGTCATATAGCTATGTCAGAGGCAGGATTTGAACTCAGGTTTTTCCTGACTATAAATTCACAATACTCCTCCCACTGGACCATATTAACTCTATCATGGGATTCTATTAAGATAGAAAAGATGGGAGAGTATTTTCATTTGTAATTTTCCCAAAGAAATATTTTACCTGTCAGTCTATAAGTCAAGGTGCCTTTATTAATAGATATTTCCACATATGTACAGTACACATTAATTAATTAATTACTGCTCCTAATGATGACTCCAAGATACTTTAAAAGCCACCAGAGTCTTCTAAATCATCACCCAAAAAATCATTTTGTTCAGCATGGCTATGTTTGTTTTTTTCTAGTTCTCTGAATGCAGTTAATCCATAAATTGTGTCCTTAATGATTCTCTCTTAATAAAAATATTGTATTAACTATGAGATCATCCCATATTTTGACCATGCTGATTTCATTTGATGATGAATCTAGCTTCTTCAACATTAAATCCACATTAGCTATGACTAAGGATGCACCTTTTGACCCAAACTAGAATATTAGTGGGAATTGATATACTGTGAAACTCTGGAAGCTTTTTATAGATTAGATGCTATGTGGGTGATAGGATAACTTAATAGTAAATAATGGTTGGGTTAACAATGCTGGGCAAGCACAACCCTACATCATTCTATTTCTTGGTGCTTTTTTCTTTCTTCCTTTTACTTTTCAGATTTTCTCCTGCTTGTTGGCTTTTCCCCCCTTTCCCAACCCCTCCCCCACCATTACTATTTTCAGGCATTCCTGCATGACCTATTTATGAACTGCATTTTTTCAGTCCTCTAGGAATATAAGAGTTCAGAGAGAAGAGTTCGGGCTCAGTGACCTATTCTATCTTTGGATTTTGTCTCTTGGTTATAAAGAAGGCTGTCACTTAGTGCCAGTATTGATGGCATTCGCAATGTAGACAGCTGTCCTCGGGGAGTTAGGCTCAGACAAATAACCCATTTTCAAGAGGACATAATCATTAGATGACAACTATTTATGGTTCTTATTGACCTAGACCAAAATTGAACCGCTCGCAGAGACATTAAATTTTCATATGCTCTAAGCTACTTCAAGAAGTCAGATTATTTCTTTACATGTATTTAAAAGTTCTAACAATATTCACTTAGTTCTTTCATACTTTGTCTGAACCTGGAATCTTAGAACAGGGATCTGTTTGGGAGAGGGTGGGACTGGATCTTCTTGGGATAGGGGATTGGCTTAGTAAATTGGACCAGAAATGCTAATTTATAACACGATATTTCTTTGCTATATTCTATCTATATAGGGCTTCCTTTTGCCTCCTTATAAAAAAAATCAACAGCATCCTAGCATGTACTTGTCAAATGACAAATACGCAGGATTGTACCACAATGAACTTCTTAGAAAATCATCTACATTTTACACAATGACTACGACAATGTAAAATGACACAACATGGAAAGACATCACAACCCTGATCAATGCATTGACTAATGGTGACTGCATAGGACTGACAGTGAAGGAGACCACATACTTCTGAGTGGAGAGGTGGTGGGCTTTATGAAACGATGCATTCATTTACAGACATCTATAGTGCATTAATGACAGTGCTAGTTGGTGCAGTGGAAAGAGTGCTGGACTGGGAGTGAGGAAGAACTTGGCTCAGCTCCAGCCTCAGACAGTTACTGGCTGGTGACCCTGGGCAAATCACTAAAATAGGGATAATATTAGCACCTACCTCCCAGAGTCCTCATGAGGATAAACTGAGATATTATTTATAAATCATTTCACAGACCTTAAAATGCTGCATAATTGCTAGCTATGATTATTTATGTGTTTTACTTGCACTGGTATCTAACCTTTTGGTCTCAGGACCCCTTTACACTCTTGAAATTATCGAGGACCCCAAAGAGCTTTTGTTTATGTAGATTATCTCTATTGACATTTAGAAAGTAAAACATGTTAGCTGTAATAAAATGTATTATGAAAATAGTTTCAACCTCTCATACTCCTTGAAAGGGTGTCAGGAGCTCCCAAGAGTCACTGTTGGCTTAGACTATAGTTATTTGTTATGAGGGATGACTCAATGGGGAATGGGAAGGGGGAAAGTGACAGGACAGGGGCCAGGACCAACCTTGTAATTTCTTTGGTATGGGGAACTCCTTTTACCAACACAGTGTACCTTCCTGTCCTTAGAGAGCTGTTTGGAATACTAAGAAGTTAAGCAACTTGCTTAGTATATGTCAGTGGTGGCACATGAACCAAGGTCTTCCTGGGTCAGAGGCCAACTCTATATCTACTATATCATGCAGACAGTAACAATGGCAGTTTTTTTTTAAAGAACATCAACAGAATATTCAAAGAGATAAAATAAGTGTTTTTGAATTTCCTTCTACTGAAAGAGTATTGCTTTGTACGTGACAACTTTATTTTTTATTGGCCAATACTCTAAATTTCTCTGTATACAATTCGATGGCACATAGTCGGTGCTTAATAAGGGTTTGTTGGTTGATTGACTGTGGAGACCACTAGCATCCCCTGCTTTAGAGAATGACTGGATATTGTCAGGAGATGACCTCATCAGTCTCTTTTGTCTATTTTTAGAGCATCATGGATTTTAGAGCATCTCAATTGTCTATTTTTAGAGCATCATTGGAAGGGATAAAATGAAATCATTGAGCTGTCAAATGATATGTTGATCACTTTTCATTTTGGTGTTTGTTGTTGTTGTATTTACCCAGAAGATTTGAAAATGGCTAACTCAAGGGGTATTAGATGGTCCTTCTCTTCTCTCTCTACAATACTCCCTGTCACTTGTTAATAACCTTCCTCTGTTACAGGCATCTTATTTTTCAGAGTGTTAGGTCTTTGAAGCTATTGTGTTAAACTCCTATACCCGGCTCTTTTGAAACTATCTTTCTAAGGGAAATCTCCTTCACTTTCTCTTGCCACCCTTGCCTTTGGCCTCTCGGGCGGGTGCTCTCTTATCTAAACTGTCCAGGTGGTTCAGGTTTCATAGCTTTCTGGTTTCTGCTTGGCTTTCCAAAGCAAACCCCTATACTCCTCTCCACTGCCCCTTGCCCTTTATACCTGGTACTTTCCAGGAAGTCTTCAGATGGCTCTCTCAATTTCTTTTTCTGAAGTCAGGCCAATGATATTTCTAAAGTGATATATTCCTATGGTAACTGTTTCCAAAAGGGAGGAATCCACAAGTTTTCCTGATTGATGAGGTCTCCTATAAACAACATGACTGAGGAAAAAGAATAAGGATTCTCTTTTAATACCCTATTTATATGTGACAACTAGACAGGGGTGAAGCAGTTTCAGATGTTTCCTATAATCAGAGAATTAAGGGGGGAAAGGTAATATATGTATATACATATATATATACATACAAACATATGAGGTTATACACACATACATATATATATATATAAGATCAAATAATTTGTGTAAATCACTTTGCAAAGCTTAAGGGCTATATAAATATGAACTATCAGATATTAGAGATAGAATAACACCAAGACTCAGGCAGCGTTATCTTCAGAAAGTCAATTGTGCTGTAAAGCTTTGCTTGTTTGAACAGAGAAATATTTGTTCTCATATTCATTGGGGTTTTTTAATCTTATCATCAGCTTGCCAACAATGATGCTTTTGCCTTTTGTGACACATTTTAGCCATTCTCCATCCCTTCCTTCCTTTCCTCCAGTACATTTAATATGGATTTTATGAAAATTTGAAAAGAAGTCAGATGCTAATGAAATACCCTTCAAGATCAGCAGGCCCCCTTTCTCTAGGGGGCAATAAAGCCCATTGATAGGAGTCACTATAGGCTAACTATATCTCTAGCCATCTTAGTCATCCCAATTAGAACTTCTTCAATTGGTCTTAGACCAGATGGACAAGCTGACCACTCCATAACCACCTGCCCATATGGAAGCCCTCAGCATCTTTAGCGCCTTTTTCTCCTTGTTCTGAATATGTTGGGAGAATCCTTCAGTGAGAGAAGACCAGAAAGCAAGGCTGTTGGAGCTAATTTAATTTTGAGAAAGCTATCAAGCAGTAGATGATGAAGTTAGATTTGCATCTAAGAAACAGATGGTCACCGCAGATGATGAGATTAGATTTATTATGTTTGGGGAAATTAATTCATCACTTTATTTTGTTGTGTTTTTTTAAAGTGATTTTGTTAACTCCCTGACAGAAATGATTTATGGAAAGAGCTTGTCCTTTAATGTAAAACATGGGACTCATTAGGACCTTAGAGAAAATAGGTCATCTAATTGCTCATTAATATTGGGTGCAAACAACTCTGTAATATGAAGGCCTAGAGAGCAAAGATGCTGCCACCTATTGATAAGTGCTAGCCTGCGCTTTCCTTTTTTACGTAGATTTGTTGTCTCTTGTTTTGTGAACAAGCACCTGTAACTTATGGAGATATGTACACGTACACATATATACACACATACACACATACACATATACACATATACACACACACATGAATACGCATGTGTATGTGTATGAATATATGTATTAATGCATATGTGTATGTGCATATATGAGTTTTGAAAGTCATTACTATTATCTAGCATTAGATAACTCTTAATAATTGCTCATTCTGACATCATAGCAAGTTCTGATATCTGGTAATAATTTACTAAAGGGACAATGTGGTGAAGTGGAAATAGTGTAGGTTTTAGAATCAGAAGTGATAGCTGCTGCAAATTTAGTTTCTGTCGTATGCTTATTCTGAGACCGTGAACAAATCCTTTAACTTTTCTGAGCCTTTGTTTCTTTATCTGTAAAATGGAGCTAAAAATACCTGTAGTTCTTAAAAGGATTGTGAGCACAATGTTATTAGCCCTTAAATGTTGGCTATTTATGGTGATTCAAACTTAAAATCTTTAATGAACAGGTGTCGATAGCAGCTTATAAATTAGTCATTCCTTCCCAATGTTCCTTTCTTTTGTCTTTGATCATTTATCTATATATTAGTGGACATATTTTCATTTTATTTGGTTGTAGCTCCTCCATTGAAGTTCTAGACCTATGTTTCACCATAGTCTGGCAGTGATCCTGGATTCCCAAAACGATGATAGCTTAGTGTGAGCTCTGGCCTGCCCTACCAGGTTGGAAAGGTTTTGAATGTGGGCCCCAATCTCAGGTTAGCTCTCTGCCAAATATCTAAGGACTAGCCAGGTTTGGAGAAGTTTATCACCTAGGTAGCTGTAGGGCAATGACAATTTTTATGACATCTGCCTTGTAGAGGGGTTGCCATCTTTGTTTGTAGAGGGAGAGTCCATGATGATGAAATGATTCTTGAGGTACAGTCACAGATATGTTTATAGTGAGCATCTGATCCTGATTTCTTTTTTTTCACATTCTTTCAAATAAATCTTTCCATAATTAGATATAATATATATATATACACATACATATATATGCATGTATGTATAATACACATACATATTCCCCATTGATCAGTCTTAATCACATTTTAGAATTACACTATTAAGCAACATGGTGTAATGCAGAACAGAGGTTCTTAACCTGACATCCACAGACTGCCCCCACAAGGGTTCTGTAGATAGATTTCAGGAGGCTCATGAACTTGGATGGGGAAAATGGGTCTTTTTTTTTTCTCCCATTAACCTCTAACTGCAATTTAGCATTTCCTTCAATTCTTTGAAAACATTAGTCTGAGAAGGGGTCTAGAGACTTCACCAGACTGCCAAAGGGGTCCATGACACATAAAAAAGTTATGACCCCCCCATCCAGTATAATGAATAGGGACCCAACCTCCCAAGTCAGGAAGACCTGTACCCCAATCTCACTTTAGCCACATATTAGCTATGGTACCCTGGCCAAGTTGCTTAAACTCTCAATGCCCCAGGTCAGGGGTGGGGGACCTGCAGCCTTGAGGCCACACATGGCCCTCTAGGTGCTTAAGTGTGGCCCTTTGGCTGAATCCAGATTTCGTAGAACAAAAATATTTATTTAGCTCTTCTCCAACTACTGGACATTTAGGTTGTTTCCAGTTTGTTTTTCACAATCACAGAAATGCTACTATAAATATCTTGGTTAGATAACTCATTATTTTATTTTTCTGACAATGTTGGGCTACCATAAGGGAAGCATAGCTAGCTTCTGGAAATAAAGAGAAGTAATCAACTTACTGTATTTTTCCTAGTCAGCTCACATCTGGAGTATTGTGTTCAGTTCTAGACACCACATTTTAGGAAAGATATTGATAAGCAGAAGAGAACTATGAGGATGGCAAAAGCACTTGAGTCCATGATGTGAAAATTAATTGAAGAAACTTAGTATGGTTAAGCTTGGAAAAGTTTGGGGAGGGGCATAATAGCCATGTGCAAGAGTATGAAACACTCTTACCTAGAATAGGGATTCAACTTTTCCTGTTTGGCCCCAGAGAATAGAACCAAGAACCAGGGGGTGGCACTTGCAAAGAGATAAATTCAGGATTGAGGTAAGGAAACATTCCTTAACAATTAGAGCTGTTTATTTGTATTTATTCTTTCCAGATCTCAGGCAAATGAGTATCCATCCTGAGATGGATGTGTCCAGGATTAAAGGTGACTTTTTGAGCTTTAGTGGTCTAGAGGTCCTGGGTCTTTTCTGGTTGGAGCTAGTAGCATCAGAGAAAACTTTTGCATTAGAGATTACAGTCACCAATAAGAGAATTTTGCCAGCAAGATGTAATGGTAGTATGTTGGACAATGAAGTGCTGAGGTGAAATGCAAAATGCCTAAATAACCATCTTGCACAATGCTTTATGTTGTGAGAAGTTTTAAGTATCCGTCTCCCAGCAAATTTTAATAGTAGTTATACATTAAGTTACTGAATTCCATTCTATTAATGCAAACTTTTAAAAAAATTTGTAGCATAACTTGTGTGTATAAGAATAAATCACTTAACCAATAAGTGCTTAAAAATAATTTAAATTGTCCAAAGGTAAAACCGACTACATCAGAAGAAAGTAGGTTCTCCATCTTTGAAAATCTTGAAGCAAAAACTAGAAAAATGCTTATCCCATATTTCAAAGAAGACATTCTTTTAGGTGCATAGATTGAACTAGATGGCTGCACAGGTGTCTTCCTATTCTGAAATTCTGCGATCTGTGTTTCTTAGAAAGTATTCCTGATAATGTGGTTATGTGGTCAAAGGGTGTGATTGTTTTTATAACTGTGCTCTTCAAAAAGGATTCCATCAACTTGAGACTCAACTAGCAGTATTTATCTGTTCTTCTCCACTTGGGGCCAGGGTAAAGTGAGAACCACACTGGTCAGAAGAGGCTGAATTCATGGAACAGAAACTCAGGATAATATTGTTATTGTTGTTTGTCCTTCATTCTCAAAGAGGACCATGACTTCGGATAGGTGATGCCATGACATGCAAGTGAATTGGATTTAAGTGAGGAAGAACTGTGCAAAATTATCAGCCTCATTTTCTTCTCTGGAGCCATCTGAGGCCAGTGGCAAGATATAGATCAGGACAACCTCTGTGAATAGTGGTACCTACCCCAATGGGGGCCCAATTGGAGCTGGCCAACTGGGCAACACAACTCTTACTTGTGTGCTCTTCTTCTTCCTTCTTCTTCTTCTTCCTTCCTCTTCTTGTTCTTCCTCCTCCTCCTCCTTCTCCTCCTCCTCTTCCTCCTCCTCCTCCTCCTCTTCCTCCTCCTCCTCCTCCTCCTCCTTCTCCTTCTCCTTCTCCTTCTCCTTCTCCTTCTCCTTCTTCTTCTTCTTCTTCTTCTTCTCTCTCTCTCTCTTTTCTTTCCCTTCCCTCTGTCTACATAGAAAATCATACCCTTTCCCATGAGTACTATGCCCGAAGGAATGTAAATTTTGCTTGCTGAAACCTCACAACATATCTTGGGGTTTACTGACTAGATTTCTATCTTAAGAACCATGCCTTAAACCCAAATTGCTATGGCTCCCATTGATTGGCCAACAATAGGTCCCAGCCTAAGCCCCACTTGGTCATTGTTTGGGCCCAACTGGCTCAGAGTGAATGTAAATAGCAATTGTTTCTGTTTTTGGATAATGTACAAATGTACATGAAGTATAAGTACATGAAGGCAGCTGGAAAAGACCCAAGACCAGGGATGCCAGAAACAGAAGCAGGGTCAAAACTAAAGATTCACAACACAACCTGAGAGATGAGATGGTGGGAAACAAACTCCTCTTCTTAAAATTATAAGCATTTGGAGATAGATGGAGGAGGAGGTCAGCTAAGGCAAAGAATGAGAATATAATTTGACCCACTCATGACTGCCCAGGTACATAAGCAGAGTCAAGCACTAGCTAGCCTCCATTGCTCAAAGCTGCATCAGTTTGGGAATTGCTTGTACTACTGTTGTCTTCAATGGCCTCCATGGAAACCAGGCTTATTGATACCCCTGTAAACTGGAGTGCTCTCTGAATTGCTCCTGCCTTCCTTAATAGTGAAACAGGGGCTAGGGAGGGGAGCAGCAGGCATCAGATAAGTACCAGTACTTTATTATAATTTCTGTTTCTTTGAGCTAAGTAGTTCAGATCATATTCCAATGTGTAAAGCGGTTGTAACCTGTGTTAGTGGAGGGAATACCCACAGTACCGAAATCATAGATCCTTGAATAATTGAGGTGTAATCATTGTACATAACATTGTATATTTAAATGTATATACATTATATATTTAAACATTGTACATACATTGTATATTTACTCATTGTATAGCATTTTGTTATTATTGAGTAATTTTTTAATCACTTCCAACTTTTTTTTTTTTTTTTGGCTAGGCAATGGAGTTAAGTGATTTGCCCAGGGTCACACAGCTAGTAAGTGTTATGTGTCTGAGGCTGGATTTGAACTCAGGTCCTCCTGAATCCAGGGCCAGTGCTCTATATACTGTGCCACCTAGCTGCCCCAACGTCCAACTCTTTGTGATTTCATTTGAGGTTTTCTTTGTAAAGATACTGGAACGGTTTGCCATTTCCTTCTCTGACTCATTTTACAGATGAGGAAACTGAGGCAAACAGGGTTAAGTGAGTTACCCGGGGTCATACAGCTAGTGAGTGTCTGAGGCCAGATTTTAACTCAGGAAGATGAGTCTCCCTGATTCCAAGCCCAGTGCTCTATACTATACAACACGTAGCTGCCCCTTGTACAGCATAATAGAGTGGAAAAAACATTGAATTTGTAGTCAGATGACATTGGTTGAAGCTTAACTTTGTCACTTTCTACACGTGTTTCATTCAATTCAATATTTATTAAGTATCTGCCATATACCACTTAACCTCCTTAGACCTCAGTTTCTTCATCTGTAAAATGAGGGGTGTGGTACTAGAATCACCCTTACAGTGCCTTCTAACCCTAAATCTATAAATGTATAAGTTTGTGGCCTCAATTAAAAACAGGATTTGAACCCGGTCTTTTGCCTCTCCTTGCATTGCTCTACCCAGGATACCACATGGCCTCTCACCCTGCCAATATTTTGAAGAAGAAGAATCATTCAAGCATTTTGTTGTCAGTTTACTCCTCAAGCTGTCACTGGTAGGAGAGAGAAACTGTGTGGGTGGCCCAGGATAATGGGAGGGAGAGAAGAAAGCACCCCATGAAGTTTTTTCCCAGTTTTTCAAATCTAGCTTAATGTTAGGTTATTTTGCCTTCCTTTTCTTGCCCATAATGAAAGTGACACCCATTTACAAACCAGTCACTGGGAGTAGTGAAAGGACGGCTTCTTGAGAGGAAAAGATCAATTAAATGATTATCCCAGCCTGCTGCTCACTAATGGCTTTCTTACTTTGTTTGAGAGCCAGGAAACAGAAGGCCAGGTCATTTAGCCTTTTGGAGGCAATCTAATTGCTATCTCTGTGATGCCAAGTTTCATTAGACAAAGGATCACCGTTCTTAGCAGCTAAGCATTTCTGGCATTTCAGAAAATTTCCCCCATATCAGATTGGGGCTTTCCAATATGGTTGCTTGACATGGTTCTTGGCTGTGCTGTGTAGAAAATTTGGTGCCCGTTATACCTTCTTGATGTCTAACAAGGCTTCTAGGACTCAATCTAATAGGTGCACACACAGCATCTCACTTAGCCTGTCCAAATATAGCGACTACCTCATCCCTTTGAAAGTTACTGGTTGGCCCTGGGCTTTTTTTAAACCATGGGTATTGGTTACAAGTAATCATCTTAACTACAAAGACATCTACTGTGGGTCATGTTTGGAAATGGGCACGCTTTTCACAATTGTTTCATTTTTGTGAACTCTCCCCTACACACATACACACACACACGCACACGTGAGCACATATACACTTAAACCAAAATAAAACAAATGAAGTACAAAGAAAAAACAACTTCTTTCCATCTTTACTACCTACTGGACTGATTGATTTGGAAGGTGGCAGTCCTAGGAATGAATATAGATTTCCATCTGGCAGGTCTCTTCTTGTGCAAAATTGATAGTTGAACACGTGAGATGTGCTTATCTTTGGAATAAGCTATAAAACACTCAGATTCAGTTGGTCTACCTTGAAATGAACATTGTTGGGGAGTGAGTTTGAGACTTGAAATAAATGAGTCATCCTTGGCTCTGGCACTTTTACCTTTAACCTGGTGTTAGTCACTTAACTGTTCTGAGTCCCAGTTTCTCCGTCTGTAAAATGACAGGGTTGAGCCCAAAGATCTCTTTGATCCCTTTTAGCTCTAAGTCTAAAAACTTACAACTGCGTTTTTAGGTGTGGCAGTTAATGTTCTATTGACAACATAATTGAACCAGCATTATTTAGCACTACTGATATAGTATTAGGAGCTCCAAGTAAAAAGTGCTAGTTCATCTCCTCGATCTGTATTTTAGATCACAGAGAAGTCCCATAGCATGTAATCTTCAGGGCCAAGTGGCTTCTCTCTTGGAGGTTCAGTGTCACAGGGTTGAAAGATGAATTAGGTGTTATGCCAGAGGACCTAACAGACAGAGACACCATATGACTGTTTGGACTAAAGTTGTCAAAATTCAGCAGTAGAAGACGACCGTGTATTAAACATTTGGTCTTGTGTGGCCTCCCCTTGTGATATAAATAAACATAACAACCCTCCTCCTTAGCCCTTAGAGTCCTACCCTGCCACCCACCCCCAGCCCAATCTGTGCCAAGCACGAGATTCAGAGTAGAATGATCGGCACTAATGGCAGCCCCTCATTTGCTGGTAAACAGACTGATTTATTTCATATTTATCTCACAAATAAAAGGAAGCTATTTCATGGTTTTGCATTAGATAAAAAGAGTTTGTGGAGAGATGAGAGAACTGAATTATATAGCAGTCCAAGAAACTGAATGGACTGTGGTCCAGCGGGTTAGGGAATGGAGGCTGAGACTTATCCAGTAGTTTAACTTGTGAAAGAAGATCTAGCCACAGCACGTGCATAACTTCAGCTAAAATTAACCATCAAGGCTTTGTGAGCCCATGTAGCTGTTTTAACTGGCTGCCCACCGACAGGGATAAGAATGCTGCCCAATGATTCTTGGTCTTGCAGGGCTGGCTCTGCCAACGCTGGCCAGCGTGACTGTTACAAAACAGTAAGTGGGTCACTCTTGGCTCTGGCAGGATCACGGTGGGAAGGGCTCACTTCAGCCTGGCTTGGCTGTAGCTTGGTTTGGTTTGAATTATGTTTGAACTGTTTCCAGTTCATTTTCTTTTTTAGTGTGTCCCTGCTAAACCCTTCCAATAGACCTTTATCTTTTGCATTGTATATATGAGCAGATACGCCTTTTTCTTTTTTGTTGTTGTTGTTGTTTGTTTGGTTGGTTTTTTGTATGTGTTATGGATAGAATGAAGGTAAAGTCACAACATTTTTACATCTAATGGAAGGGATTTGTCCTGAAATGGTTGGCAGCCAGAACAAATCAATTTTGCTTTTCAAGAGATAGGACTGATGGGGAGAGAAAGGGTGGGGAATGGGGAAATGTAATCAGGATGGCCAATTTTAAATAACTTCACATAAGCGTGGCAAGCTGGTGAGCCCCTTGTCTTGAACTCTTAGTGATCAGAGGTATTAAAAGAAGATGGCTTCGGTAAGGACTTGGGAAAGGGAGACAAAGGGGCTGTTTTCATATAGGTTAGCTCTAGAGGGGGTACAAATGTAGATTGGGAAATGTAAAGGACGTACATTCAAAATGTAAAGGAACAGAGGTTGGCCACTTGGGAATGCTAGAAGGACTCAGCGGCTTGGGCTGCCTTGGGCCCCCTCATCATGGCTAAGAATCATTCTGAAGCTTGCTTTTATGGAGGAGAGTGAAGGTATGCTAGCTTTGTTCCATGTGGTAGACTGGACCCGGTTAAACATTAAATATCTACTCATGACTGGAAGCTAATGGTAGGACTACCCTGAGAGCAGCTCTGATCCAACAGTAAGAATAGTTTTTCATATGGCGCGGGTTCTGTTGACCAAGGAATGTTTTATGTTAGGAAAAGAACTTCTTTTGGTGATTCTTTTCAAAAGAAACAAGTAGTTTTTGTTGTTTGTTTTGTTTTGTTTTATTTTTAAAGAACTAAACCACAAGTGGGCATGGTATAAACTGGCATACAAATCCATATTGCAGGGTTTGGCAAGTACATTGTAAAGGCAGAATATTCTCGACATAAGAGCATAAGTAATTGTTTAATTGTTACAGCATTTAGTGGTTGACCTTGGCGCTTATACAGTTGGAACTATCAATTATATATTAAAATTTTAAAAATTCCATATGGTTTAAAGGAAACAAGGTTAGCCATTTGGGAATACTAGTAACCCTAAAAGAGAAGAGATGAAACAATCAAACAAAATGTGGGTTGACTAATACGGCATTCATGAATCCATGCTCCATGTTGTTTAAAAAGTAAAAAAACACCTGAGGTGTTCTAGGCTCCTCAGTCATTTAATCATTGATTCATCAACTATTGCTGGATTTTCTGCTATATGCAAGGTACCATGTTTTTGATGGATTAGGCCTTTCCTATTTGCATACTGCTAAGAGGTAAACTGTGAGTCCCAGGGCACCTGTGAACCATACTAGCTGACTATACAATTGGTTTATATCTACAACCATCTGATTGTTTATCTTGTTTCTGCTCTGAAAGAGGGTTGTGCCACTTATGTATTTTGCAAAATTAAAGGTAGGTATTAGAATTTATTCTTTTCTTCCTGAAATTAAACTTAACCACTTCTAACCCTACCCAGCTTAAACTTTAAAGAACTTTAAACAATTTCAGGCAATCTAGAGCCTAATGACAATGAATGGTAGTATTCTCCTTTGAGGGAAAAATAAAAAGAAACTGCTGTATTTCATCTGATCTGTGGGCTTTGCCCATAGCCACCAAAAAAAAAACAGTGGAGATTTATAGAAGATCATAAATCTTGAGCTGAGAGGGATCTTCAGAAATCTCTACTCAAAACCCCTCATATTTGAATCAGAGGACTGGATGGGCCCTGTAAATTGTTTTTAATTTCCCTTGGGGCAAGGTGAGAGCCTTACCTCTGCTCATTTTTCTCCTCCTCACACTTATCAGAGTGACCAGGATGGAATGTTACTGGAGAGTTGTGCAGAGCAGATCAAATGAATCTTTCTAGATATGGTATATATATGTGTGTGTGTGTGTGTGTGTGTATACACACACACACATATATATATATA